>NC_090800.1:7902500-8258750 GCF_036512215.1 Solanum lycopersicum
AAATTTCTAACCTAGTCCAAACATGGACGTAATATGACGAAGGTAAGGTTTAGAGAAATTTGATAATGAATGGGGGATCTAATTTTTAATTTTATCACATGAGTAGTTATCCAAGATGTTAAGGAGCATGTACGGCTTTACATAATTGAATCCAGGTGAGTAAAACTTTCGTGGCGTGAAATGGTTGTTTTGTCTCCATGCAAGCTGCTAAGGCGGGATTAATGCAGCCAGTGCGGGGCCGGTGTTGTGGGATGAGTCTCACAAGTCGCAAATTAAATCGGGGAAAACCCCCAATTTTGTTATTTTAAGAAAACGTGTGTTCTTAAGAGATAAGGGACAACCCAGGGCGATTCTTGAAGTTTTCCACGATTTCTAGCTCTAAAGGTAAGAAAATTACTCCCCTAATGCATATTTTTATTCCTATACCTTTGAATCTTGGGTAATTATCATTGGGTGTGGGTTTTGGTCTGAAGTTCATGGTGGAAAAAGCCCTAGTTGAGTATTAGGATCTAAGGTTTGGCCTTGGATTGATAGGTTAATTATTATATTGGTAAATAAGGACTTGTTTATTGATCCTTGCGTTAATTAGTTGTTTATAGAAAGGGAAGGCTCAAATGTTGTTGGAATATTCAAGCTTGGCTTTGGGTTAGGTAATGTTTGATTTCCATATGTGTGATATATGTTGGTTAATTTCTTCATTGTATCTGTGCATGTATCTAATAAGGAAAATGTTAATCAACTCTAATGAAATTATTTTGTGTGAACAATACATGCCAAGAACTTGTTACTTGATTGTATTACTATGAGTGCTGATCATTAAGGGTATGACTACAAAAGTGGTTGCATTGATTGGATCGGGTATCATGTTCCTACACATATATTGGATCGGGTGTCACGTTTCGACACATATATATTAGATCCGGTGTCACTTTCTTAAGCAATAATAGTTTGGGCGTGCATTCCATGAGAGGACCACTTTTGATTATTATGTTCATTTTTATGTGTCATTGGTATAAGGAAATTGTATATTGTTTCTAGAACGATAACTTAACTATGTATATGTATTATGTGTGATTATTGTGTTGTAATTTTTGGTATATGTTTTGCTTAAGAGTAGTTGTATTATCGAACCATTACACCGCAGTTCCATGCACTAATAGTTCACTTGCTCTTTCTTGTTGAGCACATGGCCTCTTCAGGCGGATACTGGCAGGCCCTAGTTAGGAGATTATTGATCGCGTCTGTATTCAAGGGTGAGTCAATTATTTCCGGCTGCCTTGAATCCTTATTTTTTTTTTGTCTATTCTTTTCGTACGAAGGCTAGGTGTTTACAAATTTTTTATATTGTTTCAGGGTTGCATCCCCTCTTTGTAAGACATAATGATTTTAGAGTGTTGGTACAATGACTTTTAGTTCTAGGGGTTGAATTTTTGCAATAGTTGATTATTAGAACATGTGATTTTGTGGGAACTCCATATTTTATTTAGTCATTTAAACCTCCTTCTGTATATTTAAATGATTTGGTTTCATTAATTGCTTAGTTGGGTTGCAATAATGGTTTTCCCATCGGAGTGGTAGTGTGGATGTCAATAATGGCAGTCAGGGTTGTGACAAAGTTGGTATTAGATCCCTAGGTTAATTGATCTCGTTGTACCAAAATGAGTCTAGTAGAGTCAAATAGAACGATAGTGAGGCGTATGTATTTTTCTTCAAGAGGCTTCAAGACTTTAGTAAATCTCTTTTTTTTTCTTTCGTACTATGACTTGATTCCAATTTGTATCTGGTGACCCAAATTGGTACCTAATCTCTTTCACTCTTCATTGTGCACATGGTTAACACATGATACAAAGGTATTTGGCCCGTAGCTCCCATCAATGAGCCAGCAAAAGAGTCTATAACCAGAGGTTGTGGTCAACTTAGGGGTAGGGGAAGAGAAAGGATAAAGAGCCGAGGAAAAGTGGAACACGCCAGGGGTGGAGACCCAACTGAGACTGTTCCTAGTGAAGAGGCCCCACTTGCACCCCAATAAGAGGTAGAAGAGAATATGGAAATTGAAAATAAGGAGGATATTGGACTAGAGGAGGAGGCACAGGCTGGGAATACCTACATTTCTCCCTTAGACGTAGTGTTAGTTCAGTAGATCATAACGTTTCTAAAGGGGTTGGTCAGCCTTAAATTCCTTTCCACTGTGCAAGTAGATCAACCACCGGCCTACCGCCCCATTGCTGCTACTATTGCCAAGGTGGTTGGAGAACCATTCACTAATGCCTATTTTCATTCCCTATTAGGTCTTATGATCACTGGTAGTGAGCATGAGATTTTGACTAAGTTTCTGAAATTGAAGTCTCATGTGTTCCATGAGAGTGAGGATTCCTATGAGTTCATTTAAAATTTCTATGAAACTCTTCACAAGTTAGCCATTGTACACCAGTATAGAGTAGAGTTCGTGACCTTCAGTCTTCAAGGTGAGGCTAAAGTGGTGGAGGTCCTATGTGGAATGCAGATCGTCAGTCTTTCCTCCACTCACTTGTACGCAGTTCCATGCTCTGTTCCTGGAAAAGTATGTGCCTCGGCCTTGAACGATTGCAAGAAGGATGAGTTTATGGATTTGGAGCAGGGTGATATGAGAATAGATGCCTATGAGGTGAAGTTCCATTCATTGTCCATATATGCTACCTAGTTGGTAACTTCAGAGTAGGAGAGGTTTCATATATTCGCCAAAGGATTGAAATCCAGGTTACATGTAATGTATGTTCACATATGACATTTGCAGGTAAAAGATTTATTGAGGTGATAGACTTTGTGAAGAAAGTAGAAGTAGTTCGACGTGATGGGCAAGCCAAGGCTTTGGCTAAGAATCCCAAGAGCACAGGTAACATTCATGGTTCCTACTAAGGTTCAGGTAGACCGACACTTGCAGCACAACCAATTCAGTTGGACATGCCTGCTTCTATATTTGGTTACTCAAAAACTCCACAACAAAATCTTGTGCATTATAATCAAGGATCCGCACCTGTGTTAGGTAAAAGGCCATCTTTCATTGCAGTTGTTACAATTATAGATAACCTGGGCATATGAGGAGGGATTTCCCCCTCCGTGCATGTCTAACCCCGTGCAACAATAGACTAGAGCGGTGGTGCCAACAGGCAGCAGTGGTAATGGTAGAGGACATCCACAATATAGGCGAGGAGGAGATCAATGAGGACATAGAGGGTGGGGAAATAGTAATGCAGGTGGAGAAGTAGTGCATCTAGGAAAGAAAGTTGCCCATCCAGATGACATGGTTTAGTGTTATGCCTTTTCGGGTAAGATCGAGGTTGAGGTGTCTAATTAAGTGATCTGATATACTATTCTTGTCTGTGATCGAATAAATACTATTTTGTTTTATTCGGATTCTAGTTATTCATATGTATCAGTTCAGTTTTCCTTGCGATTTGATATGGTTTGAGATATACTTAATGCCCTCGTCCATGTTTCTACACCAGTTGGAGAGTCAGTTATAGTCACCCATGTATATCATGTTTGCCCTATATTGGTTTTAGGTTTGTAGACTTGGGCTTATTTGGTTATTCTTGATATGACTAACTTTGATATAATCTTAGGCATGACATGGTTGTCCCCCTTATATGTTTTATTTAATTTCAATGATAAGCTTATAACTCTAGGGATCTCGGGTATAGAAAAATTAGAGTGGGAAAGGGTGTACAAGCCTAAGATAGCTAAGGTCATATCTTTCATTCGGGCTAGGAAATTGATGGGGCAGCGGTTTGGAATATTTGGCTCATATTATGGATGTTTATTTTGAGCCTCTCTCCGTGGAGTCTATTTTTGTTCTGCCTGAATTTAAGGAAGTGTTTCCTACCAATTTTTCTTGCATGCCTCCAAATAGCGATATAGATTTCTACATTGATTTGTAAATGACCACTCACTCCATCTTCATTCCTCTTTATTAC
Organism: Solanum lycopersicum; assembly: GCF_036512215.1. Classification (NCBI taxonomy): domain Eukaryota; kingdom Viridiplantae; phylum Streptophyta; class Magnoliopsida; order Solanales; family Solanaceae; genus Solanum; species Solanum lycopersicum. The sequence goes on from NC_090800.1 coordinate 7,906,454, forward strand.
ATGGATCTGACAGAAATAAGAGAGCTTAAAGCTCAAAATTGAGAGCTTCTTGATAAAGGTTTCATCCATCCTAGGGCTTCCCCATAGGATGCTCCTGTCTTGTTTGTTAAGAAAAAGATGGTAGTATGAGGACGTGCATAGACTACCAACAGTTGAATAGGATCACCATTCAAAATAAGTATTTGTGTCTTCAGATAAATTATCCTTTTGACGAGTTGTAGGGTGCATTAGTTTTCTCTAATATTGATTTAAGTTCTTGTTACCATCAGTTAAATATTAGTCAAGAGGATGTACCTAAAATTAGATTCAAAACTTGTTATGGGCAGTATAAGTTCTTAGTGATGTTGTTTGGGCTTACAATGCACGTGTAACCTTCATGAGTTTGATGAAGGATGTGCTTAAACAATTACTGGATTCTTTTGATATCATCTTTATAGATTAAATTCTAGTTTACTCGAAGAGTAAGGAAGAGCATGTCGACAATCTCTGTATTATTTTGGGTGTTCTTGGAAAAGAGGCTGTATGCCAAATTTTCCAAGTGAGAGTTCAGTTGCCTTTTTGCGGCATGTGGTTTAAAATGAAGGGGTAATAGTACATCCCAAAAGATCAAAGTAGATAAGAATTGGGTCCGGCCTAGCTTTGTGACTGAAATTAGGAGTTTTATGGGGTTCGTCAGCTACCGTCGCCGGTGTGTGAAGAATTTTACTTCTATCTATATGCATCTGACAATGATGACTAAGAAGGAGGTGAATTTTGAGTGGACTAAAAAATGTTAAGAGAATAAGAAACTCAAGACTCTTCTTACGACAAAGCTCATTCTGATACTGTCACTAGAAGGTAAAGATTTCATTATTTATTTTGATGTTTCAAATTAGATCTTGGGTAATGTGTTAATGCAGGAAAGAAATATCATAGCTTATGTATCGCGATATCTGAAGGTGCATGAGAGAAATACCCGACATGTGATTCGGAGCTGACATGGGTAGTATTTGCTCTCAAGATTTGGCGGCATTACCTTTATGGTATCAAGTGTGAAGTGTTTACTATATAATATGTATTCACTTACAAGGACCTTAATTTAGGAATAAAAGATGGATGGAGTTACTCAAGGATTATGATGTTATCATCCAGTATCATCCATGTAAAGAGAATATGGTGGCGGACACACTAAGGCAGAATACGGTAATTATTGGTAGTTTAGCTTGCTTGGGTGTGTCCAAGCAACCTTTGTCCACGCAGATTAGTACCTGGAGTGTAATTTCATGCACTTAGGAATCTCAAAGAAAGGTGGGGTGTTAGATAGCATTGAGATCAGGCTCACTTTCATTGAAGATATCAAGGACAAGTAGTTTGAGGTTAAGAGTCTAAATGAGCTTAGAAAGAAAACAGTGTCTGGTAAGGAAAAAGATGTTTTTCTGGATTCGAGAGGTGTTCTCAGTTTTAAGGGAAGAATTTTTATCCCATGGTAGATGACTTGATTCACAAGTGTTAACACAGTTCGATGGTTTACCGTATTAAATTCATCCGTGTGTGACCAAGATCTAGTGTGATTCGAAATGGGAAAGTTATAACTGAGTTTGTGTCTATGTGTCAAAATGTAAGCAAATAAAGTAGGAGCACCAAAGGCCTATAGGTTTGCTTCAGGAAATGCCAATTCTGGAATGTAAATGGGAAAGGATAGTTATGGTTTTCGGGGTTGGTCTTCCTTAGACCTTGGGAAAATTTGACTCCATTTTGGTAGTGATTGACAGACTGAGTCAGCGCACTTCATTCAAGTCAAAGTACACTATAACGCCTAGAAATTAGCTATGTTTTATCTAAAAGAGACAGTGAGATTGCATGTGGTGCCCCATTGTATAATCTCAGACCATGGTACGCAATTCACATCAAAGTTATGGGGAAAATTGCATAAGGAGTTAGGAACTCAACTGAGTTTGAGCACAACTTTCATCCACAGAAGGACGGGCAGTCAAATAGAACTATTCAAATATTAGAGAACGTATTGAGGGCATGCGTGATTGACTTTGGAGGGCATTGGGATAGTTTTTACCATTGTGTGAGTTCTCCTATAATAATAGTTATCACTCAAGGATTTATATGGTACTGTTCGAGGCACTTTAAGGGAGGAAATGTAGATCACCCATATGGTGGTTTGAGGCTGGAGATGTCAAACCTATTTGGGTTGATTTGGTGAAAGAGACTCAAGATAATATGAGAAGTATCCAAGATAATCTTCTAGCATCCCAGAGTCAACAGAAAAAAGTATGTCAACCGCAAGGTAAGGGACAATACATTTTAGGCTGGTGAACAAGTTCTTCTAAAAGTATTACCCATAAAGGATTTGATGCAATTTGGCATGAAGGGAAAGCTTAGTCCTTGATACATCAGATTATTAAAGATTCTTGACTGTGTAGTGCATGTGGCTTATGTGTTGGCTTTACCTCCTAGTCTATATGGAGTCCATCTAGTGTTCGATGTGTCCATGTTGAAGAAGTATCACATAGACGGATACTACATCATAAAGTGAAAATCAGTTTTGTTAGACAACGACCTTTATTATCAGGAGGAATTAAGGAGTTGCAATTCTCAATCGCGATGTCCGAAATCTGAGGACCAAAGAGGTAAAGTTCGTGAAAGTTCAATGGAAGCCTCATCCAGTTGAGGAAGCTACTTGGGAAACCGAGAAGGACACGCAAGATAAGTATCTCCAGTTATTTGACAATTCATGTACTAATCTACTCTTGTCTTAGCCTATTTATCCTTATTTGTCACTGGGGGACGAGTGATGGATAAATTGATATATATTGTAACGACTTGTTCCTGTCGTTATGAAAAGGCCCATAATAAAGGAATTCGGGCCAGAAAATTTCTAACATAGTCCAAACTTGGACGAAATCTGAGTCAGGTGAGGTCTAGATTAATCTAGTAATGAATGGACATATAACTATGAATTTGATCACATGATTGTATATCCAAAATGTTAAGGGAATGTACGGCTTTACAAATCAAATTCAGGAGAGTAGAACTCCCAAAACTGATCTTGGCGTGAAAGGGTTGTTTAAGAACGTCCCCAGTTTAAGCTATGTTGTGAAATTGGAGCTTGGAACTCAATTTTTTTGGTTTTGCCTCCGTACAAGCTTCTAGGGTGGGACTAATCCAGCCATGACAATCACCATTTATGTATTATGGAGAAACAATAATTGTTTTTTTATTTTGAATGGACGTCTTCTATCTTATAATCTAGTCTTTTGGATAGCTTTGTAGAAACAATAATTGTTTTTATGTTAAACAAAAATCTTACACCTAATAATTAAGTCTTTTGGACAATGTTATATTGATCAGTCTATGATAATTGTACTAGCACAGGTCAGTTAATGCTTGAGACTGAAAGTTGAGCTGATGGCCTAATAGACCAGCAAGAATTCATTATTCTCCAAAGACACTAAAGAGAAACGTTCCACAAAAATAAATGTAACAGAACAAAGATAAAACATGTGGGTCGTTGTAAATGAGAGCATGAAGCAGGTGGTTTAAAAAGAACAAAGAGAGAAAGGGATATTAAAATCTAAACATTTTGTATGTCCACAGACATATATATATGTGTGTGTGTGTGTGTGTGTGTGTGTGTGTAAATGTAGCAAGGTGTATGAAACCCCGAGAGGCTTTATACAAGTCACACAGTATATCATAACATAAAGTAATAGAAATATGAAGGAATATAAAGCTTTTAAATACAATCAAATTCATTTATAAAACAAGCGGAAATCTAAAATCATTGTCTCAAACTATCTAACACAAGAAATAAGATCTTGGGACACAAACCATAGTCCAACACATAAAAGAAAATCATAAAAGAAAGTGGTGATGACATCCTCTAACACAATGAGGACTCACAAAAACATCATTTCCTTGAACAACAACGAATCTAGCCACGAGTGTAAGAATCAATGTTGTCGGACCCTACATTTGATAAAATATGTACACAAGAGTATGCATCAGTACAATCAAATACTAAATACGATGGCTAGAATAACAACATAACCATAAGCATTAATCAACATAATACATAATACATAAGCATAAACAATACATAATGAGCATCATAATGAAAGAAGAATACTTCCTTAAGCAATCTGACATATCCTTAGCCAAGACATAGGTCATCCTCCTCTAGTAAAGCTTACATCATGGAAGGCAGATCTAGCAACACTCTAATGAAATCATCATAAAATAATTACATTACTCTTACTTTTAAAGACACGGGAATTCACCTCAATGCTTTGATTAAAAAGGCTAATGGGTATTCGCCTCTTACCTTACTCAATTTTAGATCGTGGGTACTTGCCTCCACAATCTCATCATACGACATGGGTACTCGCATCTATATAATGTCATAAGGCGCATGGGTATCCATTCATCATGTAAGAACGTTCGAACCCACCTATTGTTCAATTCTAAGGAGTGTGAGAATCACCTTACATCGTTACATATGGAGGTCAACGGTAATCACATCTAGCCTCATCATTACTAAGTTATTAGTCTAGATTCACTTTAGGTGAACAATCCTTTCAACATAGAATAATTCATGTGCACAAACCTACACATTCATACATTCATGCTTAGAAATTCATTATAGGAAGTATCTCATCCACATCATAACATTAACAACCAAAAAATCATAATCTACACCTTACTCTCAAAGCACTACATCTCACAACCATCAACTATGTTTTACTCTCAAGAAATTTACATCATACTATTCATATATGCTTTGATTACAAGAACTTATAATCATACTTCAGCAATCCTATATGGAGATATCTAAACCACAAAGTTTCCCTTCATTCCATCAACCCAAATCATATAAATTCTAACCTAGGTCCATATAATAAGAACGGGTACATGTAATCTCATCCTAAATACAAAAAATTATATCAAATTAATCATTAAGAATGACAATCCAATTAATTGGATCAACATTTTTATTATAGTCCACAACATTGAAAGAAACCCTAACTAGAATTGTGGAAATTCTTCTTCAAATTGTGGAATTTTTAGGTACTCCATGGAAGGAAATATCCCATGGATGAAAAGTCATCATACCCTGATTACCATTCCCTTCAAATATTGAATATTGGGAGACTTGATCTTGATCTAGCTCCAATTTTTTCCTTCTTCTTCCAACTTCTAGAAATAGAATTTGTTAGAAGAGTTCAAGGTTTACTTTAGGGATTTGAGAGAATAAATTGAATGAGGGTTTTTAGGGGTTAAAATTATTATATTGCTGGTCAAGATTTAGGCAAAATGAAACCACATCTATTTAATTGAAACTGGAAAAGACCCATATGTCCCTAAAATAATTGTCAGCTCTCTATCCAAGGAACCTCGACCAATGTACCATCGATTGACCTACGGTCTATTTGGTCAGTCATAGCCTATGGTTAGAGAGTTTTTTTCCAAACAACGGTTTGCTGGACCATGGGGCATGGACCCACCTACGGTCCGCAGGTCCTATCGTGGTCCATGTTTTGACTAATGTATGTAACCTCTCTACGATCCTTACTACGACTCATGGCTTGACCCACGACTCGTGGATAAGACTTCGTGGATGGACTTATAAATCCTGAAAGGGTGCTACATTATCTTTTTTAAATATAGGGTGTTACATTAACTTCCCTTAGGATCATTCGTCCTCGAATCAGATTGTTGGAACATTTGTAAATGGAAAGACTTAAGACTAGCAGCCCAGCATGCATGCCACACCTCTAGATGCACACAAATAAGAAGGAAACCTCAACTCCTAGCTAAATATACTGAATTCACCATAAGGGAGTATAAAATACATCTAACAACCCAATATGCATGAAATTTCAATGTTTCTCATGTTCGGGGTGAACTACCATATCTAACTCAAAAGCAATCCTCTACACAATCTTATGGAGCTCATATTCAATTCAATATCAAAAGGCATATTTAAGAATATTCATCAAATCATCTCATGAAGTCTATAGGGAACTCATACTCAATGCACAACAACATGAAGAAAATAAATCACAAAAGCCACTGTTTTCAAAACTTAACTTTTTCATGAACATGCAATTAAAAAAATCAAGGAAACACATAAAACACACATGATTTCAAACATAAGGAAACCAAGACAAACTTATTACCTCAAGCTAGAATAGGAGGAAAAAGATGAGGATATCGGGACATCATACCGGCCTTGTCCTCCCAAGTAGCACCCTCAACTAGTAGGTTTGTCCAAAATACTTGCACAGAGAAAACCTCTTTGTTCATTAATATCTTAAATTGTCGATATAAGATCTCAATAATTACTTTTTCATAGGAAAGATTCTCTTTCACTTCTAACCCTTCTAGGGAAATTATGAATGTTGGATCTCCTATACACTTTTCAAAGTTAAGACATGGGAAACCGGATGCATCGACACCAACTCATTGGTAAATCAAGCTAATATACAACCTTACCAACACGTCTCAAAATTTGATATGGGCCTACAAAATAGGTACTAAGTTTTTCTTTCTTACCAAACCTCTTTACACCCTCCATGGGTGATATTCTCATGTAAACCCAATTAAGAACATCAAATTCAAGGTCTATCCTTCTAAAATTGGCATAAGACTTTTGTTGTCTTAGGGTCGTTTCCAAACACTCTCTAATGAGTTGAACCTTCTCTATAGCCTGATGAACTAATTCAGGTCCTATCAAAGCAACCTACCAACTTAAAACAATACTATAAGAGATCTACACCTCTTACCATAAAGAGCCTCAAACAGGGTCGTACCAATACTAGAATGGTAGCTATTATTAAAGGCAAATTCTATCAAGGGAAAATGGTCACCCCAATTTACCTTGAAATCTATCACGCAAGCCCCCCCACATGTCTTTCCATGTTTGGATTATTTTTCCGCTTGCCCATCAATTTGGGGGTGAAACTTTGTGCTAAGCTTAACTTTAATGCCAAGACCCTTTTGGAAAGACTTTCAAAATTGTGAAGTGAATCGAGTACCTCTATTGGAGATAATGGACAAGGGAACTTCATTCAACCTTACCATCTCTCTCGAATATATCTTAGTATAATATTCTATCATATGGGAATATACCTTGACTGGAATAAAATAAACCTACTTCATCATTCGGTCTATCATAACCCAAATAGAGTCATATTGTGATCAATTTTATGGCAACCCTACTATGAAGTCCATGTTCAAATTTTCCTACTTCTAAGTTGGAGTGCTAATATCTTGGGATAAACCTCCCAATTTTTTATGTGAAACCTTCATTTGTTGGCAATTAAGACACTTATACAGAAATCCCGTAATATTATTCTTCATACGGTTTTACCAATAGATCTACCATAAATAACGGTAAATCTTGGTGGCTTCTAGGTGAATAGAATATGAATAACTATGGGCTTCTGACAAGATATGTTCCCTCAAGTCATTAACATTCAGAACAAACCAATGACAATGGTACCTTAGAACACCATCTCCCCCTTGAGAGAAAACGTCTATGGAGTTTTTAGAATTGCCTCTTTCAATTCAACTAACATAGAATCAAGACACTTCTTAACTTTAACATGAACTATGAAAGACGATTTAGAACCGTTATAGACCACAACACCGCCCTTGGAGGAATACACTAGTTGCACTCGCAATCGGGCCAAGCTATGAATATCTCGAACCAACTCTTTTGTCTCATCATCAACATGTTCAATATTGACCATGGATACTCATCTAAGGGGATTCGCTACTACATTTGCCTTTCTAGGGGTGATAAAGAGTACTTATATTATAATCCTTTAATAATGTAAGTCACCTTCTTTGGCAAAATGTTAGATCTTTTTGGGTAAAAATATATTGCAAACTTTTGTGATCATGAAAACATCAACATGGACGCATACAAATAATGCCTCCAAATCTTTAGGGCAAATACCACTATCGCTAATTCAAGGTCGTGGGTAGGATAGTTCTTCTCAGGAACCTTGTTGCCTTAAAGAATAGGCAATCACCTTACTATTTTACATAAGACACATCCCAATCAAACTCTAGAGGTGTAACATTATGCTACAAAGCCATACGTTTCTTCCACTAAGTTCAACACTGGAGCGAAAATAAGTCTATCCTTCAACTCTTAGAAACTTTTCTCACAAGCTTCGGACCATATAAACTTGACCTTCTTTTTAGTAAAAGTGGTTAATGGAGAATCAATTTAGAAAAACCCTTTAACAAATTTTCTATAATAATCAGTCAAACCCAAGAAACTTCTAATATTTGTCGGTGTAGAGGTCTAGGCCAACTCTTGACCGCATCTGTCTTCTTTTGATTTACCTCAATATCCTTAGTTGAACTATATGGCCATGAAAAGCTACGGGCCTTAACCAAAACTTACATTTATAAAACTTTGCATAGTGTTGTTAGTCTTCGAGAATTTGCATTACAATGCTGAAATGATCAATATGCTCATTCTCACTTATTGAATAGATAAAAATATTATATACAAACACAATTCCGAACATATAAAGGTATTATATAAACATCCTAATCATCAAATCCATAAACAATGTCGGGGCACTAGTCAAAACAAAGGACATAACCAAAAACTCATAATGAACATATCTGGTTCTAAAAGTGGTTTTCGGAATATCTTTCTCTTTCACCCTTAACTGGTGATAATCCGACTGGAAATACATTTTGGAGAAATAACCTTTGACATTGATCAAATAAGTCATCTATTCTTGGAAGAGGATACTTGTTCTTGATGATTACCTTGTTCAACTACCGATAATCAATACATATACGAAGTGAACCATCTTTCTTCCTAACAAACAACATCGGAGCACCCCACAGAGAGATACTCGATCGGCTGAAAACCTTATCATAGAATTCCTTTAACTGATTCAACTCCTTAAGTTCCACCGGATCCATTCTATAGGGAGGACTAGAGATAGGCTGGATGTCAAGGAAAAGGTCAAACCTGATGTCTATTTTCCTTTTGGGAGGAATACCAAGTAAATCATTGGAGTGAAGTTCCAAAAAATCTTTTACAACTGGGATCGACTCAAGAATAAGAGTTTCAGACTCCACATCCCTTACTCTCACTACATGGTAGACACAACCCTTCAAATTCATTTTCCTATGTTTTAGGTAAGAAACAAATTGACCTCTAGGCATAGAGTTCCCCCTCCCCCACCTTCAACTCAAGGATACGCTCATCTGTAAACGAAAATTTGACCACTCTAGTCCTACAATCAATAAAGGCTTAACATGAATGCAACATAAGGGGGGTCACAAAGGACAAAGTAGCACCTGGATCAAGTAAGGCATACATATCTATATGGATTAATTTTAACATATGAGTCACCATATTTGAGAACTCTCTTGATCACCTCTAGTTTAAAGAGAATGGAAACGATTTTGCATAAGATCATTCCCTCCCGAACTAATCCAACCAGATGAAGGGTAGGGTTGAACCCTACGACGAATATCTCCATCTTTCTTAGCAATCCGAGGACAATTCCTTATTTTATGATCCATCTTACCATAACCAAAGCAAGCATTAGAACCCGATAGACACTTCACTTTATGATTTTTCCCATATTTAGCACAAGTAGGCATCGAAGACCTATTACCATCTCTTTGTGGTTTAGGCTAGACACCCTTTCATTATTAGGACTTGGAGGAGAAATAGTAGAAACTTGCACGGAGAACATTACCTGAAATCTTGAACGACCTTGTCCATCGGACCTAGAATGTGAATAGTTATCATCATTCACTCTTGCTCTCTTTGCCTCTCTAGATCTTTCCTTAAACTTTTCTTCATCAATTTGTTGGGTATCCATCATAAGGCAAGAAATATCTATGTCATGGACAAGCATAGTGGTGCGCATTCTTTGACTACCATGTAGGACACACCTGAAAAAAACATACTCATCTTGGCCCTAAGATCCACCATAATGGAAGAATCATACTTGGATAGTTGAGTGAACCTCAATGAGTATTCCCTTACACTCACATTTACTTGCCTAAGGTTGATAAACTCAAGTACCTTGGAGTCTATCATCTCTAAAGAGAAGAATCTGTTAAGAAAAGAAATTTTGAACCTTTCCCATTCTATGGGATGTGCTTCAAGCTGTCTTGCCTCTATCCACTAGTTGAACCTAATTTGAGCAACCACTTTGAGTTGGTAAGAGTCTAGTTCTGCCTTCTCTACCAAAGTCACACCGATAATGGCAAGTACCTTGTAAACTCTGTTGATAAATTCTTGAGGGTCTTTCTAAATTTTTGAGCCATAACATTTGGGAGGGTTCATTCTTTTAAAATCCCTCACTCTTGCCGTCGTCGTACCCATATTTGGATTCACTGGGACTACCACCTTTCTATTTTCTTGTGCCATCATCGCTTGAGTTTACACTTCGAATGCCAACCTAAACCGCATTTGTTACATTCTCATTCAAAGGGTCAATCGGAGCTTAAGGAGGAGCTTAGGGAGGAACCTTTTGATGAATATTGTCTCACATTATCCTTCTATCAACCCCTCTAGTAGTCATATCCTAAACACCATCGGTCGTGGATTATGAGAGAGACTTATAGAATTTAAATCCATCGCACAACTTAGAGAAGTTAAGAAGTGAAGTTTCCAAAGAATCTAATAGTCTCTAATTCATAAATGTGATGTGCTTCACACTTATGAAAAATAGTCTATTAGACGTGGTTCAAGTCACCCTAGAACTATTATTAAGGTTGTGCTCTTACTACCAAAATTTGTCACAACGTAGGGGTACGACCTAAATGTAACAAGGTGTATAAGACCCGGGAGCCCTCATACAAACCACTTAGAATATCATAACATAAATTAATACAAATAACTGAGAATTTAAAATTTTTTAATACAATCAAAGTCTTTTATAAAACGAGAGGAGGTCTAACATCATTTTCTCAAGACATCTAACATAAGAGATAAAATCTTGGGAGGCAGCCCATATATTAATCCAGCACATATAAAAAAGCATAAAAGAAAGTGGTGATCAAATCCTCGAACACAATGAGGACTCACCAAAACTTCATTCCTTGATTAACAAGAATCTAGCCACGAGTGTGAGAATCAGTGTCGGAGGACCTTACATTCGAGAAGAATATACGCAAGAGTATGTGTTAGTACAATCAAGTACTAATATGATGCCTAGCATAGCAACAAAATCATAAGCATTAGTAAACATTTAGACATTAGGCATAAGCATTATAATGAAAGAGGAATACTTCCTTAAGTAACCTCACTTATCCTTACCCAAGACATAGGTCATCCGCCTCTAGTCAAGCTTGCATCATGAAAGGCACATCTAGAAACACTCCAATCAAATCATCTTCATAAAATAATTACATTATTCATACTTCATTTTAAAGACACGGGGATTCGCCTCATTTTCTAACTTATAAAGTCTAATGGGTATTTGCCTCTTGCCTTACTTACATTTAGATCGCAGGTACTCGCCCTCCACAATCTAATCATATGACATAAGTACTGGCCTCCACATCATTTCAAAAGGAGCATGGTTACTCGCCTCCATGTCCATTCATCATGGTAGTAACATAGGGACTCACCTCTTATTCAATTCTAAGGAGTAAGAGAATCACCTCATATCCTTATTGTTGACACTCAATTTTGAACCCCGCAAATCTTCAATTTTAAATTATAAAATAATTAGTTTAGTAATATATATATATATATATATATATATATATATATATATATATATATATATATAAACTGGTTTTGTCGATTTTTAAAATTTCTAGACAATATTTTTTTTGCATAATTGTGTATATAATTAGTATACTTTATGATTATTTGAAAATCATCTTAAAAGATTTTATTTTGTTTAAATATTTTACTAATTAGTTTAGTTATATATAGTTTACATTTTTGGATTAGTTATTTTATAAGTAAATCGATTATTTTATTTCGTTACAATTAAGAAGCTTATTAATCAACTTATATTGACACATTCAATTTATATATTTCAGCCGAATTCACCAAGTAAATTCAATTTGGCTGATTTATTAATGCCATAGACAAAATTTAGGGCCCTTTTGATTTTCAGCCTAACCCTTTTTAAGACCAAATCTTGGACCTTTTCTTTAATTTCTTTTTCCGCTCACCATCCTTCTCTTTATATCAAAATTTTACCCAGCTCATAAATCAATAGCTTGCAGTGCACAATGAAACCCAAACCCTTTTCCTATTTTCGAATTTAACCTACCCCAATATCTCGACCTGGCCTACTTTCTTTTCTTCCCAACGTTAACAAGGAAAAGTCAAAGCAGCAGTTCCAACGTTCTCAAATGCTAAACATACAAGACGTCTTCACAATCAGCGGAAATGCAATGGCGACTTCACGCTTTGAGCGCGTACAATAGAATCTAGTACGATTTCGTCGTCTTCTTCCGACAGTCACAGTAGCACAGGAGGCACGCGGAATCGTCCTCGCTGCGATCAAGCCATGTAGCATAAGAAGGATGGCAAAACGATCAGGGATGTTCATTTCCTTTTTTTCCTCTTTCGGAATAAGGTTGAGAACTTTCTGAAAAAGGTGTTCTTCGAAATTGGTGAAAGCTTCTGAATATTGAACAGGGGAAATTCAAAATGGGTCCGGGTTTCGGATACGGATCTGCCCCACCTTTCCAAAAATCGTGACCTAATTTTTCCTATATATTTCTTTCTCATCTCATTGTTCATAGGGGATGTTCTTTAAGAGAAATGTTGGGATTTTTTTTGGCTTCTTTCCTTTTGTTCGAGATTTCTAGAAAATTGCGAGAGATTATTTTAGTTGAAAATAAAAATGCGAAGGAATTTGAGAGAATTTTAAATAACACAGAGAGGATAGTTCAAGAAGTTAGTCACAAAAATATATATAAAAATACATTCGAGAAAGGGTAAAAAAAGGACTTTTCACTTTCTATCTCGTTCGTAATTGTGTGGTGGAACTGGCTGTTATTTTCCTGCTCGTTCTTTGTCTTGGTCGCTGCTCCTCCTCAAAAGGTAGATGACCTACAGTTCTTTTATTTATTTAGTTTCAGTAGATCTTTTGACTTGAGTTGTGGTCAGTATTGTTTTCTAGTTTGTTCTTATCTGAAGTATTTATAGCCAAATGTTGTCATTAGTATCCGCTTCACATCTTTCTTAAATGGTAGTGAAGATTTTGTTTTCAAAATGACTCGATACCTATTATCGAAATCGTTTCTCTATTTACATTTTTCGAATTCGTGATCATTATCATTCCCACCTCGAGTCTTGGCTTGTTTCACTGGACGGTTATGATATTACTTTTTTTGTATGAAAGAGCATTCATGCCTTCGCTACGTGCCTACAAAGTGTTCAAATGCATTAGGCTGTTGTACTTTGGTTTTCCTATTCATATAAGTTGATTTTGTTTGAGTTGTATCTTTTAAAAGAATGGTTGCAAACTTGTTCGTATCCTTTTCGAATTTTATTGTTTTCTAAATATAACTTAGGCAGTTTTGATGTTTTCTAATGGTCAAAAGTCTAAAAGCTTTAGTCATTGCGATAGTCACCCCGCATCTTTGTATCCGCATTATGAATGATTATTTCTTCATAATATATGGTGAAATTAGTCTTCTTAGTTTTGGTTTAAGATGACAGTATGCTCTCAAAACCTCTCTGTATGTCCCCTTTTAATTTAGTCATTGTGCATTTCTATTTTTCAATCTTGGAATATTATTTGATGCCTCGAGTTCTTTAAATGTCATGGATTAGTTCGATATAAGTTGGATGACGAAATGTTTAAGCATAGTTTGATAAGTCTTGATGTTAATAATTGTAACATGGTTTTATTATTTCTTGCGGCATAGCTACGCTTATCTCTAACCTTCTTTACAAATGACTTGGTCATTTTTTTGTTTAGATTAAATCTGCTAAAATATATGTATTTATCCTAAAATGGGTCTAAGTGAATAGCTTAGTTGCAGTCTCTTTTTTCTTGCATTTAATGTCGATCGAATTATCTGTAGTGCTTGTTTGACCCCCCCCCCCCCCCAAAAAAAAGTTATATTATGCTTAATTGATGTCTCTTCTTCCATTTTTTAAGAAAAAAAAAAGTTTTGATCCTTGTCTACTTATCCTCTATCGAAAGTGATGTAGCAAAAATATTGGTTAATGCAAAGTTTTGAGTTTTTGTTTGTTGATTTAATTAGTATATGGTTACTTCACTATAATATCATTTGAAGAAATAGGGTTGAGATATCTATTGCTTACAGGTCGGTTCCTAATTTGTCTAATTACTAAGTTCAAATTTTAATGTGTGAGTTTATATAGTGATGCAAACATTAAAATATTCACTCGTCATACTTTAGTTGATTTTCCTTTGTCGTATATTAGAGTTCCTCCTACGATTTATTTTCTACAAGCTTTATGAGTTTCATTGTTCTTTTGCTGGGATGCTGAATTTATTTGTTTATTAAAAGTAGTCTATTTGATTCATATTAACTAAAATTTGTTCTTATAATAATTACATTTTCTTTTTGCATGCAAAATCTACTTGGGTCCTCACGGACTTTACCCTAGCATCTTCCTTTGGGCCATGGAGGCTCAATTCTATTCCTTTTACTTGAGTTAAGCCTACAAAATTGATGAACAGGTCCTAAAATGAAGGAAACCAAAGTATAAGAAGTTGAAGAGAGTAGGCCATAAGGGCCCAAATTTATTTCTTAAATTTTTTTTATTTTTTTATGTACGGTCTAAGCCTCCTTATTTTTTTTATCGTTATTATATTGTTAGAATTGTCAGACCCGGATTCTGGAATCCGAATGTGACCAGCGTTAATCTCACAGAGGTTGCAGACAAGCCTCTTCATAGCTTTCGTCACAATCATACAGTTAAATTTGCGGAAAATTTAAAACATTTTAAAACGTAATGAAGTATACTCAGACTTCATGTAATTACTGCATAAGAGTGATATTCTACGGCTCAAACCAAAGAACCATCTATGATCGATTAAACAATTCAAATTAAAGAATCAATATGATAATAATAGTTTGCCAAACGGCCTTAATAGAAAACCTTAGAATAACAGTTTGAAAGGAAATGCTATGGACAACATCCACTAGCTATGTCTAATGTAGTAAAGCTAGAATAATAAAATGTAGCGTCCTCGAACTCAAGAGGACCTACTGAAGTTTGGAGATCGCTAATATAAACTACTTGGTCGAATCTTCAATCTTCTCTAGAAACTGCACCGATAAAAATAGTAATAATATATGGGGTTAGTCACACTTTTACTAAGTATCGGTATATGCACATATACACGTAAGGACTATGCATGATCAAGGAAAGCTCTTCCTATAACAACATGTCATTTCTGGAACGTGAAGTCACTAAACTTTCTGAATTCGTTATTTGTGAATTATGGTATGAATATGAACATAATTTTAGAACACCTCGAACGAAAATTATAAATTTGCTCCTCTCAAACCCGAGAGCTCTTCCCCGAGGACTTAGTTTATTTTTTAGTCTTTTTCATATTGTTATTGTGTAGGTCAATGATATCCTTAATACTATGTCTTACTTACAAGTGCAATGATTCATTATATTCCCATACCTACAATGAATCGAGCAAATAATCCAAAAGACTAGGGAAATGATTTGGTAACCCTTACTACAAGTTATTCTTTCCATTCTTCGTAAATTGGGCATGAAATATTTATAAGGCAATCTTTATTGGCTAGGCAACTTATTTCGTTATTTTCATATTATGAAGATTATGAGGGATTGATTAGACATTATGTTTTACTTTCCTTTATTGGTATAATATAAGAAGATATTATAAGCCAATTTTTATTTGGCTATGCCCATTATTGATCATTTGCATAATGTGAAGATATTTGAGCATATATATTAATTTGGCACAAGCCAATAACTTGTTAGAACTTCATTCTTATCAACCACAGATGATTTGACACACTTAAGCTCGTGCTTTCTTAGCTCAATTTGAACTTACACTTCTGCTTCTTCCTTTCTTACTTTCTTAAATAATATTTAGCATTAAGATCATGCGAGCTAACATGAAATCCAATGTCTTCCCCACACTGAAAAAAGGTGGTTCACCGATCAAAGTGAACCTAGACCGTGTAATCTAAACATGAAATCCAGTGTCTGCCCCACAGTAAAAAGGGGTTGTTCACTGGCTAAAGTGAAACCAAGTCCATAGTCTTCTCTACCCCGAAAAAAGGTGGTTCGCAGCTACAGTGAACCGAATACTTTCTTGAGCATTTAATCGACATTGATGATGTGATATAAACATGAAATCCAGTTTCTGCCCTACACCAAAAGGAGTGATTTCACCTGCCAAAGTGAAATTGCATTATACCTATCTCTCTTAGGTGGAATCCACTGGCTAGTTCCTATGCTGGCAACATAGTTCGATGACTAAGAGATTTTCGGAGACTTTTATCCACCTTGGTAGAGCCTCATCTCATGAGGATTACATGTGCTGGCATAAGCTCATTGCTTATCTATCGATGTTTTTCTCAACTTCTTCTTTTTTTAATTTATAACGTTTAGAGTTAACTCAAACATTATGGAAGCTTGCTTCTAGTTATGAGTTTTACTTAACTCTTTGGATAACATGTCATCCCTTTCATTACTTGTTGAAATGTAAATTTAACCTTACATTATCATCTTGGTGTTAACGGTACTAGTCTCACAATTTATGACACACTCTTATGTGAGTACTTTTAGCATAATTCTTTAGGTTGAAGTGAGACTTGTCTCACTTCCTTTAACACCTCATTCTGGTCAATTTCATAACTCATAAGATTTTGGTTATTTCATTACTCACCTTATCTTGTCCAATGATATTTTGTAGTCTTATACCATTCTTTATGAAAGTTGTAAGGACTTATTCAATGTGCTTAATTTCAATTATATATGGTATGTTCGGACTTGTCCCAATCATTGGAATACCCTTGGTTATGAGTTTCATTGAGTTAGATTGGTCATGCTTAATCTTTATCATGCATTTGGTCTCACAAGAAACATTATAATTTATGTTGGCCATATAAGATTGGTAAAATTTAGTCATTAGCCAACTTTATATCATATTTTGGAAAAAATATTGCTAGCCAATTTATTTGCATAAACCAAACTTTCACTAAACACTTGTCAAGATATTATTACTAGCCAAGACAATTAACTTTATGTATATACTATACTAATCTCATCATGTTAAGCAACCAACTTTTTGCATTTGATTAGCTTATAGGAACAATTAAGTGTTTAGTTTGGCTAGGCTAATAAGTCAATTTGGCATTGAAGATTCATTAACTTGTTTTGATTCTCATTCTTATTTCTTCTTGGAAACATTGCATTCCAAATAATTACAAACACATCTACTGTAAAACACAATTAGAATCAAAATCTTCATCCCTTTCAACAGTAAATTAAATTTCATAAACAACTTATAACAATTTCATCTTTTCGAACATAATGGATATTTGTTATATAGATCTAACATATAGGTATCGTTCGACATTATTAAATGATACAAACCTATATATAATGATCAGTTAGAACTACATACCAACATCATGCTCGAAATTTTTCATTATACATACTACTAGAAATCGAAAATAGGGAAAACTAGGGAGATGAACATTCGAAAGTTTCATTGGGAGCAGACGTAATTTAAGATCTCTTGAATTCAAAACATTTGAAAATTCTCTTGAGGAAAGGAAACGAAGAGATAAAACTCATACATTATTTTAGAATTTAATCTACAAAGATCACACTTCATTTTTTTACGAAAACTTTGAAGAACTTCTTGAAATCGCCTGAGAACTTTTGTTTTTTATGCGTTTCTTAACTGCTTTCAAGTCGTGCATTTCTTAGTGAATGATTGTGAGTCTAGGTCTATAAAATTATTATTTAGTAATTTAACTTAGACTAATAAACTTAACTGATAAATTAATTTGCTAATTTACTAAAGTGCCCCTCCTAGAATTAGAAGAACAATTGACTTAACCGAAATATGGAAATGCTTAGTGGTTTCGATTTTGACCAATTTAATTAATTAATTAATTAAATTTCTATAATTAATTAGGTAACCAAGGGTAATTACCAATGTACCCTAAGTTGTTAGGACCATAACCAACCATTTGGACCATCCTTAGGTACTAGGATGTTTCTTAGCTAGTTGCTTGTCTAGTGTAAGGATTTCGGTTCGACAATAAAAATTAATCAATTAAGTTGATAATTTAATTAATTAGGTGAAATAAGGTAATTACTAAAGTAACCGTAAGTCGTTCGGACCATAAAAAAACCCTTTGGACCATCCTAAGGTAAGTACAAGGATGTTTCTAAGTTAGTTACTTGTCTAGTGTAAGGATTTCTGTTTGACCATTTAAATTAATTAAGTTTCTAATTTAATTAATTAGATGACCTAGGGTAATTAATAAAGTACCCTTAAGTCGTTAGGACCATAACTATCCCTTTGGACCATCGTAGGTTAGGTACTAGGATGTTTCTTAGTTAGTTCCTTGTCTTAAAGTCACATGAATAGGTCTTAGGTTGTCAGGTCCCTTAGTTAATTATTTTTTGTTTGTACTAGGTTAGTTTTTTATTTAAGTCATTTAGTTAGAGCCTAGGAATCGCTAGGGAGCTTGTTCCCATGTGGCCTGACCCAGACGCGCGCCTTGTCCCCAACCGCCCTAACCGAATAGGTTAGCTTGTCCCTTGGATGGTTGCACATATGCTTGCACATGTGTTGTGTGTACTTTCCTAACTAACTATTATTGAAGGTTCATTTGGAATGTTTACTTATCATCCCAATGATCCCCACTATTTCATTGGGCACTGTTTTAGTCTACATGATCATTTTAAGTGATCATGTGCTATTGTACTAGGCTTGACAGTTGTATGCCTAGTACATATTGTATGAAGGTTGGCATATTAATTTTAGCTTAGGGTCTTGATTGCAGGTACATATCTTAAACAAGCTTGGATTATATTTTAAATACTTGGGTATATATAGAAATTGGCTAACACCCTTAAGCCAATATTCTCTAATATGCCCATTATTTCTCAATATTGGGTATTGGGATGCCAATGTACCCCAATAAGCATTGTTAAAACTTAATAGGCTCTTTTACTTAAACATGTACATTTTTCTGGAATGTTACATTAATCCCTCTTACAAACATTCGTCCCTGAATGACACTACACGTCATTTTAAACAGAGAGGGTATTTTTTGAAAAAAAACACTAACATGCTTTAAACTTTATCTTTGTGAATATCATATTCACAACATACACTTGATGACGCACATCACTCAAAGCTTATCTGAAGCTTCATATCTGAGATTGAGGAACTTCCTGCTTAATCTTACTTTAACTTAATGCACATCAAACTGATGCAACACATAAATCACGTAAACACTACACAAAAACACCAACATGAATGCAGGAGTGAACTTATATTAACTCATATAGTCGAGTATAAAACACACAGTTATGGACTTAGAACACAAAAACCACCTAATGCACCAGAATTTAGAGTCTACTTAACAAAATCGGACTAAGGAAGAGTATGTGTAACCTAAAGAACTGAAAAAGTGAGGGTAACATGATCTCATATCGGATTCGGCCTCCATGTTTCTCCCTTAACAAGATAGTTCCTCCCTAGCACCTTAACAGTGGCAAACTCTTTGCTCCTCAATCACTTCATTTGGCGATCTAAAATTTCAACGGAAACCTCTTTGTAAGAAAAGTTCTCATCGGCTCCTAACCCCTTAGATAACATTATGTTGGCTTTAAGATTAGAAGTTATTTGGACTGTTGGATTTGAACTATGCCCTTCCCATTCCTGCTCTAACTCATTAGGTAATTGAAACCTTACTACCCTGTTTCAATAGTCTATGGTAGCATAACACATATTGAGTCAATCCATACAAAAAATTATATCAAAGTCAAGTATGGTTAACTATATTAGGTAAGCATAGGTGAGTTTATCAAGAACAGTTTTTGAGTAATCTTTATATACTCTTTCAGCTCTAATGATATCTCCTATGGGTGTACTAACTATAAAAGGTTCATGCACGATCTCACGAAGCAATTCAAATTTACTGGCTACTAAAGGAGTAATAAAATACAAGGTAAATCCTGGATCTAACAATGCATACACAGGAAAAGAAAATACATGCAAGGTACCAGTGACCACATCAACTAACTTTTCCTGATCCTCTCTATCTTTAAAAGCATAGAACCTTAATCTGGTGCCTTAGACCAACTCGGCCATCTCAAGCATCCAGGTGAAATCTCTCAATCTTCGAGCCATAGTTCTAGCATATGGGTTCTCCCTGGGAGCACCCTCTCTGGTGGTATGAGTTGTGATAGCCTGTGCCTGAGTAGTGATAGCTTGGTCCATCTGAACCAGTGCTTCCTGGGTTGATAGGCACTTGACTCTAGTAGTTAGGGCTTGAGGAGGATCTTGGTTTCCCGCATCAGCTGCTTATCCAACTTTCCTACCTTCATTTCTTGTTGTGTTCATTTTTCTACATGCACACACAAAAAGGAAGTTCGACTCTAGAATGATACAAAATGTCAAATCTCTACACAGCATGATAGAGATTAGAAATAGTGAAGATTCCTAACATCACTTAGGCTCTAAGTTATAATTGTGGCGCACTTCACAACCATAAGATAGAAACTACACGAGGTGGTTGTTTGATTCTTAGTTCCTAGGTAATTTAATCGCATGCTCTGATACCAAGTTTGTCACACCCGTTTTCCGGTATCCGAATGCGACCGACATCGTTAACCTTTCCGAGGTGCAGACAAGCCTCTTCACAGCTTTCTCACAATCATTGGGAACAACCCTAGTTTCCGATCTCTTGAATTCAAAACGTTTGAAAAGCTTTTTGGGGAAAGTAAACTAAGAGAGGAAACTCATACCTTATTGTAGAATTGAATCTACGAATATCACCTTGCAATTTTTTACAAAAACCATGAAGAACTTCTTGACATCACCTAAGGAGAACTTTTGTTTTTATTATGTTTCTTTACTAATTTCAAGTCGTGCATTTCTTAGTGAAAGATCGTGAGTCTAGGTATAAAAACTAAATATTTAGTAATTTAACTTACTCTAATTAACTTAATTAATAAATCAATTAACTAATTTACTAAAGCGCCCCTCCTAGAATTAAAAGAACAATTGACTTAACCGAAATTTAGAAATTCTTAGTGGTTTCGATTTTGACCAATTAAATTAATTAATTAAGTTGATATAATTAATTAGTTAACCTAGGGTAATTACTAAAGTAACCCTAAGTTGTTAGGACCATAACCAACCATTAGGACCATCCTTAAGTACTAGGATGTTTCTTAGTTAGTTACTTCTCTAGTGTAAGGATTTCGGTTTGAAAATTAAAATTAATTAATTAAGTTGATAATTTAATTAATTAGGTTCAATAGGGTAATTACAAAAGTAACCGTAAGTCGTTCGAACCATAACTAAACCTTTGGACCATCCTAAGGTATGTACAAGGATGTTTCTTAGTTAGTTACTTTTCTAGTGTAAGGATTTCGGTTTGACCATTTAAATTAATTAAGTAAGTTGCTAATTTATGTTATTAGATGACCTAGGGTAATTACTAAAGTACCCTTAAGTCATTAGGACCATAACTATCCCTTTGGACCATCCTAGGTTAGGTACTAGGATGTTTCTTACTTAGTTCCTTGTCTTAAAGTCACTTGATTAGGTCTTAGGTTGTCGGGTCGCTTGGTTAGTTGTTTTTGGTTTATCCTAGGTTAGTTAGTTATATAGGTCAGTGAATTAGATCATAGGACCGGTTAGGGAGCTTGGCCCCATGTGGCCGTACCCGGACGAGCGCCTTGTCCCCAACCGCCCTAACTGAATCAGTTTGCTTGTCCCTTGGATGGTTGCACATATGCTTGCACATGTGTTGTGTGTACTTTCCTAACTAACTATTATTGAAGGTTCATTTGGAATGTTTACTTATCGTCCCAAGGATCTCCACTATGTCCTTGAGCACTTCTTAATCTACATGATCATTTTAAGTGATCATGTGCTAAGGTACTAGGCTTGACACTCGGATGCCTAGTACATATTGTATAAAGTTGGCATAGTAATTTTAATGATCATGTGCTATGGTACTAGGCTTGACACTTGCTTGGTACATATTGTATGAAGGTTGGCATATTAATTTTAGCTTACGGTCTTCATTGCAGGTACAATTCTGAAACAAGTTTGGATTATATTTTAAATACTTGGGTATACGTAGAAATTGGATAACAACCTTAAGCCGATATTCTCTAATATTGCCAATATTTCTCAATATTGGGCATTGGGATGCCTATGTACCCCAATACGTATTCTTAAAACTTAATAGGCTCTTTACTTTGACATGTACATTTTTCTGGAATGTTACATAATCCCCACTTGGGAAAATTCGTCCTCGAATGACAGTACACATAATTTTAAATCAGAGAGGGTATTTAAAAAAAACACTCCAACATAGTTTAAACTTTATATTTGTGAATATCTGAGTCACAGCTTACTCTTGATGATACACATAACTAAAAGCTTATCTGAAGCTTCATATCTGAGACTGAGGAACTTTCTTCTCAATCCTACTTTAACTTAATGCACATCACACTCATGCAACACATAAATCACGCAAACGCTATACACAAACAGCAACATGAATGCAAGCATGAACTCATATTAACGCATATAGTGCAAGTATAAAACAGACGGTTATGGACTTAGAACAAAAAAATCGCCTAATGCACTAGAATTTAGATTCTCATTAATGAAATCAGAATAAGGAATAGTATGTCTAACCTCAAGAATTGAATAAGTGAGGATATCGGGATCTCATATCAGCCTCGGCCTCCCATGTTGATCCCTCAAGAAGGTGGTTCCTCCATAACACCTTAACAGTGGCAAACTCCTTGTTCCTCAACTGTTTCACTTAGCGATCTAAAATTTCAATGGAAACCTCTTCGTAGGGAAGGTTCTCATTAGCTTCTAACCCCTTACATAATATCTTGTTGGCTTTAAGATTGGAAATATTTGTACTGTTGGATTTGGACTATGCCCTTTCCATTCTAGGTCTAACTTATTAGGAAACTTAAAACTTACTACACTGTTTCGATATTCTGTTGTAGCATAAAACTTATGGAGCCAATCCATACCAAAAATTATATCGAAGTCAAGCATGGTTAATTCTATTAGGTCAGCATAGGTGACTCTATAAAGACTAACAGTTATTGGGATATCTTTATATACTCTTCAAGTTTAATGTTGTCTCCTATGGGAGTACTAACTACAAAAGGTTCATGCAAGATCTCAAGAAGCAAGTCAAACTTACTAGCTACTAAAGGAGTAACAAAATACAAGGTAAATCCTTGATCTAACAATGCATACACAGGAAAAAAAAGACATGCAAGGTACCAGTGACCACATCAGCTAAATTTTCTTGCTCCTCTCTACTTTTAAAAGCAAAGAACCTTAATATGGTGCCTTAGACCAACTCGTCCATCTCAACATCCTGGTTAAATCTCTCAATCTTCTAGCCATGGTGCTAGCATGTTGGTTCTCCCTGGGAGCACCCTCTCTAGTGGCATTGGCAGTGATAGCATGTACCTGAGCAGTAATGGCTTGGGACATCTAAACCATTGTTACTCTCACTTCTCCATCTGTCAAAGCAGCTGGGTTAACAGGCACTTGCACTCCAACAGCTGGGGCTTGAGGAGGAGCTTGGTTTCACCCAGCAGCTCCTCTCCAACTCTCCTGCCTGCGTTTCTTCGTGCGTTCATTTTTCTAAATGCACATACAAGAAGAAAGTCTGATTCTAGAATGACACAAAATGTCAAAGCTCTACACTGCACGATAAAAAGTAGAAGAAGCCAAGATTCTAAGATCACTTAGTCACTAAGTCATGGTTGTGGTGCACTTCACAACCATAAGATATAAACTACACGACGTGGTTGTTTGAGCCTTAGTTCCTAGGTAATTCAACCTCATGCTCTAAACTAATTTTTTCACACCCGAATTCTGAAATCCTTATGCGACCGACGTCGTTAACTTCTCAGAGGTCGCAGACAAGCCTCATCTTAGCTTTCTCACAATCATACAGTTAAATTTGCGGAAAATTTAAAAAAATTTAAAACTTAATGAAGTATACTTAGACTTCATATGATTACTACATAAGATTTATATGCTACGTCTCAAACTAAACAACCATCTATGATCGATTAAACAATTCAAATGAAAGAATCAATAAAATAATAATAGTTTGCCAAAGGCCTTAATACAAAAGCTAAGAACAATTGTTTGAAAGGAAACGCTAGGGCCAACATCCTGTAGCTATGTCTAACATACTAAATCTAGAATAATAAAATATATCATCCTCGAACTCAAGAGGACCTACCAATGTTTGGAGATCGCTAATCCAAACTGCTTCGTCGAATCTTCAATCTTCTCTAGAACCTACACCTATAAAAATGGTAATAATATATGGAGTTAGTACACACTTGTAATAGTTATGGGTGTATGCACATATACACGTAAGGACTGTGCATGAAGAAGGAAAGCTCTTCCTATAACCACATGCCATTTCTGGAAAGTGAAGTCATTAAACTTACGTAATTCGTTATTTGTGAATTATGGTATGGATATGACATATTTTAATGCATTCAAAGCACACAACTCATTTTCTATATGAACATTAGACCTTGAAATCATGAACATAATTTTAGAACACCTCGAACGAAAAATTATAAATTTTCTCCTCTCAAACCTGAGAGTTCTTCCCCCGGAATTTAGTTTATTTTTCAGTATTTTTTTTCCTCTTGTTCTGTAGTTCGTTCATCTCCTTAATCATATGTCTTACTTACAAGTGAAATGATTCATTATATTCCATACCTACAATGAATCAAGCAAGTAATCCAAAAGACTAGGGAAATGATTTGGCTACCCTTTCTACAAGTTATTCTTTCCATTCTTGTTAAATTGGGAAAGAAATCTTTATTGGCTTGGACACTTATTTCTTTATTTTCATATTATGAAGATTATGGGGCATTTATTATCCATAATGTTTTACTCCCCTTTATTGGTTACTCCCCTTTATTGGTATAATATAAGAAGTCATTATAAGCATATTTTTATTTGGCTATGCCCATTATTTGACATTTGAATAATGTGAAGATATTGAAGCATATATCTTGATTTGGCACAAGCCAATAACTTGTTAAAACTTCATTATTATCAACCACAGATGATTTGACATACGTAAGCTCTTGCTTTCTTAGCTCAATTTGAACTTACATTTCTTCTTCTTTCTTTCTTACTTTTTTAAGGAAATCTTTAGCATTACGATCATATGATCGAACATGAAATCCAGTGTCTGCCCCTTACCGAAAAGGTGTGGTTCACCAATCAAAGTGAACCTAGATCATGTGAACTAAACATGAAATCTAGTGTATGCCCCACACCAAAAAGGGGTGGTTCACCGGCTAAAATGAAACCAAGTCCAGTGTCTTCCCCACACCGAAAAGAGTTGGTTCGCGGCTAAAGTGAACCGAGTAATTTCTTGAGCATTTAACCGACATAGATCATGTAGGCTAAACATGAATCCAGTGTTTTCCCCACACCGAAAAGGGGTGGTTTCACCAGCCAAAGTGAAACCGCATCATACCTGGCTCTCTTAGGTGGAATCCACATGCTAGTTCCTATGCTGGCAACATAGTTCTAAGACTAGGAGATTTTTGAATACTCTTATCCACCTTGGTGGAGCCTCATCTCAAGAATCTTACATATACTGGCACAAGCACATTGCTAGTCTATCGGTGCTTTGTTCAACTTCTTTTTTTTTCATTGTAACTTTTAGAGTTAACTCAAACATTATGTAAGCTTGCTTCTAGTTTTGAGGTTTACTTAACTCTTTGGATAACTTGACATCCCTTTCTTTACTTGATGAAATGTGAATTTAACCTTACATTATCATCTTGGTGTTAACGACACTTGTCTAACGGTTTATAGCACCCTCTTATGTGAGTATCTTTAGCATAATTTTTTAGGTTCAAGTGAGACTTGTCTTACTTCCTTTAACACCTCATTCTTGTCAATTTCATAACTCATAAGCTTTTGGTTATTTCATTACTCACCTTATCTTGTTCAATGATATTTGGTAGTCTTATATCGTTCTTTATGAAAGTTATGAGGAGTTATTCAATGTGCTAACATTAACAATTTTATTTATATAGGGTATGTTGTACTTATCTCATTCATTGGCATACCCTTGGTTATGAGTTTCTTTGAGTTACATTGGTCATGCTTAATCTTTATCATGTATTTGTACTCACAAGAAACATTATAATTTATGTTGGCCATGTAAGATTGGTATGATTTATTCATTAGCCAACTTTATATCATATTTTTTAAATAATATTGCTAGCCAATTTATTAGCATAAACCAAACTTTCACTAAACACTTGTCAAGATATTATCACTAGCCAAGCCGATTAAATTTATTTATATACTATACTAATCTCATCATGTTAAGCAACCAACTTTTTGCATTTGATTAGCTTATAGGAACAATTTAGTGTTTAGTTTGGCTAAGCTAATACGTTAATTTGGCATTGAAGATGCATTAACTAGTTTCAATTCTCATTCTTATTTGTTCTTGAAAACATTGCTTTCCAAACAATTACAATCAGATTTACTGTAAAACACAATTAGAATCAAAATCCTCATCCCTTTCAACAGTAAATTGAATTTCATAATAAACTTATAACAATTTAATCTTCTCGAACACAATTGGGCATTTATTATATGGATCTAACATATAGGTGTCATTCGACATTATTAAATTATAGAAACCTATACATAATGATCATTTAGCACCACATACCTACAAAATGCTCGAGATTTTGCATTATACATACTACTAGAAGTCTAAAATAGGGAGAACTAGAGAGATGAACATTCGAATGTTTCATTGGGAACAACCCTAGTTTCAGATCTCTTGAATTCAAAATTTTTGAAAAGACTCTTGGAGAAAGGAAACCAAGAGAGAAAACCCATACCTTACTGTAGAATTGAATCTACGAAGATCACCTTGCATTTTTTCACGAAAACCTTGAAGAACTTCATGAAATCGACTAAAGAGAACTTTTGTTTTTGTTGCGTTTCTTTACTAGTTTCAAGTCGTGCGTTTCATAGTCAATGATCGTGAGTCTATGTCTAGGAACTAAATATTGGTAAATTAACTTAGATTAATTAACTTAATTAATAAATCAATTAGCTAATTTACTAAACATCTCCTCGTAGATTTAGAAGAACAATTGACTTAACTGAAATCTGGAACTGCTTAGTGGTTTCTATTTTAACTAATTAAATTTATAATTTAATTAATTAGGTAACCTAGGGTAATTATAAAAGTACCCCTAAGTTATTAGGACCGTAACCAACCCTTTGGACCATCCTATGTTAGGTTCTAGGATGTTTCTTAGTTAGTTACTTGTCTAGTGTAAGGATTTCAGTTTAACCATTTAAATTAATTAATTAAGTTACTAATTTGATTGATTAGGTGACCTAGGGTAATCACTAAAGTACCCTAATGTCATTAGGACAGTAACTAACCCTATGGGCCATCATAGGTTAGGTACTAGGATGTTTCTTAGTTAATTACTTATCTAGTGTAAGGATTTCGATTTGACCATTTAAATTAATTAAGAAAGTTGCTAATTTAATTAGTTAGATGAGCTAGGGTAATTACTAAAGTACCCTTAAGTCGTTAGGACCATAACTATCCCTTTGGACCATCCTAGGTTAGGTACTAGTATGTTTCTTAGTTAGTTCCTTGTCTTAAAGTCACCCGATTAGGTCTTAGTTTGTCAGGTCCCTTGGTTAGTTATTTTTAGTTTGTCCTAGGTTAGTTATTTAGATAGGTCAGTTAGTTAGATCCTAGGACCGGTTAGGGAGCTTGTCCCCATGTGGCCTGACCCGGACGCGCGCCTTGTCCCCAACAGACCTAACTGAATCGGTTAGCTTTTCTCTTGGCTGGTTGCACATATGCTTGCACATGTGTTGCGTGTACTTTCCTAACTAACTATTATTGAAGGTTCATTTGGAATGTTTACTTATAGTCCCAAGGATCCCCACTATGTCCTTGGGCACTGCTTAATCTACATGATCATTTTAAGTGATCATGTGCTATAGTACTAGGCTTGACACTTGGATGCCTAGTACATATTGTATAAAGGTGGGCATATTAACTTTACCTTGGATGCCTAGTACATATTGTATAAAGGTTGGAATATTAATTTTAGCCTAGAGCCTTCGTTGCATGTACAATTCTCAAACAAGCTTGGATTATATTTTAAATACTTGGGTATACGTAGAAATTGGCTAACACCCTTAAGCCAATATTCTCTAATATGTCCAATATTTCTCAATATTGGGCATTGGGATGTCTATGTACCCCAATAATCATTCTTAAAACTTAATAGGCTCTTTACTTATACATGTACATTTTTCTGGAATGTTACAACAATCCTAGAAGAGGTACAACTGAAGCGGGCCAAAACCCCAAAACCAAATGGGTTCAAATATCGGTCCAGACGGACAGAAAACGGATATGGACACAGCTCTCTCTCTCTCTCTCTCTTTTACTTTGCCGCCTTTATTTATTTGTTAATATTTGTCGTTTGTTTTAGGGTTGACAACTCAATCCCTCGCAAGACGCTATTCCATTTTTAATGACTTTATTAAATCAATCAATTTTAAATAGATTTAAAAAATAGAAATTTTGTAAGTTAAAAATCTCACTTAGATATTAGGTTAAATTTCATTTTTGTCAATTCTAAATGAATTTTCAATTCAAACTAAGTTAAACCTTTTAGTCAAACATTTTAGTTGCCAGAAAACCACATTGTTTATTGTGATGCATCCTATTCTGGTTTGGGTGCAGTGCTAATGCAAGAGAAGAATGTAATTTCTTATGCTTCGAGGCAATAAAAGGTGCATGAACGTAATTATCCAACCCACGATTTGGAGTTGGCTGCAGTAGTGTTTGCATTAAAGAAATGGAGACATTATCTTTATGGGGTTAAGTGTGAAGTCTATACGGATCATCGTAGTTTACAGTATGTCTTTACTCAGAAAGATTTGAATTTAAGACAGAGGAGGTGGATTGAACTACTGAAAGACTATGACATCACTATTTTGTATCATCTGGGAAAAGCTAATGTTGTGGCAGATACTTTAAGTAGAAAGGCAGGGAGCATGGGAAGTCTAGCTCACTTGCAGGTTTCTAGACACCCATTGTCTAGAGAGGTTCAGACTCTTGCTAATGACTTTATGAGGATGGAAGTACTAGAGAAGGGAGGATTTTTGGCCTGTGTGGAGGCAAGATCTTCCTTTCTTGACAAGATAAAGAGAAAGCATTTTAATGATGACAAACTGATTCGGATTTGAGATAAGGTATTGCATGGAGAGGCTAATGAAGCAAAAATCGATGAGGAAGGCATTTTGAGAATTAAGGTAAGGGTATGTGTACCCCACGTCGATGATTTCATTCACACTATCCTTACAGAGGCTCATAGTTCAAGGTATTCTATACATCCTAGTGCAACCAAGATGTATCGTGACTTAAAGCAACATTTTTGGTGGAGTAGGATGAAGTGTGACATTAATGATTTTGTTGCTCAATGCCCGAATTGTCAGCAGGTAAAGTATGAACACCAGAGTCCTGGAGAGACACTTCAGAGAATGCCCATTCCTGAATGGAAGCGGGAGAGAATTGCAATGGACTTCGTAGTTGGTCTTCCAAAGACATTGGGTAAGTTTGATTCTATTTGGGTAATTGTTAACAGATTAACTAAGTCTGCTCATTTCATTCCGGTCAAGGTGACTTACAATGCAGAGGAGTTAGCCAAACTTTACATCTCAGAAATCATTCGGTTGCATGGAGTTCCACTTTCCATCATATCAGATAGAGCTACACAATTTACTTCTAAGTTTTGGAAAACATTGCATGCCGAGTTAGGTTGTTGGATCTTGGTACTGCATTTCACCCTCAGACCGATGGTCAGTCTGAGCGAACAATTCAGGTTTTGGAGGATATGCTTCGTGCATGTGTGATAGAGTTTGGTGGTCATTGGGATAACTTCTTACTCTTAGCAGAGTTCTCATACAACAATATCTATCACTCAAATATTGATATGGCCCCATTTGAGGCACTATATGGGAGAAGATGTAGGTCTCCCATTGGGTGGTTTGATGCATTTGAGGTTAGACCTTAGGGTACTGATCTTCTGAGGGAATCATTAGAGAAAGTGAAATTCATTCAAGAAAAGCTTTTAGCGGCTCAAAGTAGACAGAAGGAATATGCAGATCGAAAGGTTAGAGACTTGGATTTTATGGAGGGTGAACAAGTCTTGCTGAAGGTTTCACCCATGAAAGGGGTGATGCGGTTCGGTAAGCGAGGTAAGCTTAGTCCGAGGTACGTTGGTCCATTCGAGGTTCTGAAGCGCGTGGGGGAGGTAGCTTATGAATTAGCCTTGCCCCCAGGACTGTTAGGAATGCACCTGGTATTTCATGTGTCTATGTTGAAAAGATACCATGGGAATGGAAACTACATCATTCGTTGGGATTCAGTTCTTCTTGATGAGAATTTGTCTTATGAGGAGGAGCCTGTTGCTATTTTAGATAGAGAAGTTCGCAAGTTGAGGTCAAGGGAGATTGCATCCACCAAGGTTCAGTGGAAGAATCGGCCAGTTGAAGAGTCCACTTGGGAGAAGGAGGCTGATATGCAAGAAAGATATCCACACATTTTCACAGATGCAGGTACTCTTTCTCGCCCCTGTTTTTCTTCTTGTGATCGCTCGAGGACGAACAATGGGTAAATTGGTATCTATTGTAACGATCTGCTTAGTCGATTCGAGAAGTAGAGTATAGTTTTGAAAATAACTGATTGTGTCAACGGACCACACAACGGACCGTCGTGGTCACGACGGATCGTCGAGGGTCTCCGTCCCAAAACACTTAAACTCTGAAAAATTTGGGTACTGAGATCGACTCTCTAAACTTCGCGACGGAATGGCAGGACGACCCGTCGTTGGCACGACGAACCGTCACAAATCATTCCACAGAATTAACTCTCTGAACCTTGTGACGGATCTGCAGGATGGACCGTCACAGTTATGATAGACCGTCACAGGCTCCGTAAGTCCACTCGGGTCGGAATTCTGGTAAAGTTGTTAAAGGGGTGTTTTGGACTATTCATGATTATAATTATAAAGTTAGTGGGTTAATGCTAATAAATTATTTATTTGGGGGTTAAAGGAGACAACTTAAACCTAATTAATGGGCTACTTTAATCATAATGAGTTATATGATAATTAGGGTAAAAGAGAAAGAAATTGGAGAGGAAAAATAAAAAGAACAGAGGGACGAACGAGCGAGAGCTAGAGAGAACGCAGAGGAAGGCAAAGGTTTTGGGGGATAGCTTGCTTGATCACGATTCTTCGGTGGAGGTAGGTTATGGTTTATGCTATTTCATAGTAAACTCTTAATAGCGAATGATATGTATTGGGTAGTATTGTAAAGTCTTCTATATGCTTAATTGTGTGCTCTCATGATGTGATTATGTAATTGTAATGGATTGGAAAGATGAGGCTGTGAATCATAAACCTTAAATCCACTTTGTTAATGATGATGCCTTGGTATAAAAGAAAGCTTGGTGAACTAAAAGAATGAGATTAGGGGATCGAGTGTCACGAACCTACTCGTAGAATTAGGGGATCGGGTGTCACGAATCGACACGTAGAATTAGAGGATCGGAGTATCACGTACCGACAGCAGGAATTAAGGGATCGGGTGTCACGAACCGACACGTAGTAGTAGGGGATCGGAGTGTCACGTTCCGACACCACGATAATAAAGAGAATGAATCTTTAGGGGATCGGAGTGTCAAGTTCCGACACCAGGATGATAAAGAGAATGAATCTTGAATTATGCTAATATACTCATGTTTGAAGAATCTAATTCCTAAGTGAGTATGGTGTGGAGGCTTGAGTCCTCATAGATGTGCTTGGGTTGTGGCCAATGGTTATGGTACTTGTTGTTGCCACCTGTTAAGTGTTATGGTTGATTTTATGTTATTATCTAATATATATTGCTTTCTATTTTGAGTTGACCAATGATACCTACTCACTACCTGTGCCTTGTACTGACCCCTAGTTGTATATTTCTTTCTTTGTTATTTATGGAATGCAGCAAACGTGCCATCAACTTCGACTCATCCGCAACTCTAGCCAGTCTTCATCACACCAGAATTCAGGGTGAGCTATTGTTTCTAGCTTGGACTGGATCTTCTTCTTCACGTCTTGATGCCTTGAAGTTCTTGCATGGACTAGCTGTTTATTATTTTAGCTTCTTAGATACTCTTTGATTTAGTAATTTGAGGATAGATGTTCTTGTGGTGATGACTTCCAGTTTCTGGGAATAGTACGATTGAGTTTTAGAAGTTATTTATTGGTTATATTAATGAATTTTAAGTCTTCCGCATTGTATTTTGTTCATTATGGTTCAATTATTGGTAAATGATTTTGGGGTTTAGATTGGTTGGTTCGCTCACATAGGAGGATAAATGTGGGTGCCACTCGCAGCTCGTTTTGGGTCGTGACAGTATTCTTCCGCTGTTTTCCTGTCAGACATTCTTTGTTAGTGCCTTGTCTTTCCCAACACTTGGTGTGTCTATTTTAAACTTATTTGTAGTAATTAAAGTTATAATATTTTTTTACTTTCTCTCTTTATAAAATTGAGTTGTTGCTTTGTTAGCAACTTGTCTTAATTTGATATTTTATTTTGCATGCTCATATATAGACTATTTTTTATGTTAGTTTTGTTTCAGAATTCATTATAGAAACAAAAAAAAAGGAATATTTTCTTTATAAAGTAGATTAACTTTCATCTTTAAGAATGAACGTGATAGAATGTATACTCTTTTTTTTTTTAAAAAAAGAGGAAGAATATAAAACCTATAACATTGATAATTAATGGTGAATACATTATATATGAAGATATAATTAAATTTAATATAAAAATAGTAGTTATATTCATAAATATTATGATTTTCAAAATATAAATAATAAGACTTGTTACACCTTATTTTAAATATTTATAATTAAGTTAATTAGTTTATGTTCTTGTGGATAAAAATCTAATATAATATGTTGAAGACTTCATTATAATTATCAGGAGATTCAAAAGGTAATATAAAAAAGTTGAAAGATTTTTTTTTCCTTTATGTCAAAGTAAATTTCAAACAATTTTTATACAAAAAGCAAATAATCTCCTATCAAGCTTTTAGTTGAAGAAATATTAATATTGCACTACGGTTTGCAGGGGATTAATCTCTTGCAATCTTTTGATCTATTAACACTTTTCTACCAACAAAAAATTTTTTAACACTATCAAAAAATTTAAAGAAAATTTTCAAAATGTCAATATTTTAGTATTTAATGATACCTGTTATCAACATTTTTATTTATTAAAAATAGTATTTTAATTTGTTATTCTTCTAATTTATGCAGTTTGTATTTGTTTGATTTGAAATATTACATTTATTTCATAACAAAAAAGATAAAATCATGGGATAAAATACTTTTAAAAAAAGAACATGTCACTTAAAATTCTCATAAAGTAATTGATTGTATTCATTCCGATATATATGATATGTGAATTTGTATTCATTATGATTTTCATATTTGATTTTATATAATGGCATTTGTATTTATTTATCAATTTGTATTCATTCTAATAGGTATATCAAATGAATTTGTAGTTATTTAAAAAGCATATTTGTATCCATATATTTATGTAAACTCATGTTCATTTGAAAGGATACAACATTGATTTGTATACTTTTCAAAAACATATACTCTTTCTTAAAATTCCAACAATATTTGTATTCCATTCATCAAAATATACAAATTTACAATCATAGTAACATCAAAATTTGTAATTCAAAAAAAAATGTATCTCATGACAAATATATTTTTTTAAAGTATTCCACAAGTTATTATATTCAATGTCTAATTTATACAAAAATCTACTAAATAAGATTTTAAATTAATTTTTATTTCAAGAATTCAATATACAACAAAATCAAAACTATTTAATTATTTACTGTTTGTATGCCAAACAGATTATTTTGAAATATGATTGATGATTCTATACTTTCATCCCTTTTTAATTCTCTGCATGTGAGAAAGATGAAAAATACTTTAATTCATTGAAGAGATAACTAAAATTGTTGATGTCGTCCAACAAAGTTTCTTGGATGAGATATTATCCTAAAATTCTCAAATTGAATACCTCAGTAATTATTTGACCTTTGAATCCATTATTTGAATAGTAAAACTAATGCACCTATTCAGGTGAGGATCCAAAGTATAAAATGATACAAATCCATTTTTGAATAACTTTTTTATTAGACTTTTTGGAATCACTTCCAAATGAATTAAGGAATCGAAAGTTAATGAATATCTGATATTTTCTGTATTTCACAGACAATCTCAAACTTCAACAAAATTAGTTAAATTCATTTTTGAAATCCTGATCAATTATTTCAAAAAATTTTCCTTAATAGATATAATCGCAAATCAATCGATTTCGGTTCACAAAAGTTGAAAATCTTCTGAATAATTTCTGAGATTTCATTACAAAATGGAGGACTTTGATTTTTAAAAAGCAAGATTTAAGTTACTTGAAGATATGGAATAACTTAAGAAATCATGAGAGAGAGAGAGAGAGAGAGAGGATACAATTTTGCTAAAAATTTTGGAGGGAAAATGGGTAGTGGAATCTTTTATTTGTTTTCATTCCGCCATATTTGAGTAAAAAAGTGACGCCGCGAATTTGAGAAATAAAAGAATGGTAGATTATTTAAATTATGATACACTTCATTTGTTAAAATATTGACATTTCGATAATTTTAATAATTTCTTTTAAAATACAGATGTTTTTAGTAATTATGTTAGGTTTTTTTACTAGTTAGATAATTTTAATAGTTCTTATATTTTTCATTTTGTTTACGAACTCATGTTTTGACTTATAAATGGAGTTTACTTTATTAACTTCTCATATTATTATTTCGATACATTTACTTGGAGGTTATGAAATTGGAGTGTCACAATTAGTATTGAGACAAAGTAAGAAACTTCAATTAAACACATTTTACAAAAAAGAACTCAAATCATATTATTTAATAATTTTTTTTCTGAATAATATACCCATTAATATGGGTTGCATACGCAAAGTGCGTGCCCAGAAACTAGTAATAGTAATAAAGCAAAATGATTAAAAAAAAAGCCCTAAAATTATGTGAAATGAAAAAAAAAATGTCCACCATTTATGGGTTTGTTAAAAAATATCTATGTGATCAATACTTTGATTTAAAAATGTCATTATTGTGAGGGAAAATGCATAAGTACCTCCAACATATGTCCGGATTCTCAGAGACACACTTTTACTATACTAAGGTACTATTACCCCTTGAACTTATTTTATAAATAATTTTTCATCCCTTTTCGACCTACGTGACACTAGTTTTAAAAAAAATATCAACACGTGATAGGCCCACAAGATAGTGTCACGTAGACCAAAAAAGGGTAGAAAATTATTTATAAAATAAGTTCAGGGGGGTAATAGGACCTTAGTATAGTATAAGTATGTTGCTGGAATTTCGGACATAGGTTGGGGGAGGGGGTACTTGTGTATTTTCCCTTATTCTTATTTAATGAGTCTAAAATGCTCATTTCCAAATAAAATTATTACTATATTTTATTTTTAATTCATTCATTTGAAGTTATTTTAGTTCAAAAAAGACCTTGGGTCATTTGGAGTAAATAAAATAAAGAGAAAATGGACAAATATACTCTCGAACTTCATAAATGATATGCCACTACCATTTGTTATACTTTAAGGTTCTATGTACCTTTACCTTCATTCTTTTGGATTGTGTATATCTTGAAGCTAACAAATGAACATGTGTCTTCATCTAAATGATTTATCCAATTTATTTATTATTAAAAAATTAAAAATCTACCCGACTCACAACAAAGTGGGTGGTGCCAAGATCTACTTTTTATTTTCGTCAAAAATCATCCCTCTATTGTTCTCAATCCACCATAGCCATGGAATCAACAACTCATCTTTCAAGAAAGAAGATGACTTGCTTACTACAAGTACTCTCTCTTATTGACCAAAAAAAAAAACTTCATCTCCATTTAAGTTATTCAGTGTTTTGTTCCTTTCAACAATAACAAATCGATTTGAGTTTGAAATTTTCTTTGATTGTTGACCCACTTTAAATGTTGAAGCATGGTCTATCAACAACGCTAATATTTTCTCAACCCCTTTCAATAACAATAAATCAATTTGAATGTGAAATTTCAATTCAACTGTAAACTCATTTTAAGCTTGAAGTTTTTTCCATCAATTATGATATTGTTCCCAACCTTTTTCAACAAATATGAGTTGGCGTACCTCATGCATGATAATAGTTTATATTTATTTTTACAAAATTGTTAAGAAATCATAAATAAAATATTTGCTTTACGAATTTACACATTTATTTTTCTTTGAACTTTAAAAATTTTATTTACACTTTCAAAATGAATTAATTCTTATAGTAAAAGTAAAAAAGTGCAATTAATTATATTTTAATCCGTAAATGAAAAAATAATTGTATAGAACTATTTTAAGCATTTTAAATAATCAATATCAAAATGGAAAAATAACGATCACAATGTTAGAAACAAACTGAAAAATTATTAAAGACTAGAAATGCAAAATTTAGAACAATGGTTCGAAACAAAACCAAAGAAAAAAGAGTAAAAAATAAGAGAGAGGGAAAAAACTTTATACGGAAAAGGGCTTAAAATATTCTTGAAGTATTGAAAACGGCACAAAACTATCCTCTATCCACCTACTGGCTCCAAAATACCTTTTTCACCCACCTATTAGCTCCAAAATACCCTTGTCATCCACCTCTGGGTTCAAAATTCACCACTTATTTAACGGTTTCAAATTTAAACTATTTAAATATTTTTTAAAATACTTAGTGCTCAAATATTGGATATACTTAAATTTATTAATATTATTTATAAACCAACTCACTAGCCACCCTTACTAACAAAGCCCCACCCAATTAACAAACCATTTCCGATATCAAAACCACCCTAAACACTACTAAAGCATGACGAAATTCTCGATTCCTGAAAATGACATTCAAAATTACTGAGTCCGAATTGAAGCCCTAATTAAATTTACGTTGAGCCGCTTCTTTAGGACACTTTCAATAGGATTTTATTTCAAGCTTGAATTCAAAATTTATGATTAAATGTAAAGAACTAGCACCTCTTGAAATAATTCATGAACTTTTGAATATAATTTTGTAAATATTTATTATTTGTTCTAAATATTAAACTTTAATATATTCTTTTTAAAAAAAGTTATCTATTAAATAACACCACATAATTGAGGCAAATTAATAATTAAGATGAACATAGTCAAACTTCTAAGTTTATCGGTAATTTTTTTAGACACTTGAATTATAATTTTGATTAAGGACTTGAATGTATGATACTGCACTTCAATAGACATTTTCGCCTCAAATTTTTATAAACACTCCTTTGTAGTAGCTGTCTTGTTGTGCATTAGTAATGGAGTGGGTTTATTAATTGTGTTTTGTTTAATTAGTAATGGGTGGGTGATAGATTGGTTAATAAATTAAATTAATTAGTTAAATTATAAAAAATAGTTGAGTGTCGTGTATTAAAAAAATATTTAAATAATTAAAATCTAATATCATTAAATAAGTGGTTAATTTTGAATCCAAAGGTGGATGAGAAGGGTATTTTGGAGCCAGGAGGTGGATGAGGGATAATTTTATACCATTTCTGATACTTTAGCGGTATTTTAAGCCATTTTCCGAACATTATAAGGGAAGAGAAAGCAATGAAAGTTTGGACCATTTTATTAATGAGACCGATTGGCAAAATATAAGTGGAGCCTCATACAAATTTTATCTGTCACATCATATATATGCCTCATACATTATAAAAATTTTCCAATCTATCTATATATAAAATGAGAAGTAAAAAGTAATACATGTCAACACTATAAAGTTTCTTCATTTTTTTATATTAAAAATTTAAATTTTAAATCAGCTTTAGTTGATAATTTTAAAAAACAACTTATTCTAAATCGAAATAATTAAATTATTTTTTACTTATAACTATTTGTAATTAGAATAAGAAGTAGAATCTATAGTTTTATTCCATGTATTTGTGGGTATAATTTGTCAATAACTAATTAAATAT
Organism: Solanum lycopersicum; assembly: GCF_036512215.1. Taxonomy (NCBI): domain Eukaryota; kingdom Viridiplantae; phylum Streptophyta; class Magnoliopsida; order Solanales; family Solanaceae; genus Solanum; species Solanum lycopersicum. The sequence goes on from NC_090800.1 coordinate 7,944,903, forward strand.
TATCATGTTTCTTTATATATTTCCTAAAATCTTTTTTGAACACAATTAAAATGTAAATTTGCAGTTTTTAAATACTTTCAAAATGTGCAGTTTTCGATACTTTTGAAATACATTTAATGAAACTTCATAATTAACAGAAATCGAATTAGTCACACGTTTGGTTTTTTTTTTAAAAAAAAGTAACAAATAAATAAAAGGGCAACTTTCACATATATCAAATAAAAAATTCATATTTGTATGCTATAACAAAGTTTACATAATTGCGCTCCATAGCAAACGTAAACTGTATAATTCGCTATACATATACAATTGTATAATTCGCTGGACTATTTTGCTGCAATTGTATAATTCACTATACTATTTCACTGTGATTGTATAATGCACAATTGTATAATTCGCTGCCTATTTCGCTGCAATATTTTTATAAAATTTGCTTTGCATACAGTTGAATCGAAATAAAATGGATATATATTGCTTAATTATAAGTGTATAGCAAGTATATAAATGTTTTTCTCTCGCTTTATACAAAAACAAAAACACAATATATACACTTCTATTGTATAAACCTAGAGAAAATTGTATTTCACTACAGTTGTATAATTCACAATTGTATAATTATTTGGCCTTTTTCTCTGCAATATTTGAAGTAAAATGTTTGTAAATTGTATAATTAAGTGTATAACACGAAGATATATATTTTTACATGTGTATAGACAATTTTCTATTGCTTTATACAAAATGGAAATAGAACTTTTATACACTTTTGTGTATAAAGCGAGAGACGCGAGCGAGAATGGAGAGTGGCGAGTGAGATTTTTGGGAGAGAGACGCCTGACAAACTTTAGCTAACGTTTGCTATGGAGCACAATTAAATCAAACCCTAGATACTCCATTTATTTTAGGTTATTAGTTTGCTATTATATACAATTTTTCCTAAATAAAATTGTAAGAGCCTTAAAATTTTAGATCACAGAAAAACTATCAATTATTTTAGAAAACAAAAACTGCCAATTCAAAAGTATTGTAACTTCCACCCGCTTTGGAGATAATATCTCATATGGTCACTCAACTTTGAATAGTTTATGTAGAAAGTCACTCAACTTTGGGTTGTTAATTTCGAAAGTTACTCAACTTTGTTTTTAACTCAAAAGTCACTCAACTATTGGTGTTTCACTTAGAAAATCACTTAATCAATTTAAATAACTTTGTTTCATTAAATTTTATAAAAATACAAAAAAAATAATTAATTAATTCTTACCAATTCCAATTTTTCTTTATTAGTAATCTTTTAACAATTTATTTCTAGTTTTACAATTAATAGAATTGAGATTTTTTTTTTTTTGGGGGGGGGGGGGGGGGAGTTGCAGTTATTACTCTAAATTCTTTTTAGAAAAATTATAATTAAATAGTTGGAGCGGGCAGTAAAATAATTAAAATAGGTATCTTATTATTTCTTTAAAAATACTTTAAAATAAACTTTAATGAAAAATTTATTTAAATTGATTGTGTGACTTTATAAGTGAAATGTAAATAATTGGATGACTTTCTAAGTTAAACATCAATAGTTTAATGACTTTTGAATTATAAAACAAAGTTGAGTGACTTTATAAGTAAACAACTTAAAGTTGAGTGACTTTCTAAGTAAACAACTCAAAATTGAGTGACAATAGAATATATTAACTCCCCTCTTTGTAATAATATAAATAGAATTTTCATTCCCCCCCCCCCCCCCCCCAATTTCTGTATCATTTTGCATTTATTGATATTTTATTTTGAAAATTTTTTAGGGCTTGAATTTTTTTAAAAATAAATTATTATTAATCAATGAAGATCTTTTAAGTTTTACGAAAAAAAAAGAATGCAAACGGTCTATTTGTTCTCAGTTTCACATTTGTGTTATTACGAAATGAATTTAAATTGCATTTTCAATTGATTCATCTTTTGGTTTTCTTTATGAATTCGTATTATTTTTATCTACATTATAAAATTAGAATTATGATCTTGCAAGAAGTACACTTTATTGCAGATTGAAGAATTCACCACCAGATATAACTCAAAATTTGAGAGTCTTTATTTCCTTTTCTACTATATATTTTTAATTTCTAAATATAAATAAAATTCAAATAATGTGATTTGACCATCACTTGCCACACAAAAAATCATTGAGTTACAATATTTAAATTAAAATATAAAATAAAAATAATATGCATTAAATTAACTCAGTCAAGAATTTTGAAAATGGTTTAGTGCCCCTTATTATTTGATATTTTAATTTCAATTTAACTTGTATATCAAATCTCTAACTGATGAAAGAAAGTATTGTAGTGTATAATATAGAACATAATGTAATATATAATATAAACACTTTTTCTTTAATATTATACGCGTAATGCGTGAATACATATACTAGTGAAAACTGAATACAAAAAATATTTCTCATTTAGTTTAATTTTTAATGGAGATGAAAGACTATTCTTTTTTTTTAAACGTCATGGTATTTTAATTTGGATGATGCATGAAAAATAAGTGAACTTTTATTTTTTTTGGATAAATAGATAAATAAAATCAAGTAAATTATTTACATGATGTCATGCGCCAACCTGTTAATCTTAAGGTATATATAATCTAAAATATTGATGGCGAAGATATATATAAGAGAAACTTTCACATATAGCAAGCACAAAATTTATATTTGTATGTTATTTCAATGTTAGCATAATTGTGTTTCATAGAAAATAAAAATATGTATATTTCACACTACATATCTATTTTTTTAGAAAGTGTTATACATATACAAAGAAATCAATTCTATAAGTCGCTATACATATACAAAGAAACCAATTGTATAATTCGTTATACATATACAAAAGAAAGAAGTTGTATACAAATCAATTGTCTAATTTGTGTATGTATAAAACGAGAAAGAAAGCAAGACAAAAGAAAATTGAAATATTTGTATTATATAATTATAAGTGTATATGATGAAGATATATGTATTTGCATGTGTATATACAATTTTCTCTCGATTATATATATATATATATATATATATTTATATATATATATATATATATTTATAATTTTATGCTTGCTTTATACAAATAAAAATATATTTAATACATTTGTGTTTGTATAAAATCGAGAGAAAGAGGGAGAAAGGGAGCGAGAGTTTGAGGGAAAGAGGCGACTGACAAACAACTTACTAAATGACACAATTAAATTAAAGTGTAATTATAATATGAAATTTAATTATTAGTTTGTCATTAAATATAATTTTCTGTAATTAAATTAAAATATAATAATAACATTTAATTTAAGTTATTAATTTGCCATTGTATATATATTTCAGTATATACAACATATAATAGAGGGTAGTAACATATCATTTATAATAGTTGAGAGACATATTTGCATTTTCCCCTAAAATGTATCTCCCTACCCTAATTTCAGCTCCATGTGTCTCCCGTTCTTCTCAATTGATCCGACCACCCGAGAACGGCCACCAAACGCCGCCCTCTCTCCTGACGCTGCCGTTACCTTCATCTGGACGGCGAATCCGACAACCACCTGAATGCTCATCTAGCAGACGTCGGCGAGCCACTACATCCCTTTGTCACATCTCTGCGGTGGAAGATCCAAGCATGGAACTTCATTCGAAGGCTACTTCAAATGGGAATATAGAATGATAAACCGGTGATTTCGTTTCTTATACACTGATTACTTTTGTTAATTTTAATTATTTTCATTTTAAAGCTTTATTAGAGGTTGTATTTCAATCCATGTCTATCATTATTGTTTGAGCCACTTTCGAATAGGGTGGGCATAATCTTTTAAAACTATATGATTAACAATTGCTAAAATGGATTTTAATTTTTAGTTTTGTTTACTGTTGATGCATCGGAGTTGTTTCTAATGGAAATGTACTCATACTTTAATGTTGGTGTATTTTTATATTGTTCAACCTGTTTTGATTGGAACAAAGATCAATTATCACGTTTACTCCGTTATGTGATTTGCTTGCCAACTTCCATCATATCTACAATTTTCTCAATCATTAACTTGATCAATGAGAATTCCTCTCCCTTCAAATTTGATACGCAACATTCATATGTCTAAATAGGGAAATTGGAGATCTTTGTACTTGTCTGATTGATAGTGCTTATTTGAATTATGGTAATTTCATCTTCCTTAGCGGATCAAGACATGGTTAGTAGCGTAGATTACTTCATTTGACGAGAGGATTATGGAAATTGCATATATCTTGATGTTTCTCCTTTTACGCACTCACGAATATATGATAATGATTGAGAAGAATATTTTCTTTCCCTATCTGTATACATTGACTGATCATCCCTCCTTACCATATACTTCCTCTGTCCCTATTTAGTTGTCCACTTTAGAAATGATACATATATAAGATGGCAATAATTAGCATGGTGAAGTTATAATTTTACCATTATTAATTATGGTTTCAAAAATGATGAATTAAAACTTGGAAGTCTTAAAGAAGGTTAACTGAGGGTATAATAGGAATTTTTTTTGTCCTTTCTTAGTTTGTCAAAATGGACAAGTAAATAGCGACAACTAAAAAATGAAATATGGACAACTAAATAGGGATAGAGGGAGTATTACTTTATGCTTTCATCTTTTTGTTGTCAATGATTGATCACTGCTGAATGACACTGGAACTCACTTCTCCATTACAATATAACTAGAACCTCTTGATCAGAGGACACGTCTCTTCTTGGATACACTAATAAACCAATAGTCTTTGGTAGGTTCTCTTGTTCTTTGTTGCTAGTTGTATACCAATTTTGGTTATTGATGCTCGGATTACCGCGGTGTCATTGGCTATTGTTGCGTTTTCTAGATTGTTACTTCCTAATAGATTAGTTTCTATCGAAGTACTCTTCATGCTTAATGTGGTAGTTGTATTTTTCATTCTCTTGTGTCAAATGTGTGTTTCGGAAAACTCGAATGTTTTAAGCATTCTGGGAGAAGCAAACAAGTATGTCCTTTTATTTTTAATGTGGTTTGATAGGTTTTCAGAAACTTGGAGCATTAGAATACATGTTCATGGGATTTACTCATAATTTAACTTCAAAGCTTGTTGATCTTTTTCTTGTTTGTTTGAAATCATGGTTATCATAATATACCTTTGGGGTTCTCTTCTCAGTCTACTTACAAAATAATTGTTAAATGTGGTAGCTAAAAATATTTCTTAATGTTCTAGAAAATATGTTACGGTGTGAAATCTGTACTTCACATTTTGTGGTGCTTAACAAAGTCGTTTTGGAAGTGGGCTTATTAGTCTTTCCCTCTCTATGCTATTGTGTGTGCGTGCACATTTCTTTTGTGTGAACAGGGCATTAGTTCGATATCAGGGGCATTGAAGAGTTGTCTGGGACTTCTCATGAATCGTCTAGTCAAGCCTACTAGTGTTGAATTCATTGTCTTTTCTATTTCACTATTGGGTTTGTAGAAACTTGTGAACTAGATTTTTTGTAATATTAAGAATAAGTGTTTCTATCATTTGGGTTGGGCAAACATTTCTGTTAAGCACTTGAATTGGACATGTTGCTTTTGATTTGATATATGGTAAACTACTATTTTCTAACCTATAGTTGTGGGAAAGTAAAAGGAATTGTTGGTTTAGTTCCAAATTTTTAACCAAGATGATGTGACCTTTAGAGTATTGCTTACCAAAGATTTTTCTAAATGAATAGTATATTTGTATGTAAATAAATTTATGTGTTTGTATTTAAATCCAATCTTCAACTATCCTTTAAATACTATTATTATGTTCTACGATTAATCTCAAGTGAAAATGTTTCTAAGGTGGAGGAGTATGATTAATAATATCGTGATATTATCTCTATAAGGAAACAAACAATTGAAACCTCCTTATAATCTCTAGATGATTGGTTTAAATTTGAAGTACTTTTTAAGCTTAGAAATCATTTTCTTTCATAATTATGATTCATCTTTGTTTGGGGTAGATTTATTTACATTTTCCCCTTTTACAATTTTTCTATCTTTGCTGTTAATTATATATATATTTTCTTAACTAATTTTTGCCTTCTTATGAATATTAATTTTTTAGAATAATATTAGCCTCACATGATTATTTAATTTAATAATGAATAGTTCTTATTATTTTAATTTTTTTGTTAATTAATAATCATTTTACTATCTTTGTTAAGTTGCTTTCAATAGAATCTTTCCTATTTTATCACATAATTTACTTTTATTAATTGATTGATGCCCCTTTGGTTACCATTATTTGTACTTGTCGCTTAAATAATAATCATGTCAATTTATTCAATTATCTGCTCACCTAGTGTTGTATTAATTTAGATAATTATGGATTCATGCTTAATATATTTACTTGTTTAAAGTTTTAAAATAAAGTTTTTATATACTATTTGACCGATTCAATCAACAGCCCATCCTGATGTCTTTGTTGATGATTTAACCGCTTCTCATTGTTAATTTGGGTTCACCATGGCCCTCGCCCTGGAGTTCATATGAAGACTCTGGTGGTGCATGCGTATGCTAGGCTCCCATAAACGCCTAAGATCGGTGATGTTGTCATGATAAGTGTGGAAAGTCGATATTGTAATCGATGATCGAAGGATCTATCGACTTGCATTAACTTTTCGTGGCTAGTAGGGTGAATTTTAATGTAATTGCGTAGTCATTCTTAGCTTAATAAATTAATATCCCTTTTATTTATCACATATCCCCACATAATTTATAAGATTCGGTTGGATCCACTTTTATGTACCTTGAAAGGTGCCTAACACCTTACTTTTTAGATAATTTGAACACTTACCTGCTGTTTGATTGTGTATAACCCTTTTTAATCAATTTATTTGTTTAGTATAGAATGGTTTCCTAACACACATTTTATTTGTCAGGTAGCGACTCTTCTCTATTTGGTAGAATGAATTGACATGTTGTTGCAAAACCTATTTTGTAAAAAATGGGTGCGACAATATAAATTGGTAAGGTAAGAAATCATCGATCATGTCGATTACTGATTATTTGGAAGGACTTTTGTATGGATTGAGCTGTAGAATTTCAATGACCTAATGAAGTATTTCACTTGATGTTTTTGGTTAAGAGTATAGGGTAACATTTTATGAAGTTTTGGAAAATGAATAGCATTGGTAAACAAGTTAGCAGAGGGAACAATAATCTTGTTGTATATTGAAGAGTTCAAAATATTTAGAATTGTGTCAAGGTACAACTCAAGATATGGAAGGAAATGAGACATTACACATAAATCATGGGTTCGACACATACTTATACATGTTTTATTAGCGACTCTTCTAAAGAGTTGACTTTGGTTTGGTGACAAATAGAGATATATGGAGGATTTTGTGTTTTTTATTTAATTGGATTGTTTGAATTATGATTGGTGATTTATGGGCGCACTACATGAAAGACTTAAGCCTACATGTCTATTGAGAATTTTGAGTTCGATTGATGTCAAAAATACAAGTGAAACATAATCAAAATCACCACATTTGAATTCTTAGCCAACTGAACAAAATGTAGTCAACTTGGAAATGGACGTATAAAGATGAGTAACACATTAAACATAAACAAGAAAAAGAGAAAGCAAAAAATCAAAAGATATCAAAAGGGTGAAATAAACACATGAATCAGAAGAAACAGACAAATAGAACTGCGAAATACACAAAAGGCAAAGAAAAAGGTCAAAAGATTGGGAACTATATGACGACATATGAGGATGAACTCCACAAAGAAGAAGAGCATGAGCATCCTAGTATCTCCATTGTCCATTGGAAAACAAAAATTTAGAAAGCGGTAAAAGGAAACAAAGAGGACAAGAGAGAAACTGTCACTTATTGGGAGTTGCAAACTTAACTACCAGATGAGACACCTCTGTTGACACTACCAAAGTAACTATTGCATCCACCAGGTTATATCCCTAAAAAAAGGTCAACAAAAAAAAGCGAGAAGGAAATGGAAGCTCAAATCAATGGAGACGCATCACTCTGAACTTAGAAAGATGGTAAGGATGACAATTCAAATGAAGGTGTTGATAACTCTAATCACAAGGAAAAGAAAAGTGCATTTGAAGAGAGCTCTATGTGACGACATTGTGGAGAAAATGAAGGATCTCAATTAGGAAACTCTAATTCTTAAGGTGTGATAATAAAGAAAGGCAAGTTCCTTTATGGACCTGGTCAATTTCTTTTATGTTGATTTGTTTTGTGTCAAACGATCTCTTTTTTAGTTACTTTTGAAATTGAATAAAAGGAGCCCTTTGCTCGTTGTTAGTTTAAGAAAAAAAGGAAAAATATATACGTGCTGATAGTCAAGATACAAGTGAAATATTCGATAATCAAAATCATTATATCCCGTTTCTTAGCTCATCGAACAAAATGCAGTCGAGCTAGAAACAAATAAAGATGAGAAACGTATAAAGATGCGATACAAGTTTGCGTAAGTCAAGAAAAATGATTGCAAAAATTAGCAAGATATCAAAATCGAAGCTTTCAAATTCAAAATATAACGAGGAGGATATGACCAACCAAGTTTGTGATCTATGTCCTCCACTTTATTGAACTAGAAATATTTGATTGTTGCTTTTTATTTATTTTTTACTTTCTTTTTTCTTATTTATGCCTATCTTGTCTCTCGTCTTTATTTGCTTTCTAGGTTGACTTTATTTTGTTCAGTTGACTAAGAATTTAGATATAACAATCTTGATTATCAAATATTTCACTTTTATTCTTGACTGCCGTCAAATATATATCCCCCCACGTTTTCTTAAATAATAGAGGATCTAAGTGCTCCTTTTATTGAATTTCAAAAGTTTATGCAGTCGTTTGATTAAAACGAAAAAAAATATAAAAGAAATTGGCTCGACTCATGATGAACTTGCCCGCCTCTATTATCAGAATCTAAGTATTAGGGTTTCCTAATTGAGCTCCTTCATTTTCTCCACTATGTCATCGCATGGGAGCTCTCTTCAAATCCACTTTCGTTTTCCTTATGATGTAGGTTAGCAACACCTCATTTGGACCGCAATCTTTATCATTTTTGTCAACTCATCGAGGTGCGTCTCCATTAATTTTTAGCTAACATTCCCTTCTCGATTTGTCTACTAACCTTTTTTTTAGGAATTCAATGTTGTGGATGTAGTGGTTACTTTGGTGGTGTTGATAGAAGTGCCTTGTCTGGTATTTGAGCTTGCAAATCCCTGTAGGTGACATTTTTCTCCCGTGTCCTCTTTGGATACTTTTATCGCTTTCTAACTTGTTTTCTAGATGAAGAGACAATGTATATACCAAGATGATAAATCTCTTCTTTGTGGAGTTCATCCTCATCTGTCATTCTACAATGCCTGGAAATGTCAAAATGGGGTTGGCCTATTAAGTTAGCCCAATCAAACCCTTGAATTAAGTATGGTTGGGCCTAACTTTTTTGGCCTATTTAGGTTTTTGATCCAACTTCATTTGCCTCGCTAACCTTGTGGGCCCAACGCACAAGGTAGGCAAGCCAATCTTTTGACTTCTTTCTTAACCTTTTGGGGTATTTTGTTGTTGCAGTGCTATCTGTTTGTTTCTTTTGTTTCATGTGTTTATTGCACCCTTTTGATGTTCGATCCCGATTTTCTAATTTTTTTAGAGGATGGTTTAGAGTTGGATTTGTTGAAAATATTTGGAATCTATAGAGTTCCCTCAAGAGGCTTCATTTGAGATTTCCTATTCGGGAGTTGATCTTGCCCCATTTTTTTTCTGGATTTTGCTTTGCGATTGATTCTCGATCTCAATTTTCAAAAAATTCTTTAGGATGCTTTAGTGTTGGATTTTTTTTGAAAATATTTGGGATCTAGAGAGTTTTGTCTAAAGGTTGCATTTGAGATTTCCTATTCTGGAGTAGATCTAGCCCCATTTTTTTTTCATGAATTTGCTTCACACTTAATTTTTCTATTCACAGTTTCCTTGCAACTCTTAACCTTTTTTGGGGTATTTTTTTGTTGCAATTCTATTTGTTTGTTTCTTCTAATTGATATGTTTATTTCTCCACGTTGATTCCTGATCTCATTTTCAAGCTCTTCTTTAAGTTGCTTTAGAATGGATTTGTTAAAAACATTTGGGAATGGAGAGTTTCATTTAGAGGTTCTATTTGAGATTTCCTATTTTGAAGCCAATCTAAAATCTTTCTATTTTTTTACTTGATACTTGTTAGCAATTAAGTTCTCTATTCTCATTTTTCCGTGCCATCTATGATTCATTCCGATGATGTTCTCTATGGGATGCTTTGTTAGAGAGCTTTATTTTCGGTTTTTTTTTATATTTGAAACTATGTGACCTACATTAAGAATGATCTTTTCCTTTCTTTTAACTTTGCATTTAAAAAGACCGATACAATAGAATTAGCATCCTAAGGTGAAAATATTATATATTGAACGTCAACCAATCCTAATAGTGTGAAATTGAAATTAGGACTTGATTTGATCTGCATGTTACATTGCTTAATTCGTTCTTGCTGTTGCTTCTTATTTCTCTATGCTAGTTATTATGTAATATCTGTTGTAATAGTGTTTGAATTTTGATTCTTGAGTTCTTGTATGGTTGCTTTTTTCATTTGTATGATTCATATGTATTGAACCTATTCAATTAAGAGGTTTTTGAATAATCCAATTCAAGAAAGATTATTCTAAATTTGGTTATGTTATTCTATATGTATCCGAGTTTTTGTTGTTATTTTTTGTCTTTCATGAATGTATACTTGTAATCAAAGAAAATAGATTAGTTAAGAGTTTTGTTAATCATGTTCTCCTCCCATCATGAGATTTTTTCATAAAGTATTGTGTTCCCTCCATTTTTCAACCCAATTTTTCATCTTTGGACCTTTTGGGGTATTTTGTTGTTGCAATTCGATTTGTCCATTTCTGTTGTTTCATGTGTCTGTTACAACCTTTTGATTGACAATCCTATTATCAAGCTTTTCTTTAGTATGTTTTAGAGTTAGATATGTTGGAAATATTTGGAATGTTGAGAGTTTCGTCTAGAGGTTCCATTTGAGATTTTTTATTCTTAAGCTAATCTAGTTTCCTTCTTTTTTTTTCTTCATTCATGTTAGCAATTAATTCCTCTACTCACATTTTCCCCTAGATGCTTTGATTCGTTGATAATGTTGTTTTGTTTATGATGTTTGGTAAGTGAGTTTTTCGCTTATTTTATTTATCTTTTTGGTCCGAAATTGTTTGATCCAAAATGAGAATGAAATTTTTCTTTCATTTAATTTTTCACTTAAATATGTTAATGTTTGTATAATAGAAGTAGCATCCTAAGGTGAAAATACCGTATTTTGCACATCAACCAACTTTAGTAGTATAAAATTGAAATTAATGCTTGATTTGATCTGCATGTTGCATTACTTATTTGTTTTTTTCTAGCTGCTTCTCATTTCTCTTTACTTGTTATTATGCATTATTTGTTGTATTGGTGTCTGCATTTTTATTCTTGAATTCTTGTATGGTTGTGTTTTTTATGTAGTTGGGTGCATTATTTGTATGATTTATATCTATTGATACAACTCAAATAATGGTTTTTTGGCTAAGACAATTCAGAAAGATTATGCTATATTTACTATTCTATATAAATACAAATTAGTATTGTTTTATGTGTTCCACGAATGTCTACTTGCAATAATGTTCTGGTAATCATATTTTCCTCCCATCAGGGAATTTGTGCATAATAAGTATTGAACTCATTCCATTTTCGCCCCAACTTTTCATATCTTGACCTTTGGGGGTATTCTTGTTGCACTTCTATTTGTCCGTTACTTCGGATTCATATTGCACTCTTTTGATTCTCGATCTCATTTTCAAGCTTTTCTTTAGGATGCTTTACAGTTAGATTTGCTGAAAAGATTTAGGATCTGGAGAGTTTTGTCTAGACGTTCCATTTGAGATTTCCTATTTTGTAGCTCACTAAGTTATAAACACTGAGTGAGTTCTGAAAGAAGACACTTTATTAATGAACTCAAACGAGTATTAAATAGAAATACAGAGAGAATAAGAAGACTCCTAAACAATCTAATAACGTAATATAAATAAATAACGACTGCTGCAAAATCCAAACTAAATTGAACTAACAGTAGCTTACAAGGCTGAGTTGTTCAGTGCCAATACGCCCCCTCAAGTTAGACGATGGGTTGTTAAGCCTAACTTGAATATATTATGCTGGAAAGTAGGTTTAGGTAGTGCATTGGTGAGAGTGTGAACGATTTGATCAGCACCATGGACATGAACAACCTTAACCTTCTTTATTTCTACATGGTTGCGAACAAAGTGAAAATCAATTGCAACATGCTTCACACGACTATGAAAGACAGGATTTTTGCTTAGGAATGTGGCTCCAAGATTGTCATAGTAAATGGTAGGCAACTGGTGTACTGGAAAACGCAGTTCAGTTAGAAGATTGGTCACCCACAAGGTTTGTGAAAAAGCATTATCCATTGCCCTTTACTTAGATTCAGTGGAGGATCGAGAGACAATATTTTGCTTCTTCGAGGACCAACTAATCAGATTGATACTGAGGAACAGGATATACCCAGATGTGGAAACTCTATCAGAGATATCCCCCCGAATCTGCATCAGAGTATACATGCAGAGGTTACACGAAAGCCCAACTGGATGGTTCCACACAAGTAACGGAGAACACGCTTCACAGCTTTCCAATGATGTTTTATGGTGCTTTCATAATTTGGGATAACTTATTCACCGCATAGGCGATGTCTGATCTAGTAAAAGAGAAGTATTGGAGCCTGCCTAAGACTCAACGATAGCGTGTTATATCAGTTAGGTGAGTGACATCAAACAACGTGAGTAGCTCAGATGCACTCATTGGTGTGTGGACACTTTTGCAATCGGTGATTAGTTCAACATTCAAAATCTTGTTCACATAATTCATTTGGGTGAGAATTAAGCCGTCAGAGCTGCGTATAACTTCAACACCCAGAAAGTAGTGAAGATTTCCCTAATCCTAAATAGAGAATTGACAAGCAAGGGAAGCAATAACCTCATCGACACTGAAAATGTTGCGGCCAGTGAAAATAATATCATCGACATAGATAAGGACAAACACTGTGTCACCTAGACCTTGTCTGACGAGTAGCGAAACATCTGGTTTCGTCTTGACAAAATCATATGGGCTTGTTTCAATCCATAGATTGCCTTGCGCAGTCGACATATATGAGTTGGTTTGTCATCATTAAAGAATCCTAGAGGTTTTTCCATGTACACCTCCTCTTCAAGGTTCCCTAGAAGAAAGTATTGTCAACATCAAGTTGAAGGAGATGCCAATTATTGCGAAGTGCCACAGAGAAGATAATCCGGAGTATGGTAGGCTTGAAAACTGGGATGAAGGTCTCGTGGAAATCAATGCCCGGTCTCTGAGTGAATCCTTTTACAACTAGCCGTGCTTTATATCTATCAACAGACCCACCTGCTTTCCTTTTTATCCTGAAAAGCCACTTGCAAGAGACAATATTTTTTGTTAGGTCAGGAGGAATAAGTTCCCATGTCTGGTTTTTAATTTATGCATCAAGTTCATGTTTCATTGCATCTCGCCATTGGGGATGTTTTTGAGCTTTTTTGGCAGTAATAGGTGTGATGATGGGGTTTGGTTTAGCCAGTCAATCAACAATTTGTTTGGGATAGTGATATTGTTTTGGGATCGCGTGATAGCACATGTAGGGGGAGACAGACAATGAGGCAGCAAAAGAGCAATATCTGACTCATAGATAGGGCAGACTGGTCGAGGAGCCATGGGTGTTGGTGGAATGGTGTTTTGAGTTGATAAACAAGGAAGGGACGCGGGCTGTTATGTGTGTTCAGAGGTATGTGGGTTGGTGAACGTGGAGGGAGGTATGGTGGTGTAGTGTGTTGGGCAGAAGAGGGAGAAGACAGTTCCTGGAGAGTGGGAATTGTAGAAGTTAAGGGAGATAAAAATTTACCTGGAGACGATAACATTGAAGGAGGTGAAGTTGCTTCCGCCACTTATTTACTTTTGGTGTAGGATTGAGATCTTGAGTTGTCCTATAATTCTCTTGGGGAAGAAGAAGGTATTTATCGGTAGTCCACAGGTGTGTGCGTGTCTATGTTTAAGGGATTATGCAAACCAATAACAACAGAAAATGTGGTGGGGTCTGAAGGATTTAAAATTGTGGTATTTTCCTATTCTAGATGATATGATTTTACGGCAATATTAGGTAATATAATTTTAAATGGAAAAAACACTCTCAATAAATCATACATCTCGGGACAAATAGACCTTACCAACAATTGGGTCAAAGCACTGGTGACAATGATGAGAAAGGGAAAATCACCTGATTACAACTCCTTACGGATTATTTATTGTTTATGCTATAGATGGCTCAAATCATACTCCAAAAAGTTATAATCATTCTTGTTAGAGCTTATAGAGCTCTGATATCATTTAAAAACTTAATAAGTGCTGAAAGAAGATACTTTATTAATGAACTCGAACGAGTATTAAATAGAATTACAGAGAGAATAAGAAACTTCCTAAACAAACACTAATAACGTAGTATAAATAAATAATGACTGCTGCATTATCTTAACTTAATCGAACTAACAGTAGCTAACAAGGTTGAGTCGTTCAGTACCAATATTAGCCTCCTATTTTTTTTATTCTGGTTAGCAATAATGTAACGACCTGTTTAGTCGTTTTGAGCAGCAGACTTCAATTCTGGAAAAACTGGCAGAAACGATGGACCCCACAACTGACCGTCATGGGCACGACGGACCGTCGCAGGGTCTCGTTTCAAAACACTTAGAAAATCTGAAATTAGGTACTAAAAATTGACTCTCTGAACTTCGTAACGGAATGGCAGGACGGACCGTCACAGGTGTGACGGACCGTCACAGACTCTTCAGAGAAATTGAGTCTCTGAACTCTGTGACGGGGCAGCAGGACGGACCGTCGCAGGCGCGACGGGCCATCACAGACTGCGTAATCCCAGTCTGGGTCGGATTTCTTGATACGTTTTAAGGGACGTTTTTGACTATTCCTGCTTTAATTATAAAGTTAGTAGGTTAAAGTTAATAAGTCTAATTACTTGGGGGTTAAAAGAGGTAACCTTAAGTTAATTAGTGGGTCATTATTGCTATCTTTTATTCTTCATTATATACTAATTAGGGTAAAAGAAAGAGGGTTTGAATAAAGAAAAATAGAAAGAACAAAGAGAGAGGGATTGATCGAGAGAGGAGAAACGAAGAGAAAAACACAAAGCTTTGGGAATTTGTTTGCTTGATCACTAGTCTTCGGTGGAGGTAGGTTATGGTTTTCATGCTTTCATAGTAAACTCTTAACAGAGAATGATATGTATTGGTAGTATTGTAAACCCTGCTATGTGCTTAATTGTATGCATGCATGAACGTGATTATATAATTGTGATTATATTAAGCATGATGAAGTTATTGAATCCCAAATCTTGATAAAAACCTAATCTCTTTTTAATGATGATGCCTTGATAAGGGAGAAGGCTTGATGAACTAAAGTAATGAGATTGATGATGCCTTGGTAAGAAAGAAGGCTTGATGAATTGATGGAAGGAAATTAGGGGATCGGGTGTCACGAACCGACACGTAGAATTAGGGGATCAGGTGTCACAAACCGACACGTAGAATTAGGGGATCGGGTGTCACGAACTGACACGTAGTATTAGGGGATCGGGTGTCACGAACCGACACGTAGAATTAGGGGATCGGGTGTCACGAACCGACTCGTAGAATTAGGGGATCGGGTGTCACGAACCGACACGTAGTATTAGGGGATCGGAAGTCACGAACCGACACGTAGTATTAGGGGATCGGGTGTCACGAACCGACACGTAGTATTAGTGGATCGGGTGTCACGAGCCGACATGTAGATTTAGGGGATCGGGTGTCACGAACCGACACATAGATTTAGGGGATCGGGTGTCACGAACCGACACATAGATTTAGGGGATCGGAGTGTCACGTACCGACACAAGAGGATTAATGAATATTGAGGGAGCAGAGTGCCACGTACCGACACAAGAGAAATAAAGATAATGAATCTTCAAAGATGTTAATATACTCAATCTAATGAACATGATTCCCAAATGAGTATGGTATCGAGGCTTGAGACCTCATGTGTGAGTTTGACGGTAATTGTTAATGATATAGTATTTGTTGTTGCTACATGTTGAGTATCATAGTTGATTTTATGATATTACTTGGTATATATTTATTTCTATTTTTAGTTGGCCGATGATATCTACTCAGTACCCGTGTTTTGTACTGACCCCTACTTTTATGTTTTCTTCTTGTTTATTTGTGGAGTGCAGCAAACGTGCCATCGTCTTCAACTCAACAGTAATTCAAGCCAGTCTTACTACATCGGAAATTCAGGGTGAGCTAATGCTTCTAGCTTGGACTGGAATTTCTTCTTCAAGTCTTGATGCCTTGAACTTCCGGCATGGACTAGCTTCTTATGTATTTTTAGCTTCTTAGAAACTCATAGAATTAGTAGTTTAAAGTAGATGTTCTTGTGGTGATGACTTCCAGATTTTGGGAAATAATAGTTAGTGAATTGGTTTTTATTAATGAGTTTAAGTCTTCCGCATTACTTTCTGTTGATATTATATTGAAATGTTAAGGTTTAGATTGGTTGGTTCGCTCACATAGGAGGGTAAGTGTGGGTGCCAGTCGCGGCATGGATTTGGGTCGTGACAAACTTTGTATCAGAGCATTAGGTTCGTTGGTCTCATCACACAAGAACGAGTCTAGTAGAGTCTTAAGGAACAGTAGGGGGACGCCTTTACTTTTCCTTGAGAGGCTATAAGACTTTAGGAAAATTCCATTCTTTCTTTCTTCTTTCGTGCTATTACTTTGGTCAAATTGGTATCTAGGTGATACAAATTGGTATCTGACCATCTTCACTCTATTTCGCAGATGGTTAGAACAAGAGCAACAACTACGCCAACACCAACACCAGCACCAGCGGGATAGGGTGCGTCTGAGCCAGCCACTGGGGCTGTAGCTCGAGAAAGAGCAGCGGCAAGAGGCCGTGGTAGAGGTCGTGGGAGGACGTCCTCTAGGGGAAGAGGACGAGCACCTAGCCCATCTGATACTACGGCAGTGACTCCTCCACCGACTGAGGAAGTAATAAGAGAAGGGGAGGATGGGGAAAATGAACAAGTGCAGAATGAGGGATTGCCACCCCATCCCACCCCAGAGATTATAAATCAGGTGCTCGCTTATCTTAGTGGGTTTTCCGATCTGGGTCAGGCACCTCCAGTGTTTTCTGCACCAACACCTCCGGTTTCAGAGGTACAACATGCAGCCACTATGGCTCCTCGTATGGATGCCTCATTAGACATAGGCACGTTTCCACGTCTGACTACTAGGCCTATAATGACAAATGATCAACATGAACTTTTCAGTAAGTTCTTGAAATTGAAACCTCCAGTCTTCAAGGGTGCGGAATCTGAGGATGCTTACGATTTTCTGGTTGACTGTCATGAGCTACTACACAAGATTGGTATAGTAGAACGGTTTGGTGTTGTGTTCGTGAGTTATCAGTTTCAAGGGAACGCCAAAATGTGGTGGCGGTCACATATTGAGTGTCAACCAACAGAGGCATCACCTATGACTTGGGCCTCATTCTCTAGCTTGTTTATGGAGAAGTATATCCCTCGTACATTGAGGGATAGGAAAAGGGATGAATTCTTGAGCCTAGAGCAAGGCAGGATGTCAGTTAATGCATATGAGGCTAAGTTTCGTGCACTATCCAGATATGCCACCCAACTTTGTTTCAGTCCACAAGAGCGGATTCTTCGTTTTGTGAAGGGGTTGAGGTCAGAGTTGCGGATTTCAGCCTTACAGGTAGCGTCTACGGCCAAATCCTTCCAAGAAGTGGTAGATTTCGTGGTAGAGGTGGAAGGAGTGAAGCCAGATGAATTCAACATGGCATCGACATCAAAGAGGTTTCGAAAGGGAGGTGAGTTTAATGGTTCTTACTCTAGAGGACAGGGTTCCGGAGGTTACTCAGTTCGACCCATTCAGTCATCACTACAGACTGTAGTTGGGGTTTCACCTCAGACCGGTCAACACTTCTCTGAGAGACCAATGCTTGACTCTAGAGAGTGTTATGGATGTGGTGAGACTGGACATATTAGGAGAAATTGTCCAAAATAGAGTTATAGACCCCCAATGGCTAGAGGTAAAGGTGGTCATGGTAGAGGCCGTTATTCTGGATGACGTGGTGGTCGAGGTAATGGTGGTCACCAAAATGGTCGAGGTGAAGGGCAAACTGGAGCCACTACATCACAACATGGTAGGGGCAACGGACAAACAAATGAAAGGGCCCATTGTTACGCTTTTCCTGGGCGTTCTGAAGCGGAGGCATCTGATGCTGTCATCACAGGTAATCTTCTGGTTTGTGATTGCATGGCTTCTGTATTGTTTGATCCTGGATCCACATTTTCTTATGTATCTTCCTCATTTGCTAATGGTCTAAATTTACATTGTGAATTACTTGATATGCCTATTCGTGTTTCTACTCCGGTGGGTGAGTCTGTAATAGTTGAAAAAGAATATAGGTCTTGTTTGGTGACTTTTGTGGGGAGCAATACTTATGTAGACATGGTTATCTTAGAAATGGATGATTTTGATGTAATTCTGGGTATGACTTGGCTTTCTCCGCAATTTGTGATCTTGGATTGTAATGCTAAAACGGTGACGTTAGCCAAGCCTGGGACAGATCAGTTAGTTTGGGAGGGTGACTACACTTCCAATCCGGTGCGTATCATCTCCTTTCATCGTGCTAAGAAAATGGTTAGTAAAGGGTGTTTAGCTTTCTTGGCACATCTCAAGGATGATACTACCCAAGTACCTTCGATTGAGTCGGTTTCGGTGGTCTGTGAGTTTCTGGATGTGTTCCCTGCAGATCTTCCTGGTATGCCACCAGATAGGGATATTGATTTCTGTATTGACCTTGAACCGGGTACTCGCCCCATTTCTATACCCCCTTATAGAATGGCTCCCGCAGAGTTAAGAGAGTTAAAAGCCCAACATCAAGAGTTGTTAAACAAAGGCTTTATTAGACCAAGTGCATCTCCTTGGGGTGCTCCGGTTTTGTTTGTGAAGAAGAAGGATGGGAGTTTTCGAATGTGTATAGACTACAGACAACTAAACAAGGTAACCATAAAGAACAAGTATCCTCTTCCTCGCATTGATGACTTGTTCGATCAGTTACAAGGTTCTTGTGTGTTCTCTAAGATTGACTTGAGATCCGGTTATCATCAATTGAAAATACGGGCAACGGATGTGCCAAAGACTGCTTTTCGAACGAGGTATGGGCATTACGAATTTGTAGTGATGTCTTTTGGTCTTACGAATGTCCCTGCTGCGTTCATGAGCTTGATGAACGGGATTCTTAAGCCATATTTGGACCTCTTCGTGATAGTATTTATTGATGATATACTGATATACTCAAAGAGCAACAAAGAACATGAGGAGCATTTGAGAATGGTATTGGAAATGTTGAGGGAGAAAAAGCTTTATGCCAAGTTCTCTAAGTGTGAGTTTTGGCTAGATGCAGTGTCCTTCTTGGGGCACGTGGTTTCCAAGGATGGAGTGATGGTGGATCCTTCGAAGATTGAGACAGTGAAGAATTGGGTAAGACTTACTAATGTGTCAGAAATAAGGAGCTTTGTTGGGTTAGCTAGCTACTACCGCCGATTTGTCAAGGGATTCTCTTCTGTTGCTTCCCAACTGATGAACTTGACTAAGCAAAATGTTCCATTTGTATGGTCAGATGAGTGTGAGGAAAGCTTTCAGAAGCTCAAGACTTTGTGGACTATCGCACCCGTTCTCACCTTGCCCGTAGAGGGTAAGAACTTCATTGTTTATTGTGATGCATCCTATTCTGGTTTGGGTGCAGTGCTAATGCAAGAGAAGAATGTGATTGCTCATGCTTCAAGGCAATTAAAAGTGCATGAACGTAACTATCCAACTCATGATTTGGAATTGGCTGCGGTAGTGTTTGCATTAAAGCAATGGAGACACTATTTATATGGGGTTAAGTGTGAGGTCTATACGGATCATCGTAGCCTACAGTATGTCTTTACTCAGAAAGATTTGAACTTGAGACAGAGGAGATGGATGGAACTACTGAAGGACTACGACATCACTATTTTGTATCATCCGGGGAGGGCGAATGTTGTAGCGGATGCTTTAAGTAGAAAGGCAGGAAGCATGGGAAGTCTATCTCACTTGCAAGCTTCTAGACGCCCATTGGCTAGAGAAGTTCAGATTCTGGCTAACGACCTTATGATATTAGAAGTAAATGAGAAGGGAGGATTGTTGGCTTGTGAGGAGGCAAGATCTTCCTTCCTTGACAAGATTAAGGGAAAGCAGTTTAATGATGAAAAATTGATCCGGATCCGAGATAAAGTGTTGCAAGGAGAGGCTAAAGAAGCGACAATCGATGAGAAAGGTGTTTTGAGGATTAAGGGAAGGGTATGTGTACCCCGTGTCGATGATTTGATCAACACCATTCTGACAGAGGCTCATAGTTCAAGGTATTCAATACATCCGGGTGCAACCAAGATGTACCGTGACCTAAAGCAACACTTTTGGTGGAGTAGAATGAAGCGTGATATTGTAGATTTTATTGCCAAATGTCCAAACTGTCAACAAGTAAAGTATGAACACCAAAGGCCCGGAGGAACACTTCAGAGGATGCCCATTTCTGAATGGAAATGGGAGAGAATCGCAATGGACTTCGTGGTTGGTCTTCCAAAGACGATGGGTAAGTACGACTCTATTTGGGTGATTGTTGATAGGTTAACTAAGTCTGCTCATTTTATTCCGGTTAAGGTGACTTACAATGCTGAGAAGTTAGCCAAGATCTATATCTCAGAAATTGTTCGGTTGAATGGGGTTCCACTATCCATCATATCAGATAGAGGTACGCAGTTTACTTCTAAATTTTGGAAAACATTGCATGCGGAATTGGGCACTAGCTTGGACCTTAGTACTGCGTTCCATCCTCAGACCGATGGTCAGTCTGAGCGAACGATTCAAGTGTTGGAGGATATGCTTCGTGCATGTGTGATAGAATTTGGTGGTCAGTGGGATAGCTTCTTACCCTTAGCAGGGTTCTCCTACAACAATAGCTACCACTCAAGCATTGATATGGCCCCATTTGAGGCACTATATGGGAGAAGATGTAGGTCTCCCATTGGGTGGTTTAATGCATTTGAGGTTAGACCTTGGGGTTCTGACCTTCTTAGAGAATCGTTAGATAAAGTGAAATTGATTCAAGAAAAGTTTTTAGCGGCTCAAAGTAGACAGAAAGAGTATGCAGATCGAAAGGTTAGAGACTTGGAGTTCATGGAGGGTGAACAAGTCTTGTTGAAGGTTTCACCGATGAAAGGGGTGATGCGGTTTGGTAAGCGAGGTAAACTTAGCCCAAGGTATATTGGTCCATTTGAAGTACTTAAGCGAGTAGGGGAGGTGGCTTATTAGTTAGCCTTGCCTCCAGGGCTGTCCGGAGTGCATCCGGTATTTCATGTGTCTATGTTGAAAAGATACCATGGGGATGGAAACTATATTATTCGTTGGGATTCAGTCTTGCTTGACGAAAATTTGACTTATGAAGAGGAGCCTGTTGCCATTCTAGATAGAGAAATTCGCAAGTTGAGATCAAGGGAGATTGCATCCATCAAGGTTCAATGGAAGAATCGACCCGTTGAAGAAGCCACTTGGGAGAAAGAGGCTGATATGCGAGAAATATACCCACACCTGTTTATAGATTCAGGTACTTCTGTTCGTCTTTGTTTTCCTTCTTGTGATCGTTCGGGGATGAACGATGGGTAAATTGGTATCTATTGTAACGACCTGTTTAGTCGTTTTGAGCAGCAGACTTCAATTCTGGAAAAACTGGTAGAAATGACGGACCCCACGACGGACCATCATGGGCAAGACGGACCATCGCAGGTTCTCGTTTCAAAACACTTAGAAAATCTGAAATTACGTACTGAAAATTGACTCTCTGAACTTCGTAATGGAATGGCAGGACGGACCGTCACAGACTCTTCAGAGAAATTGAGTCTCTCAACTCTATGACGGGGCAGCAGGACGGACCGTCGCAGGCGCGACAGGCCGTCACAGACTACGTAATCCCAGTCTGGGTCGGATTTCTTGATACGTTTTAAGGGACGTTTTTGACTATTCCTACTTTAATTATAAAGTTAGTGGGTTAATGTTAATAAGTCTAATTACTTGGGGTTTAAAAGAGGTAACCTTAAGTTAATTAGTGGGTCATTATTGTTATCTTTTATTCTTAATTATATTCTAATTAGGGTAAAAGAAAGAGGGTTTGAATAAAGAAAAATAGAAAGAACAAAGAGAGAGAGAGGATTGATCGAGAGAGGAGAAACGAAGAGGAAAACACAAAGCTTTGGGAATTTGCTTGCTTGATCACTAGTCTTCGGTGGAGGTAGGTTATGGTTTTCATGCTTTAATAGTAAACTCTTAATAGAGAATGATATGTATTGGTAGTATTGTAAACCCTGCTATGTGCTTAATTGTATGCATGCATGAACGTGATTATATAATTGTGATTATATTAAGCATGATGAAGTTATTGAATCCCAAATCTTGATAAAAACCTAATCTCTTTTTAATGATGATGCCTTGGTAAGGGAGAAGGCTTGATGAACTAAAGTAATGAGATTGATGATGCCTTGGTAAGAAAGAAGGCTTGATGAATTGATGGAAGGAAATTAGGGGATCGGGTGTCACGAACCGACACGTAGAATTAGGGGATCGGGTGTCACGAACCGACACATAGTATTAGGGGATCGGGTGTCACGAACCGACACGTAGAATTAGGGGATCGGGTGTCACGAACCGACACATAGAATTAGGGGATCGGTTGTCACGAACCGACACGTAGTATTAATGGATCGGGTGTCACGAACCGACACGTAGTATTAGGGGATCGGGTGTCACGAACCGACACGTAGTATTAGGGGATCGGGTGTCACGAACCGACACGTAGATTTAGGGGATCGGGTGTCACAAACTGACACATAGATTTAGGGGATCGGGTGTCACGAACCGACACATAGATTTAGGGGATCGGAGTGTCACGTACCGACACAAGAGGATTAATGAATATTGAGGGAGCGGAGTGTCACGTACCGATACAAGAGAAATAAAGATAATGAATTTTGAAAGATGTTACTATACTCAATCTAATGAACATGATTTCCAAATGAGTATGGTATCGAGGCTTGAGTCCTCATGTGTGAGTTTGACGGTAATTGTTAATGATATAGTATTTGTTGTTGCTACATGTTGAGTATCATAGTTGATTTTATGATATTACTTGGTATATATTGATTTCTATTTTGAGTTGGCCGATGATATCTACTCAGTACCCGTGTTTTGTACTGACCCCTACTTTTATGTTTTCTTCTTGTTTATTTGTGGAGTGCAGCAAACGTGCCATCGTCTTCAACTCAACAGTAATTCAAGCTAGTCTTACTACATCGGAAATTCAGGGTGAGCTAATGCTTCTAGCTTGGACTGCATCTTCTTCTTCAAGTCTTGATGCCTTGAACTTCCGGCATGGACTAGCTTCTTATGTATTTTTAGCTTCTTAGAAACTCATAGAATTAGTAGTTTAAAGTAGATGTTCTTGTGGTGATAACTTCCAAATTTTGGGAAATAATAGTTAGTGAATTGGTTTTTATTAATGAGTTTTAGTCTTCCGCATTACTTTCTGTTGATATTATATTGAAATGTTAAGGTTTAGATTGGTTGGTTCGCTCACATAGGAGGGTAAGTGTGGGTGCCAGTCGCGGCACGGATTTGGGTCGTGACAAATAAATTCCTTTATTCATATTTTTCCGTGTCGTTAGCTTTGACTCGTTTCCTTTGGTTATCTCTTTGCGATTCTTTTAAAATGAGCTTTATCTTCTTTTTATTTTTTAAAATAGTGTGACCCACGATGAGAATGATGTTTTCATTTCCTTTAATTTTGCACTTAAAATAATTGATCATTGTACAATAGATATAGGATCCTTAGGTGAAACTACAATACATTGCACATCAACAGTTCCTAATATTGTCAAATTGTAATTAGGTCTTGGATTTCATCTGTATATTATTGCTTAGTTGGTTCTTGTAGCTGCTACTTATTTCTCTTTGCTTGTTATTATGTATTTTCTCTTATATTGGTGTTTTTGTTTTGGTTCTTGAATTATTATATGGTGCATTATTATGTAGTTGGATGCATCATTTGTATAGTTTATATATATTGAACGAGTTCAATTAAGAGGTTTGTGACTAAGCCAATCCAAGAAGATTACTTCAAATTTGCTTATGTAGCATTCTCTGTTTTTCCAAATTTGTTTTGTTTTTTGTATTCCATGAATGTGTTTGTGCAATCAAAGATACTAGATTAGTTAAAAGTTTTGGTTATCATGTTCTCTTCTCATCAGGGGATTTTTTCATGATATGTATTGAGCTCCCTCTATTGTTCACTCCTAACTTTTCATCGCTTGCATGATCTGATAATTAAGTAAGCCAATTTAGCTTTTCAATATTAATTAGTCTCCTTACCTATACTCCTACATTAAATAAAGTCTATGTATTTACTTCTCCTTCATCTAGAGTTGTATTTTCGAGATGAATAGCATGTCAGATGTCTTCCTTTATAATATGAGTTGTTCTAATATAACTTTTACTCATCCTCATGCATATCTCTTCCACCACTTTAATTATTAGCCATGAGACCTTCCGAATTTCAAGAATGAAATTTCTTAACTGTAACGAGTCAATCTCAATTATCACGTATTGATATTAGTTCTCCTCTATATATCATATTGCCTTACTATAGTCATAACTTATGTCTGAGTGTTGTGCGTTGTAAAATGCTCATTTCTTTTGTCTTATTAGTAAATAGCTTGTCATTTATATCCCTCGTATAAAATTCTCACGATCTTAGATTTTTCTCTACTGTACAATATGTATTAGATTTGACCTAGTCATTATTTATTTGACTACAACACAATTGAATCACCTAGGATTTTTGGGGATTAGTCTAAAAAGATTGCATCAAGGTACTCCGTTTGTTGGAAGCATATTTAAGAGTTTCTCTTTCCACCTTCATAAACATAATAATAGTATGAATGATTTGGTATATTAGTTTCACTTAAGAGTAAATGATATTAGCTAACCTAGTTTTCTCATGTCTATCTTTGTTTCTGTATGTGTATGAGGAGAAGGAAAAAACAAACTTAAATTTTATAACTTGGATCTCTTGTTAGTTTGTAATCATTTTGTGATTAAAATTTTTTGCCTTAAATTATCCAAATTCTATAATTCAGTCACCCTCAATTACCTTCTCAAGGTAACACCCAACCATATCAGAATGCCACCAGTAAAAAATAAAATTCATCATTAACCTACACCACGACTAGCCATTGATTCAACCATCCAGACTCCATGCCCAAAGAACTATGCATGCAACCTCCCAACGATCAATATGATATTATTAGTTGGAAGGATTTTAAACTACATAGTTATGGAAACCTAGCGTATCTAGTCATAAAACAACAATTGAAGAATTTTGTAGGCATCCCTTCGCTCCCTAGGGAAAAGCCTAACGAGCATGGACTGGAAGTCGATTGGTCTTTCCCTTCCTTATATGGAAATTCCTAGCCTCCAGTACCCTCAAATTTAAAGTGGAAATTACTCTTTGTGTCTTGAATTTGAAAGCTTTGACTTTGATACCTTGTTGAGTTTTTTCGCTTTTTTTTCTCGTTTATGCCTATAATGTCTCTCATCATTATATGTCCATATCCAGGTTTATTGTGTTTCGTTCAGTTAGCTCAAAATTCAGATATGACAATCTTGATTTTTGAAATGTTTCACCTGTATTCTTGTTGCAATTCTATTAATCTATTTCTTCTGTTTAATGTGTTTATTGTACCCTTTGAATTATCGACCACATTTCAAAAATTGTTCTTTAATATTCTTTAGAATTTGTTCAAAGTATTTGGATGTGGAGAGTTTCACCTAGAGGTTTCATTGAAGATTTTCTAGTTTGAAGTCTATCTAGCCTCCTAATATTTTTCTTAATAATGATTAGCTGTTAATTTCTCTATTTGCTTTTTTTCATGCCTTGAGTTATGATTCGTCCTCCATGTTGTCTACGTGACGCTTGATAAGTGAGTTTTTCTCATCTTTTCTTTTTTTTCTTAAACTATGTGGCCTACAATTAAAATAATGATTTTCTTTATTCTTCACTTGAAAACATAGATTTTTGTACAATAAAAGTAGCATCCTAAGGTAAAAATGCCACATATTGCACATCAACCAATCGTAAAAGTATAAAATTGAAATTGGTCTTGGATTTGAGCTGCATATTGTGTTTCTTATTAGATTCCTGTAGTGGTTCGTGTATTGTCTATCGTATATGGATTTGCATTTTGATTCTTGAGTCCTTGTATGTTTGTAGTTTGGTGCATCATTTGTATGATTCATATATACTGAAGTACTTCAATTAATAGGTTTTTGACTACGACAATTCAAGAAAGATTACACCAAATTTGTGTTGTTATTTTTTTTCTCCATGAATGTCTACTTAAAATCAACGAAACTAGGTTAGTTAAAAGTTTTGTTTATCCTGTTCTTCTTGCATCATGGGATTTTATCATTATAAGTAGTAAAAGTTGTCCATTTTTCATCCCAACTTCTCATCTCTTGTATAACCTGATTCTTAAGTAAGGAAAATTTAGCTTATCATTATTAATTATTCTCCTTCTATACTCTTAGATCAAACAAAGACAAATTTTTTTCTCCTCCTTCATCTAGTATTGTATTCGGAGATGATTAGTCTATCAATTGCCTTCCTTTATATTATGAGTTATTTTGATATTTTTGTCACACATCCTCGTTAATATCTCATCTACTACTTCAAATATCGGCCAGGAGACCTCCCTTTTCCCAAATTTTCAGAATAAAATTTCTTAACAGTAACGAGTCAATCTCAATTATTACCAGTCGATATTAGTTCTCCTCTATATATATCATTTCCTTAGTTTAGTCATAATTTTTGTATGAGTGTTGTGCATTGTAATATACTCATTTCTCTTACCTTATTAGCAAATATATTACCATTTATATTCCTCATACGAAATTCCAACGATCCCTGTCAGGGTTTTTTCTAGATGTACCATCTGTATTACATTTCATATATTCATTATCTACTGGCCTCCAACACATTTGAATCACCTTTGATTTGGTTTATAAGTCTGAAGAGAATGCACTTAGGTATTTTTTTTGTAGGAAGCATATTTAAGATTTTCGATTTTCGCCTTCATAAGCATGATGACAATATGCATGATTTTGTATATTAATTTTACTTTAGAGCAAATGATATTAGCTAATCAAGTTTGTCATGTCTATCTTTGTTTCTGTATGCGTACTTGGATCTCTTCTTTGTTATATAATCATTCTGTGGTTGAAATTTGTTGGCTTAGTTAATTCAATCTCTCTCCATAAATAGTCCATTCTAGAGGAATTGCAAAATAATTTGACAAGTAATATTGATTTAAGTATCCATGATATATGATTCAAATAATTTCGAACATAAGAAAGAAAGAAAAATAGCTTAGATTTATCCACACTGACTTTTTTCTTCCGTTGTGCCTTTTTAATTTTAAAAACAAATTTTTTGTTCTAGTCGCAAGTCTTATATCTCCACCTGTCTCCAGATATGTAGGCTTCTCGATTATTCGATTGTATACCATGTTAATTAATAATTTAAGAATACAAAAATTATTTTGAAGCTATAAAAATTATCAAAATATACCATAAGAAAAACTAGACATAAAATTAATCTAACTGACAAACAATCATTTCCATCAAAATGTTTATATTATTATCAACTTTAAATGAATCTAAATTATTAGCAAAAAAAATAATATGAAGACAATAGTTTATATGAAAAAAAAGTAAATATTTTTATGGAGATTGATGGGTTATTCACTAAAAGATATAAGATTGATGATTCTAATTTCATAATCTTTGAGTTCACCCTCGATTTGTTTTGCAAAATGACTTATGATAAGTACAAGAAGATAATATTTTTTATATGGCGATTGATATATACGTTGGGGCTCAATTAGACTCGGATACCGAAAAGTCTCAAATTGAGGGTAAACCTCTTTCTAACCAATGTAAGTCATGGACAAGACTTGAACTTGACACTTCTGGTTAAGGATCAAAGAATAGTAATTCTAGTCAACAACATTCTTTGTTGGTAGAACACAATAAATAAATCCACCATATTACCAAATATTCAAGAGAAAGTAAATGAAAATATTATTAGTATCAACAAAAGTTATGGTGGGATGTAAATGATCCATCCATCCTTAACTAGAATTCTCAATTTGAGCCTTGGATATGAAGAAAATCTTGTTAGAAAGTATCCCTCGAAATTCATATTAACCGGGGATTTAATATGATATATTGAAATCGAGTGAAACTAATATTAATTACAGTTTACAATTTATTTCAAGTTCTATTGTAACTCTTTGTATCTGAAACAATGGTAATTTCTATAATAATAAGTTGTCACGTTTATTATTTCATTGAGATGCGTTGTTTTTTTTACCTTCCAATGTGTGTTTAAAAGAAGTTTTAAAAGAAAATATTAATATGTCATCAAAATATATGGAATTCACATCTTTCTATTGATTTCTATTGAAATTTCATTCCCCAATTTTGATTCAATGCCATTCTATTTAGTAATTTAAAAACACATGATTTTTATTTGAATATAGAAAATCATCATCATACACCACAATAAAAATAGATAATAAAAATAATCTAATTGATGAACAATAATCTAGTAAAAAATTGTTATTTATTAATAGCAAAAAATAAAGAAATATTCTCTACATACTTTACATGTACAGAACCCAAAACAAAAAAAATGTAAAAGATTACATCAAGGAGTTGTGTTGTTATTCCCTACTTGATCATTTAGTTGAGAACAAGTTATCCCATGGGTCATGAACTCTCGATGTATTTCCGAGGAGTGTCATCTATATACGGTTGAGTGAGTACTGGGTATTCTGAGACATATCATTACATGGTATCATATTGCATTGCATTTCATCCCATCATTCATTCTTGATGATTATATGTTTCGTTTGGTGTTTGGGAAATAATTAAATGTTGATTTCCTTTATTGATGAAACATAAATAGTAAGTGTATTATATATATATATATATATATATATATATACTTGTATAATTTAAGAATTTATTTTCTTATATAACTCCCGTCACTACTTCTTTGTTGTCGGTTAATGAGACATACTGGGTACACGTGGTTTCTTACTCATACTACACTTGTTTCACTCTTTGTGGTGCAGAGTCGATTCCGAGGAGGAGCACATCTAGTGGAGCAAATTGGGTCCGAGCTTGAAGTTCTTAGAGTTGTGGTGAGCTGCTTGGCTGTTCCGTGGCCCACACCTCCCTCTATCTTTTATTTATTCTGTTATTAGTATTCAGACAGGATATCCCTTATGTTAGATTTGTCATTTAGTTTCATACTTGCATTGAATTTTAGAAGCTCTTGTATTTAAGACACCAATTGTTGGGGTGATATATTTAGCTTCCGCATTTCGTACTTATAAGGAACTCAATGTTGGAGATTCTTGCTAAGTGTTAGTATTTTTACTCATTTGTTGGTTTAGTTGGGGTAATATGTTGGATTGGTTTACCTATTTGTTGGAAACATAGGTGCCATCACGACTTGCAAATTTGGATCGTGGCAAATTTGGTATCAGAGCCCTAGGTTCATCGGTCCTAAGAGTACAAGAGCAATTTCTAGTAGAGTCTTGCGGATCGGTATGAAGACGTCCATACCTATCTTCGAGAGGCTATAGGACATTTACGAAATATTCTGTTCATTTATTCATTATCGTGCACACTTGACCTTGTAGAAATTGTAATCTTTATATCTCTTTCTCTCTCAGATGGCGAGGAATCGTACATTGGCAAGTGGTGGTCAAGATCCTATTCCTGCGCTTGTTTCTGGGAACACTGTTCGAGGTAGATGTAGGGGACGAGCTCGTGGTCGGGGTAGGGGTCGTATTGCAGCACGTGTGGATGGTCAATTACCAAGAGCTACCCAGGGTCGTGATAGGACCGTACCTCATGATGCAGAGGTTATTCATGGGGATGTGCAAGATCGTGTCGAGGGGGATGGGCCAGCTCAGGCTCCACCAGTATTATTGTCCCAACAGTGCTTCAAGATACCTTGGCTCGTATGTTAGGAATCCTAGAGGAGATGGCGCAGATAGGATCTTTTCCTGTCACTTCTGATGGCTCACTGACCCGTGTTGGAGGTCAAACTCCAGATTCGATAGTTGCTCCAGATTCTCAGATTCCTAGGACTCAGCCAGCTGCCGCTGTAGCTCCTCGTTTGGATAGTATGGAGTTTCCAGATATGACATCACATTTGGTGAACAGGCCTTCTATGACAATTGACGAGCAAAAGATGTTTGGGAGGTTCAGACTAATGAATCCTCCTACTTATACAGGTGACTTAGCTGAGGATGCATATGAATTTATAGTTAGTTGTCATAAGAGGTTGCATAATCTTGTATTAGTGGAGTCCCATGGAGTTGACTACACCGCGTTTCAGATGACTAGCTCTGCTAAGCAGTGGTGGAGGGATTATATTAGTAGTAGGCCAGCTGGATCCCATACACTATCCTGGACTCAGTTTACTCAGGTATTTCTATCCAAATTTATTCCACGCAGTGAGAGGGAGCGCAAGAGGGCCGAGTTTGAGAGTTGCAGCAAAATGGTATGTCAATTGCGGAGTATGAGGGTAAATTTCATGCCTTGGATAGGCATTCTTCGATGATACTTCCCACATAGGCTGAGAGAGTGAGAAGGTTTGTTAAAGGGCTAATTATTCCGATCCGCCTAGGAGTTTCTCAGGTTGCTGCTTCTGGTGTTCCATTCCAGAAAGTGGTAGATGCTGCTAAGGAGTTGGAGATCATTCGGCATGAGGGATTTGAGCAGCGAGAGGGCAAGAGGACTCGTTATTCAGCTGATTATGGTGGTTCTCCGCCTAGGAGTCGGGGTTACTTGGGCGGAGGTTATCACCCTCAGTCCAGCAGACCCATTCATGCTACTATACCAGCATCTGAGGCTGGTTACAGTGGGCATAACTCTTCGAGCGCGGTGCATACTTCGCAGGGTTCATCTTCTAGACATGCAGTTCGTGGAGGGCATTTTGGTCATTCAGGTTCCTCTCATCAGCCTACGTCTCGTAGGGGCTATTTTGAGTGTGGTGATATGGGACACTTTGTTAGAGACTACCCTAGGACCAGACGTGGTGTCTTACATCAGGGTTCTCAGGCTTCGACTTCTAGGGATGCACAACCTCCAACTAGGGGTGGTGCACTGAATGGTAGAGGTGGTTTTCATTCAGGTAGAGGTGGTTCTCCTTCTGGTCGAGGTGGTGGTCATGGAGGTTCACAATCTGATGGAGGTCGTTCTCAATGTTATGCTTTTCCAGGTAGGCCAGAGGCTGAAGCCTCAAATGTTGTTATCACAGGTATTATTTCGGTTGGTCATCGACCAACCACTGTATTATTTGATCCAGGATCTACTTATTCTTATGTGTCCACATATTTTGCTCCTAGTCTGGATATATTATGTGAGTCTCTTGATTTGCCGATATATGTTTCTACTCCTGTCGGGGATTCTGTAGTTGTAGATCGGGTGCATCGATTATGTATTGTTACCTTGATGGGGTATGACACTCATGCGGATTTAAAGGTCTTAGATATGATAGATTTTGATGTGATTCTTTGTATGGATTGGTTATCTTCTTACCACGCAATTTTAAATTGCCATGCCAAGATAATTACTTTAGCTATTCCTTGAATTCCAATAGTAGAATGGAGAGGTTCTCTTAGTCACCCTCCTAAGGGTGTGATATCATTTCTTAAAGCTCGTCAGTTAGTACAGAGAGGATGTTTGACTTACTTGGCACACATTCGAGATACTAATGTTGAGACTCCTATGCTTGAGACTATTCCAGTGGTGAGTGAATTTTCAGAGATATTCGCGACCGATTTGCCAGGTCTTCCCCCAGATCGTGATATTAATTTTTGTATTGATGTGGAGCCAGGCAGTCGGCCTATTTCCATTCCTCCTTATCATATGGCACCAGCTGAATTGAAAGAGTTGAAGGAGCAGTTGAAGGATTTGTTGAGCAAAGGTTTTATTAGACCGAGTGTATCTCTTTGGGGTGCTCCAGTGTTATTTGTGAAGAAAAAAGATGGATCTATGCGTATGTGTATTGACTATCGGCAGTTGAACAAGGTAACCATCAGAAATAAGTATCCAATACCTCGTATTGATGATTTATTTGATCAGTTACAGGGTGCTTCAGCTTTCTCCAAAATTGACTTGAGATTTGGCTATCATCAGCTGAAGGTTAGGGCGGAGGATATCCCTAAGACGGCATTTCGAACACATTATGGTCATTACTAGTTTTTGGTGATGTCTTTCGGATTGACTAATGCCCCAGCAGCTTTTATGGAGATGATGAATGGATTGTTCAGACCGTATTTAGATTCCTTTGTTATTGTCTTCATAGATGATATATTGATATACTCACGCACAAAAGAGGAACACGAGCATCATTTGAGGATTGTTCTTGGGATTCTAAAGGAGACGAAGCTTTATGCAAAGTTTTCAAAGTGTGAGTTTTGTCTTAGTTCGGTAGCATTGTTGGGACATGTAGTGTCCAAGGAGGGTATCATGGTGGATCCTAAGAAGATTGAGGCAGTAAGAGATTGGGTCATACTTGCTTTAGTTACTGAGATTTGGAGTTTCTTGGGCCTTCCAGGTTATTATCGACGGTTTGTTGAGGGTTTCTCATCGATTGCATCTCCATTAACTAGATTGACACAGAAGGAGGTGACTTTTCAGTGGTCTGACGTATGTGAGGTTAGTTTCCAAAAGCTCAAGACTTTATTGACTACTGCTCCGATTTTGACCCTACCCGTGGAGGGAGAGGGTTTTGTCGTATGTTGTGATGCTTCTCGGGTTGGTCTTCGTTGTGTGTTGATGCAGAAGGGAAAGGTGATATCTTATGCTTCGAGGTAGTTAAAGGTTCATGAGAAGAACTACCCTATTCATGATTTAGAGTTGGCGGCTGTGGTGTTTGCATTAAAGATTTGGAGGCATTATCTTTATGGTGTGCATTGTGAGGTGTTCACGAATCATCGTAGTCTCCAGTATGTATTCAATCAGAGGGATCTAAATTTGAGGCAGAGGAGATGGTTGGAGTTGCTCAAAGACTACGATATGACTATTCTTTATCACCCAGGCAAAAAAACTGTTGTAGCAGATGCCTTGAGTCGGAAGGCGGTAAGTATGGGTAGTTTAGCCATGTTACAGGTTGGCGAGCGTCCTTTAGTTAGGGATGTCCAATCCCTGGCCAATAGCTTTGTGAGACTTGATATTTCAGAATCTGATAAGGTGTTGGCTTATATGGAGGCTAGGTCATCCTTGTTGGAGCAGATTCAGGCTCAATAGTTTGATGATGGTGATTTATGTAAGATTAGGGATAAGGTTTTAAAAGGAGAAGCCAAGGCTGCAATTCTTGATAGTGAGGGAGTTTTGGGGATTAAGGGTCGTATATGTGTTACTCGTATAGGTGATTTGACTAGATTGATCATGGAGGAGGCTCATAGTTTGAGGTACTCTATTCATCCGTGGGCTACTAAGATGTATCGTGACTTGAAGCAACACTATTGGTGGTGTCGTATGAATAGGGACATAGTAGATTTTGTATCTCGATGTTTGAATTGTCAGCAAGTGAAGTATGAACACCAAAAGTCTGAAGGTATGACTTAGAGGATGCCCATACCTGAGTGGAAGTGGGAGCGCATTGATATGGACTTTGTGGTAGGGTTGCCACGTACCTTGGGTAAGTTTGATGCTATATGGGTCATCGTGGATCGACGGGCTAAGTCTGCACACTTTGTATCAGTTCAGACTACCTATAACTCAGAGAAGTTAGCCAAGATCTATATTCAAGAGATAGTTCGTTTGCATGGGGTTCCTATATCTATTATTTCAGATCGTGGCACCCAATTTACATCTCATTTCTGGCGGTCTATGCAGAAAGAGTTAGGTACTCGAGTGGATCTTAGTACAGCCTTTCACCCTCATACTGATGGTCAATTTGAGCGGACTATTCAGGTTCTTGAGGATATGTTGCGGGCATGTGTTATTGACTTTGGTGGTCAGTGGGACCAGTTCTTGCCTCTAGCAAAGTTTTCTTACAATAATAGTTATCACTCGAGCATTGAGATGGCACCATTTGAGGCTCTGTATGGCAGGAGATGTCGTTCTCTAATTGGCTGTTTGATGCATTTGAGGTTAGACCATGGGGTACAGATTTGTTGAGGGAATCCTTGGACAAGGTCAAGTTGATCAAAGATAGACTTCTCATGGCTCAGAGTAGGCAAAAGAGTTATGCAGATCGAAAGATTCGTGATTTAGAGTTTATGGTTGGAGAGAGGGTTTTATTGAAGTTTTCACCCATGAAGGGTGTTATGAGGTTTGGAAAGAAGGGCAAGTTGAGCCCAAGGTATATTGGTCCTTTCGAGATTGTTGAGTGTATTGGTGAGGTGGCGTATCAGTTTGCTTTGACACCTGGTTTGTCAGGTGTTCATCCTATATTTCATATTTCCATGCTTAAGAAGTATCATCAGGGTGGTGATCATGTGATTCAATGGGATTCAGTGTTACTTGATCAGAATTTGACTTTTGAGAAAGAGCCGATCACCAATTTTGATAGGCAAATTCGGAAGCTAAGGTCCAAGGAGATTGCTTAAGTAAAGGTTCAGTAGAAGCATCGTCTAGTGGAGGAGGCTACATGGGAGACAGAGTCAGACATGAGGAGTAAATATCCTTATCTTTTTTAGCGTTCAGGTTAGTTCTTTTCTTTTCCCGTTCGAGGACGAACGTTTGTTTAAGTGGTAGGTGATGTAACGACCTGCTAGGTCGTTTTGAGAACTAGGACTAGTTTGACTCCTTTTGAAAATTTAAAGGGGTATTTTTAAACTATTAGATAACTATGAGCACCCTATTGATGAAACTTTTATTAAATAAATAATAAGATAATAGGTTAGTGGGGTTTCACGATTAATAGACTCTTATTTAGAAAAGGAAGAAAACAAGAGATCAGCGTGTAAAAAGAAAAATTGGTGGCGACATCATACAAAGGGCGACCACTAAAGGTAAGAAGTTTTGATAAGTTTTTCATTCATGTGGGTTCACATGATATCGTTTTGTATATGAGTATTGTTATTAAATTATTAGATAGGGAATGATGAGTGAGTTTAGGGTCTATGATATACCTATAATAATTTGAATGTCCACAAACTCTCTTACTTATGAATATTGCATCATTGGTAGATCGTGAACATTCCAAAACTTAACGAAAAGGGAAGGAACTATCTTGAGGATTCGAGACACGAGCTCGACACTTGAGGTATGTTAAGACTTTTAGACTTGTTGAAGGACGTTTTCCTAATTAAAGATTAAAAAATGAAAATAGACAAAGGGGTAAGGGTGAAAGATGGGGTCTCGTATCAATGGTGTGACAGGCATTGGTACGAGTACCAGTGTTATAAAATGGAAAGTTACTACTATAGAATATGGATTGTATTTGAAAATTTCCAAAGCATATGTGCATTAGCTGATATATTATTGACTTAAAATTTCTGTTTGATTGTGTTTATTTATTATGTCGTATAGTTGTGATAATTGAGGTGATTTTGTATTATGTCAATATTGATTGAGTGAGATGCATCATCATCCCCTTATTTTTGAAATAATATTGTATACATGCATTGACATGAGATTGAGTATAAGATGGGCACATGGAGATCGTCCGTGCAGGGGATGGTAAGATGTTAAGATTGTAATTTTGGGCACGTGGAGACCATCCGTGCGGGAATTGTTTGATATTATGATGGTGCGTTGAGATCGTCCGCACAGACACATGGAGATCATCCGTGTCGGTATATGGACCTCGCGAGTCCCCCATGGGTCATGAACTCTCGATGTATTTCCGAGGAGTGTCATGTATATACGGTTGAGTGAGTACTGGGTATTCTGAGACATATCATTACATGGTATCATATTGCATTGCATTTCATCCCATCATTCATTCTTGATGATTATATGTTTCGTTTGGTGTTTGGGAAATAATTAAATGTTGATTTCCTTTATTTATGAAACTTAAATAGTAAGTGTATTATATATATATACTTGTATAATATAAGAATTTATTTTCTTATATAACTCCCGTCACTACTTCTTCGTTGTCGGTAAATTAGACATACTGGGTACACGTGGTTTCGTACTCATACTACACTTGTTGCACTCTTTGTGGTGCAGAGTCGATTCCGAGTAGGAGCACATCTCGTGGAGTAAATTGAGTCCGAGCTTGAAGTTCTTGGAGTTGTGGTGAGCTGCTTTGTTATTCCGTGGCCCACACCTCCCTCTATCTTTTATTTATTCTGTTATTAGTATTTTGACAGGATATCCCTTATGTTAGATTTGTCATTTAATTTCAGACTTGCATCGAATTTTAGAAGCTCTTGTATTTAAGACACCAATTCTTGGGGTGATATATTTAGCTTCCGCATTTCGTACTTATAAGGAACTCAGTGTTGGAGATTTTTGCTAAGTGTTAGTATTTTTACTCATTTGTTGGTTTAGTTGGGGTAATATGTTGGGTTGGCTTACCTATTGGTTGGAAACATAGGTGCCATCACGACTTGCAAACAACTAGGTTTGGGAGTCATTTTAGAATACCTAAATTTTCTACTCTATTACTATTATTATTTTACTTTCCACATTTCTTAATTATTGTTAGGTTTTAGGTTGACTTGTCTTTGTGGAATAGACCGGTGCCATCACTTCAATTTTGAAAATTTTAACATTTGTGTTCTCTACAAAAAAAAAAAAGGTATCCTTATGTATGTTATTTTTGTCCATTAATTTAGATTCATTTATTGTTAATAATGATAAATATATTTTTGAAGGAATGATTGTTTGCAATTTAGATTAATTTTTTTACCATCTTTCTTTGTGGTATATAATGATGATTTTTGTAGATCCAAATAAAGTCTTTTATTCTTATTTAATAACCTATAAATTCTATAGTATTGAATCAAAATCAGGATAAGTGATAGAACAAAAATATTCACTACAAAGAAGCAAATTCTATTTATTCTGATGACATATATTGAAATAAAAAAAAACATATCTCATGAAATATGAAACATGATAACTCGTTATTATAGTAATTATGGTCTTCGTAATAAAGGAGATCCAATGAAATTCAGAATAAGTTGAATATTGAAATTAGTTTTTTGTTCGTTTTTCATTATACCATATTTGATCTCTGACTAATCTCATATCCAAGGCTCAAACTCGAGACCTCTGATTAAGGGTGGATGAATCATATGTATCCCTCCACAATTGTTGTTGGCACTAATAATTAACACTCTCTTGTATATCCTGCGATATGTTTGAATAAGTTTTTTTGAGTTCTACCAACAACATTGAACTTGGAGAAAGAATATTACTTCATCCTTCACTAGAAGTGTCAAGGTATGAGTTATCAATGTTAGAAGAGATTTGCCCTCAATTTGGAACTTTCCATTGTCCGAATTTAATTGTGTCACAATAAGAAATAGTAAAAAAATATATATTTCCTTCTTGTACTTATGAAAATCATATAGTAGCAAAAAATTATATTGAGGGTAAGATTAAAGATTATGAGATTAGTCTCATCAAATCTCCATCTTTTTGTGAATAACCAAAAATTTTCTTAATGAAAATTTTAAATTTAATATGTTTATTGTTCTCTACACATGAAGTATTGATTTTTTATATTTATTTTATTTCTTTTTTGTGCTATTAATTTATATTTATTTAGTATTTTGTTACAATAGGCTGATGATTGATTGTCAATTAAATACTTTTATGCCTAATATTCATTGTGGTGTATGATGATGATTTTATAATTTCAAATAAAAATTTTGTATTCTTAAATTATTAAATGGCATGGTATTGAATCAAATCAGGAGTAAATTAAATTTACTAGTAAGATGAGAATTTTATATATCCTCATGCTATATTTTTATATTCTTATAAAGTTTCTTTTAAAACATATTGCAAGGAAAAATATAACACATCTCAATGAAATATTAAATATGATAACATATTATAATTATTATAAAAATCATCATTTTTCAAGATAAATGAGTTCTAATGGAACTTCGAATAAATTATAAATTGTACTTAATATCACTTTCACTTTATTTCAATATATTATATTGAGTTCCAAGTTAATTTGGATCCTGAGTAACAATCTCTAAAAAAATTTACTTCATATATAAGGCTCAAACCCGAGACCGCTAGTTAAGGATGGATAGACCATATACATCCCACCATAATTCTTGTTGGTACGTATAATGACTTAATTTACTTTCTCTATAATATTTGACAATATGTTAGATTTATTTATTTTGTTTTACCAAAAAGGATATGGTTGAGTAGAAGTTAGTATTTCTTTATTCGTGATCAGAAGTGTCATATTTGAGTTTTGAGCATAGGTTTCGTTCGAGAGGTTTACCCTCAACTTGGGACTTTTGACTATCCGAATTTAATTGAATCCACATAAAAGTATCCGACATCAATAAAAAAGTATTTTCTTCTTGTACTTATTAAAATATGTTATTTTGAAGGAGAAAATATTGAGGGTAATCTCAAGAATTGTGGTATTAGATTCACCAATCCTATATCTTTCATGAATTATCACTCAATCTCGTAAATAAAATATTTACTTTTTTTTTGTTTTTTACTCTCTAAAAATAAATTATTGTCTTCATATTTTTTATATGTTCTATTAATTCAAATTCATTTAATGTTGATGATAAATTTTGTTATAAAAATGATTAATTGTTAGTTAGATTAATTTTATGCCTAGTTTTGCTTATGGTATTTGATGATGATGATTTTATAGCTTCAAATAAAATCACATGATCTTATCTTTGAGAGGATAGCATAAAGGACAAATATATTCGAACTTCATAAATGACATGTGAATATCCTCTGTTATATTTTAAGGTTGTATATATCCTTACCATCATGCTTGTGCATATCCTTGAAGCTAACAGATGGACATGTGGCTTCATCTAAATGATTTGCTCAATTTTATTTCATTATTTTTTACCCAAAAATTAAAAAATCCATCCGACCCACAACCAAAATGGATGATGTTAAAATCCACTCTTCATTTTATTCAAAGAACCATCCCTTTATTGTTATGAACCCACATACCCATGGAATTAAGAACTCATCATTCAAGAAAGAAGAAGACTTGTTCACTAAAACTACACTCTTGCTGACAAAAAAAAATTCATCTTCATTTATCGTAGGAATCTAGGTTATTGGAAAATCCCTTTCAACAATAACAAATCGATTTGAGCGTGTAAGTTTCTATGATAGTCTACCCACTTTAAAAGATTGAAGCTTTGTCTATCAATAGCAATAATATTTTCTCAACCCCTTTCATTAACATTAAATCAATTTGAATTTGAAATTTTCAATTCAATTGTAGACCCATTTTAAGCGTGACATTTTATCCATCAATGGCGATATTGTTTCCAACCCCTTTAAGAAATAATAAATTGACTTGAACTAAAAAGGGAATTTAAATTGATAAATGATAAATATACGTCGAACTTCATTATACTTCTGGGTATATTTGTCATTTTCCCTAAAATATATCACCCTACCCTAATTTCATTTATCTGACGCCCCACTACCTCCATCTGGCCGGCGATCGGTCAGTGAGCCACCGCATCTCTTTGTCACTTCTCTCCGGTGGAAGATCCAAGCATGGAACTTCATTACAAGACAAAACCTAAAATGAGAAATCTAAAACGACTAACTAGTGATTTCTTTCCTAATAAATTGATTACTTTTGTGAATTTTTATTATTTTCATTTTTAAAGCTTTATTAGCGGTTTTTATCCATGTCTATCATTATTCTGTGAGTCACGTTTGAATAGGCTGTGTAATATCTATTAAAACTTTATGATTAACAAGTTGCTAAAGCTGATTTTAATTTTTACTGTTGATGCATCAGGGTTGTTTCGAATTGAGATGTACTCACACTTTAATCATGTTCCATAAAATATTGTTCAACTTGTTTTGGTTGTAATAAGAATTAATAATCATGTTTACTCTGTAATGTGATTTGCTTGTCTACTTTCATCATATCTACAAATTCTCTATTAATAATTTATGATTAACAAGTTGCTATAACTGATTTTAATTTTTACTGTTGATACATCAGAGTTGTTTCAAATCGAGATACACTCACACTTTAATCATTTTTACTCCATTATGTGATTTGGTTGTCAACTTTCATCATGTTTACAATTTCTCAATAATTAACTTGATCATTGAGAATTCCTTTCCCTTCAAATTTGATTCGCAACAGTCATATGTCTAAATTGGGCAATTAGAGATCTTTCTACTTGTCTGATTGATATTGATTATTCGAATTATGGTATTTTCATCTTCCTTAGCCAGTCAACATATGGTTAGTAGCATACTTTATTTGACAAAAGGATTATGGAAATTTCATATATCTTTATGTTTCTCTTTTTATGCTTTTTACGAATATGCTGCTGATCGAGAGGAACATTTTCTTTCCATTGGCTGATCAGCCTTCTTTACTATATAATACGAAATTTTTCTCATGCTCCTGATTCTCCATTACAATATAACTAGAACCTCTTCATCGGAGTACACTTATCTTCTTGGATACACTGATAAACCGAATCATCTTTTCTCTGTTCTCTTGTTCTTTGTTGATGGTTGTGTACCAATATTGTCTATTGATGCTCAGATCTTGTTGTTTTTTCTGATTGTTACTTCCTAACAGGTTAGTTTCTATCCAAGTACTCTTCATGCTTAATGTGGTAGTTTTATTTTTCATTCTCTTGTCGCATCAAATGTGTGTTTTGGAAACTCAAATGTTTAAGCAATCCGGGAGAAGCAAACAAGTATGTCCTTTTATATTTAATGTACTTTCATAAGTTTTCAGAAACATTGTGCATTAGAATACATGTTCATAGGATTTACTCATAATTTAACTTCAAAGCTTGTTGCTTTTTTACTTGTTTGTTTGAAATCATGATTATCATAATATACCTTTGAGGTTCACTTCTCAATTTACTTACTAAATAATTGTTAAATGTGGTAGCTAAGAGTATTTCTTACTTTTCCAAAAAATATGTTATGCTCTATTTTCCAAGATTGGTGTGAAATCTGTACTTCACATTTTGTGGTGCTTAACAAGGCCATTATTGAAGTGGGCTTATCCCTCTCTATGCTATTGTGTGTGCTTGTGGGTGTACAATTCTTTTGTCTGAACAGGGAATTAGTTCGATATCGGGGGCATTGAAAAGTTGTTTGGGACTTGGGAGTTTTCAAGGATCATTTAGTCAAGCCTACTCGTCTCAAATTCATTGTCTTTTCTATTTCAGTTTTGGGTTTGTATAACTTATGAACTACATTTCTTGTAATATTAAGAATAAGTGCTTCTCTCATTTGGGTTGGGTAAACATTATGTGCTACATGTTTCTCTTTTCAAATTTTTATGTTCAATTGTTGGGGAAACATTATGTGCTACATGTTTCTCTTTTCAAATTTTTATGTTCAATCGTTAAAGTAGTTTTCATTTTTCTTATAAAAGCTATAGTGCAACTCTTTTTTAAGTACATGAATTGGACATGTTTCTTTTGATTTGATATATGGTAAATTACTATTTTGTAACCTAGTTGTGGGAAAGTAAAAGGAATTGAGAGGTTTAATTCCAAATCTTTAACCAAGCTGATGTAACCTTCGGAGTTTTGCTTACCAAAGATTTTTCTAAGTATATTTATGTGTTTGTATTTAAATTGAATCTTTCAACTATCCTTTAAATACTATTATTGTGTTCTAAGATCGATCTCAAATAAAAAATATTTCTAAGGTGGACTGTGGAAGAGTGTGAACAATAATATCGTGATATCATTCCTATAAAGAACACAAACATTTGAAGACTCCTTATAATCTCTTGTGGATTGGTTTAAAATTTTAGTATTTTTTAAGCTTACAAATCATTTTCCTTTATAATTATGATTCATCTTTGTTTAGGGTAGATTTATTAACAATTTCACCTTTACAATTTTTCATATCTTTGGTGTTAGTTTTATCTGCTCACTTATTTATTTTCTTAACTAATTATTGCCTGTTATGGATATTAATTTTTTTAAAAAAATATTATCCTCACATGATTAATTTATTTAATAATAAATAGTTATCATTTTAATGTTTATGTTAATTCATAATCATTTATCTTTGTTAATTTTAGGCTTTTTCCTATTTTATCACATAGTTTACTTTAATTAACTAATTGATTCCCCTTTTTCTTGCCATTATTTGTACTTATCGCTTAAATAATAAAAATGTCAATTTATTCAATTATCTAATCACCTAGTTT
Source organism: Solanum lycopersicum (assembly GCF_036512215.1). Classification (NCBI taxonomy): domain Eukaryota; kingdom Viridiplantae; phylum Streptophyta; class Magnoliopsida; order Solanales; family Solanaceae; genus Solanum; species Solanum lycopersicum. Next base: position 7,987,652 of record NC_090800.1, read on the forward strand.
TGTATTAATTTAGATAATAATGGATTCTTTCTTAATATGTTTACTTGTTTTATGTTTTAAACTATTTGACAAGTTCAACCAACAACCCATCCTTTTGCTTTGGCTACTAATATAACCGTCTCTCATTAATACTTTGTGTCCACGTGGGCCTCTCCTTAGAGTTATTACGAAGACTCTGGTGGTGCATGTGTATGTTAGGCACCCATAAGCACCAAAGATAGGTGATATTGTCATGATAAGCGTGGAAAGTCGATATTGTACTTGATGATCGAAAGATCTTTCGATCTGCATTAACTTTCCGTGGCTAGTAGGGGAAACTTTAATGTAATTGTGTAGTCATTCTTAGCTTAGAAAAATAATAGCCTTTTTTCTTATCATATATCACCACATAATTTATAAGATTCGGTTGGGATCCACTTTTATGGACCTTGAAAGGTGTCTAACACCTTACTTTTGAGATAAATGTAAACACTAACCTGATCTCTGAGTGTGTATAACCCTTTTTAATTAATTATTTGTTTAGTATAGAATGATTTCCTAACACACTTGTAATTTTTTAGGTAGCGAGTCTTCTCTATTCAACACTTAAAAGATTTGTCATGTCGGTGCAAAATTTGTTTTGTCAAAAATAGGTGTCACAATATAAATTGGCAAGGTAACAAATGATTGATTATGTCCATTAGTGAGCATTTGGAAGGACTTTTGCATGGCTTAAGTTGTATAATTCAAAAGACCTAGTGAAGTGTTCCCTTTGAAGTTTTTGGTTTAGAGTATGAGGTAAAATGTTATGAATTTTTGGAAAATTGACAGCATTAGTAAACGAGTTACCAAAAGGAACAATAATCATGTATATTGAAGAGTTCAAAATATTTAGAATTGTGTCAAGGTAAAATTTAAGAAATGTAATGAAATGAGACATCACGTATAAATCCTTGATTCGACATATACTTATAAAGGGTTTATCAACGACTCTTCTAAAGAGTTGATTTTGGTTTGGTGAGAACCAAAGATGTATGGAGGATTCTGTGTTTTTATATTGGCTTGGATTGTTCAAATTATTATAGGTGACTTGTGGGTGCACTCAATGAAAGACTCAAGTCTACATTGTTATGAGAATTTTTATTTGAATTGATATAAAAAATACAAGTGAAACATTCGATAATCAAAATCACTACATTTGAAATCTTAGCCAACTGAACAATATGTAATCAACTTGGAAATAGACGTATGAAGATGAGAGACACAATAAACATAAAGAAGAAAAAAGGAAGAAAAAACATAATAAGATATCAAAAGGGTGAAATAAATACATGAATTAGGAGAAACAAACAAATAGAACTGCAAAATACCCCAAAAGGCCAATAAAAAGCCAAAAGATTAGGAACTATATGACGACATATGAGGAGGTACTCCACAAAGAAGAAGAGCATGAGTATCCTAGTATCTTTATTGTCTCTTCAGTTGGAAAACAAAAGGTTAGAAAGTGGTAAAAGAATACAAAGAGGACAAGAGAGAAAAAAGTCAGTTGTTGGGACTTGCAATCTTAAATATCAGACGATACACCTCTAATAACGCCATCAAAGTAACTACTGCATCCACTAGGTTATATCCCTACAAAGAAGGTCAACAAACAAATCGAGAAGGAAATGATAACTGAAATCAATGGAGACAAACCTCTGTGAACTTAGAAAGTTGGGAAGGATGACAATCCAAATAAAGGTGTTGATAACTCACATCAGAAGGAAAAGGAAAGGTTGGTTCCCTTAAGATGTGTATAAATTACCACCAATTGAAAAAGGTTACCATCAAGAATAAATATCCTCTTTCAAGGATTAATGATCTTTTCGACTTCCTTCAAGGTGCTTCCTATTTCTCAAAAATTAATCTAAGATCAGGCTACCATCGCTAGGGAATGTAATATTCCAAATATAGCGTTTAGAAAGAAATATGGTCATTATGAGTAATTACTCATGTCGTTGGGTTTAACCAATGCACCAACAACTTTTATAGACCCTATGAACAATGTCTTCAAATCTTATTTAGATATGTTTGTTATCGTCTTCATTGATGAAATACTAATCGTTTCAAGGAATAAAGTGACCATGCTAGTCTTCTAAGAATAGTTCTTACGAACTTTGAGGAATAGAGAGTTGTATGTGAAATTCTCTAAATTTGAGTTTTGACTTGACTCTGTGGCATTCTTAAGCCACATTTGGAGAAGGAATTAAAGTGGATACATAGAAAATTGAGGCATTGCAGAATTGGCCTAGACCCACATCTCCCACTGATATTCGGACTTTCATAGGTTTGGTTGGCTATTATAAGAGATTTGTAGAGGGTTTCTTGTACATTTTTTCTCCTTTGAAGATGTTGACTCAATAAAAAGCGAAGTTTCAATATTATGAAGCTTGTGAGAAAAGCTTTCAGGAATTGAAAAAGAAGTTGACTACTACCCCAGTTTCGACCTTACCAGAAGGTATTCAACGTTTTGTGGTTTATTGTGATGCATCTAAAATTGGTTTAGGATGTGTGTTAATGCAGAATGAAAGGTTATAGCTTATGCCTATAGACAATTTAAAGTTCTTGAGAAGAATTATCCAACCCATGACTTAGAATTGGCTGCTTTATTTTTTGCTTAAACGATATGACGAAACTACTTTTATGGTGTTCATGTTAATATATTCACTGATCACCAGAGCTTACAATATGTGTTCACCTAGAAAAACTCAATCTTAGACATATAAGGTGGCTAGAATTACTCAATGATTATGACACGAGTATTCTTTACCAACCAGGTAAGGCTAATGTGGTTGTTGATGCTGGAAGCAGGTTATCTATGAGGAGTATCGCCACTGTTGAGGAAGAAAAGACGTAGTTAGCCAAAGATATGCATAGACGTGCATGCCTTGGAGTCAGATTTATGGATTCAACAAAAGAAGGAATAGTGGTAACCAACTGTCTGAATCATCACTAGTGTTAGAGGAGAAATAAAAAAAAGACCAAGACATCATTTTTCTTTATTTGAAGGCAAATGTTTATAAGAAAAGAATATTAGCTTTTGAAAAGTGGGAATATGGTGTTTTGAAGTATCACGGTAGGTTGTGTGTAATAATGGTTGATGGGCTCCACGAGAGGATCATGGAGGAAGATCATAGCTCCAAAAATTCCATTCGTTCGGATTCCACAAAGATGTACAACGATTTGATAGAGATATATTGGTGGAATGGTATGAAGAAGGGTTTTACTGAATTTGTTGTCAAGTTTCTGAATTACCAGCAAGTGAACGTTGAACACCAAAGTTGGGAGGCTTAGCTCAGAATATAGAACTTTAATAATGGAAGTGGAAGATCATTAATATGAACTTCATCACAGGGTTACCAAGATCTCACAACCAACATGATTCTATTTGGGTGATTGTCGATATTATGACAAAATAATCTCACTTTTTGCCGGTAAAGACTACCTATTCGATAGAAGATTATGCTAAATATACATTCAAGAGGTTGTAAGACTTCATGGAGTTATGGTCTCCATTATTTTAAATAGATGTGCACAATTTACTACACATTTCTGGAAATCTTTCTAGAAAGGTTTGGGTTCAAAGGTGAACATTAGTACTACTTTTTATCCTCAGCCAGATGGGCAACATAGCGCACTGTTAAGACATGAGAAAATATGTTGAGGGCTTTTGTAATTGATTTAAAGGTGAATTGGGATGATCACCTACCTCTCATTGATTTCTCATACAATAAGAACTATCATTTTAGCATCTATATGGCTCCATATGAAGCTCTTTAGGGGAGGAGATGCACATCTAATATTGGATGGTTTGGAGTTGGTGAAGCAAGGTTGATATGACTTGTTCACCAATCTATGGAGAAGGTGAATGTGATTCAAGAAGGGTTGAAAACGGAACAGAGTCACCAAAAACCCTAAACAAATATTAGGAGAAGGCAGTTGGAGTTTGAAGTGGCTGATTGCGTATACTTGAAGTTTTCACCCATGAAGTGTGTTACGAGGTTTTGATAGAACTGGAAATTTAGTCACGGATATATTGGACCTTATCATAAGTCAAAGGATTGGGAATTGAAAATGTTGGAATTAAGTAAAGATTATCCTATAAGGATATTTCGGTCTAGATTCTAGATCGCCAAGTTCACAAGTTGTGAACGAAGGAGGTCACATCAGTCAATCTCCTTTGGAGAAAATAATTTTATGAAGAATCTTCTTGAGAAGCTAAAAAGGATATGAAGAAGAGATATCCACACCTCTTTTAATCTGGAGAAAATGCAGATCAAGGTACTAGTTCACTTATTAGTACTATCTAAACTTTGAGTAAGCATGTTGTTTTGTTGCATTTGCATATGGGTGTTTCAAGTTAATGTTCCTACCCTAAGTCTAGTAAGAGTAACCTAATTTTGAGGAAAAATGTTCCTCAGGGGAAGATATTATGACATCTCGCAACTAAAAAGAACTAGAAAAGAGTTTAAAATCTGAAAACACTTATTTTTGGAAAGAATAAGAAAATCTAGAAAATTTATATAAGTTAAAAAGTGAGTTTTTTGTTAATTTCAAACCACCATAACTCGTATCTCGGGATGAGTTAGGTGTAGTTCCGGATTTGATTAGAAAGCCCTTGGAATAATCTTTTCAATGCAGCTGAGTTTGCGCGATTCCAAGTTTGTATGAGTGAGTTATGTCTTTTGGAAGTTGGGTTATTGGATTCAGGAAAGTCCAAATCCGGATTTAAGGAATGACAACTAGTCTTTTCTCTAATAAATTTCCTAATTCATTTTTGGGTTTTATTAGGGGTGAAAATTAAATTTAGTTCAATTTGGAAAAATTAGAATTGCGCTTACGACTTGGAGAAAAGAATTAAGAAGAAAGAAGGGAAGAGAAATCAAGAATTTACCTAGTTGAGTTGAGGCCAGGTATACTCCTTCAGGTTCCTTTCAAGCTTATGTATTGTTTTAGTGTCCCCCTCACATGCTCGTACATGCAATGTACTGATGCCATTTTGCCTTCATATTTTGATAATGCATATATAGGTAACCAGGATCAACATCCAACGGATAGATGATTGTAGATGAGCTAAGTACTTGTTGGTGAGCCTCCTTTATCCTGGAGGATCCATTTTTTTGCTTTAACTATTAGTTAGTTCATTAGGATGTTGTGGGTCTTTTCACCATATCCATCTCAATTGTTTAGCAGTTTATGTTAGTTTATTCGTCATTATCTTGTTATTGGCTTATGTTCGGATTTGAGTTGCCACTTTGGCTAAATTAAATGTTTATTTCTAAAACATTATGAGTTTAGTTTTGATATTTTTTAGTTAACTTGTATTTCGTTTCTCTTCTTAATGCTTAAAAGTCTTCTGCTGAGTAAGTAAGTCATGAAAAGGGTTCGCTTGGGGACAACAATGGTTCTTGAGTGCTAGTCCCGCCAGGATGTAGGCTCGGGGCGTAACAATACCCAAAGTGGTTGAAATAGTAAACCCGACATCCTTATCTATGAGTTACTCTCAACAGAAGTCTTCATAAACTCAAGAGAATGAAGATGGGCTTGAGAGAAGCATGTGAGTAATATTAAGTGTTTAGATTAAATCTAATGCACACTTATTCATATCAATCTTGTGTTTAAGTTCAAATTTCTTTACTTTAAACCTTGTTTCAGCAGATACCCATCAAGAGGGATGTATGTTTTAGAGCTTGGATAGCATTTTAACATGACAGATAGTGTGATTTATGATGTTATAAGCTAGTAGTAGTTGAACTGCCTAGAATTATGCATTTAGAATTGTAGTGAACTTAGAAATGGATATAGTTTTTGAGTAGAGTGTGTAAGTTATAGTCACGTACCCAGTAAGTCATTAATTGGGAGTTTCCCCTTATGTGTTGGCTAAGGAGTAATAGTTTTGTGTGGATTTCATAAGACAAGGTTGAGGAATAGTTACTAGTCAAACTGAGTTAGAGTATACTTCAACCAGAAGGGAGTTTATGTTGATGTGACACTGTGTTTGTGAAGATCAAGTATAGACGTTGAATCCAAGAGTAAAGTACTCATAAGGTGGTAGATCTAAGCTAGGGCTTATGATTTTCAAGGGATATCCCTATGATATTCATAGGGTTATAGAACTAATTAGGCATGTTGTATAGTGAATGGGTAAATATTACCTAAAGTTGTGAAATGGAATATGACGATAAACAATAAGTATGTAGACTGATAGATAAAAATTAACTATTTGTCACGAGGTGTTAGTGGGAGAGTGCTTCTTAATTTAATCTAGTATTCTTAAGTTAATATAATATATGATCAATTTTAGTTATATATGTGTTTATTACTAGACACTAAGGTTGAATTTGAGACAAGAGTCGGTATTAAAAAGATGGCAACATGAGGGTGATAATGTTAGTATTAATATCTTATCTTTAAGCGAATCTTACTATATGAAAGAGCTTATATTCTTAAAGGACTCTTAATAAATAAAGATTTTTTAAGAAATCAAGCCTTTCAAGTAAGGCTTGAAAGAAGGAAGGCAATCTGATCAGAAGATAAAGAAGATAGACGAGAAGATAAAGGCCGAATGAATTTTTGAAATCCAATTGGTGTAAACATGATATAAATTTTTCTTTATCCTTTCTTAAAAGACTTAGGATGATCCTTTTTCTAAGACCCCAGTATATGATTACCTTTGCGGATCTGCGCCGCCTACTTTTTCGCTATTGTTACTTACGACGTCTCTTCTCTAACGCAGTTCCGGACTAATTTTAGTTTTTCTAAGGAGCAGAATAAGAGGTTTCAGTTTTTTGGGGTATTTAACATAACGAATAATTCTATATTCGAAAATTCTAAAAATTGCAAACAATTTTGATCGGTACTAAACAATGGCCCCCTTAAGTTAGATGGGAAACAATGCAAAGCTAGCAATCTTTGTTAAAGGGGAACCCTGATCAAGATACAATAGGATCAATTGAGTTAGAAAATCTAATGTTCGTACAAGCATCCTTGTCCGTTTATTTTAGAATTTGGCACTATTTGAATAAAAAATAACCTACAATAAGGTTTTCTTCCTTAAACACTAACTCAGCAAGGAATAACCAATAAGGTAACTCCACCCAATGTTTTTTGGATCATATTTTGTGAAAGTCCTCCAATAATGTCCTTCCATAGATGGATAAGTGATATTCAAGGGCATCTCCCCCATCTATTCTTCCTAGCGCTCCTCGATTAAATCCATAATTCTTGTTGCTTGTGCAGGAGTAACTAGAGAACTTCAAATTGTAATCAAGAAACTTGTCAAATAAGAAAGACAGGATTCCATGCGAGCATAGCTGATATTAACCGAAAAATACCCTTCTCAAAAGGTCTTGGAATCGAAGACCCACTTAGCGATAGATTTGAGAATGACATTAAAATTGAAAAACTGCAAAGGAGTACTAATAAGTTTTGTAATTTTATTTCATGGAGTGAAACTAGGAGAGTAGTCTTTTTGAATGTGATAGTTGAGAATTGTGATTCTTCTCTTGATCAATTCTTGCCATCTCGCTCTGGCTTTAGCATCTTCAGAGCACATCTAAGCGAAAAATAGAAAAAAGATACTGTATTCCAATTGGATACTATTTTTCTATTTTTCAGGTACTATTCAGTTTGAATTTACAAAAAAATCTAGTTTTTGAAGTATTCAAATCCATAAATTAACTACGGATCAAGGTCGGAACCAATTTGAGACTTTGGAAAACTTCAACCAGTAAACTGAAACTATCAATCATATTAATATTACATCTATCGCTACATAGAATTGTTTGAACAGGAAGTTACTAGAGAGGCAAAGTTTGACTATAAATTTCATCTGTCTCGACCTCAGCAAATTTTTCCGGTGCTAAATTGCGCGTGCACTTATGCAAGAGAAGAATCACATGTATACTTGGTGTATATTCAGAGCAGCGTCTTCTATTATTACCCAAAATTGTCAACGAATATGTCCTTTATACTTTGATAGAAATGGACAAACACAAAAAAAATCGTTCAGAAACCAGCTCAAGCTGGTTGTACTTTGTAGTTTTTTCAATTCACACTGCTAGGGTGATTGAGGTGTGTGCTTCAACATCAAAGTTTCACACAGGAAACCTCCTGCACTAAAGGATAAACTACGATATTTGATGGACTGGCAGCTCAACCATGTAATTAGTGATTGAATCTTCTGTAATGCTTGCAAAGAAATCAGAAGAAAGGCTTCTCCCCCTTGGTGACTCAGAATGAATAGGAAGAAGTGAATCAGAAATGAACTTATATAAGAGTGTTTCTTCCGCTTCATCTACTCTTGCAAGGTGAAACTTTCACGACACTGGATAAATACCATTTGAAGCTAAGGATCTAACCTCCAACCTCTTCGTTAAAATTATTTAAGAGTGGTTGGGTATCTGCATTAAGGCTTAGAAATCCTAAACCTTATGATGCATTCAGTAAACAACGCCTCCCAAGCTACAACAACCCCCTTTCACAAACCTCCTATATAAGAGCATACTAGTGAACATATATCTATAGAAAATTGGGAGTGGCTTCTTCAAAATTACAAGGAGGTTGCCGGGGTGATTCAGGAGATCCATTGGGAACTCCACACATGTGTTTCGAGAAGTTTTCAAGCCAAGCGCAATACAGAAATGCTTGAGGAAGACACGGACGAAGGGGGGGGGGGGAGGGGGGAGGATAGAGAAATCCTCTCGATTCTTCAGACAGAGAGACGCCATTGCACCTACTTTTGGGAAGTCGAAATAAATTTCTGAAACTTATGGGATTGTGGAGGTTCGAAGGTGCAACTGCGAAAGGAATGGCAGGGGCATACATGAAACCTACAAGGAAAAATTATGGTTCAAGGACCATATGTTCAAAGGAAAAGTTAAGGTCCTTATTCTTGGATGGGGTTGTATGACTCAAAAGGGTCACGTACAATTCCTTTAAGAAGGGTGTTTCACTAATCAACCTTCACAAGAAAATGATAATATTGTATGCATATATAATATCACTTTGAATTTATCATTCTAATTTAACTGGGTGTATGATGTCTTGTATGATATGGATTAATGCATAAAATGATAAATAAAAATAGGTATTATAGATTATATCATAAATTTACTATTATACATTTTCATTTTTTGTAGATAATCATAATGTGTTATTAAGTATTTTATTGTATATGATAAATATATATTTTTAGGTTTTATTCCTTTAGATAGTAAGGCTAATATGATATTAGTAGTTACATTCCACTTCATCAGTGCATATATTCTTTGAACAAGGAAAAATATACAATACGAGCGAGAAGAAAGAGAGTGAATTTCATAGAGTTACCTACAGAAAGTCAGACAAAGGATGAGAAGGAATGGGTAAAAAAACTTTTTAGATAGGAAATATAAAACCAGAAAAACAAGTGATAAAGGACATTAGGGATATATAGTTAACGTATAATGCTTGGCAGCTGCTACCACTAAGAAGATGGATTAAATAATATATTAAATTTTTAAGGATTCTCAATTCTCTCTAAAGGGAGTATGATACACTATGTTCGTTTTAAAGATTTTAAAGAATTTCATTATCAATCTCATTTCTAAGAGACTTTACTTCACTAGGACGGAGTTGTTGTCCATTAAGGATTGGCCGAGGGCCCATTTTTCTTTTATAAGGGAAGATATTGTAGCTGGGTAAAATAGGCCGGTTAAAAACATGTAGGAAAGCACGCGTGTTGTATTGGTCAGTTTGAGCTGTCGCGTGACGATTGTTTGAGGGGACTTCCATCATGTAGTTGGGTACAAATAATCCAGTTAATGATGAGTAGGCGAGGTTTTAGGTTGATGATAGTGGGTTATGTAAAGGAGGAAAATCACATGGTTTTGTACTAGTCAGTTTTGAGTTAACGAGTTACGATTGCTCCATCTCTTAAGAAAGCATGAGGGAGGCATGTCTTATAATAAATAAGGTACACTCTTCTATGATGTGCGCTATATTACTGTGTCTTATTCTAGAAGGAGTGATCTAGGATTATGCCACGTGGCGATACCCGCCAAAAGAAAGGGGGCCTTGAGTACTCAAATGCGAACGAGGAAAAGGACAATTATTCAGCGCACATTAATCTAGTTGATGGGGTTCCATATTCATAAAAACTAGGTTTTAAACATATTACGGAACCAAGAAAACCTATCTTACGAATAATAATAATGGGTTAAGAGCCTCCAATGCCTATAAATAGAAGCTTCTTTATCTATTTGGCTAATCAAAGGGAGATATGGATCCATATACCACTGAAAGACTTTCTCATATTAATTAAAGAATTCTAAATGCTGAAAATGAAAGGTGCGAACGTCAACAAACACTTCGTGCTTTTTTAGAGCATGCTCTTGCTGTTTTTCCAGAGCTGGTGGAACCACAAATAAAACAACTCCTTAACCAAATTAAAACCCCGGAGGAAGAGGGGAGCACTTTTCCCGAGACAAGAAAGACCTTATTGTTAGGATGGACTTCTGCATCCGCAAAAGAAACAACTAAGATTCAGTCGACTCTTTGTAGTTTAAGAGAGTCTAAGTAAGTGTGTGTAGATGCAAAGTAGTATGTTTCTTATTTTTCTTTATTTAGTGGAGATCTACTCCTATGTTAATTGTCTTTGTTGTGTATGCATGTATCACTAGTAGTCTTCAATGCTTCCGTTGCTCACTTTGTAATGTTGTGTTTAGTTGTGTGGATGGTGTAAGTGTGGAAGATTCTTATAGATGTATTTCCTTGTAACTCGTATTAAGGAAAAAAATCCTCATTATTCTAGTTTATTCTCTTTCCCTACTTTGTACAGAAAAATTGGAGATATGAATTCTTTTTGAAATCTCATTTTTTCTTGTAAATTTCTCACATATACAAGCTCAAACTACATCCAAGACGGTGGAATTGTGTCTTTACAGTCACTCTCTTATATCCTATAATAGCATAAGCATAACAGAAAACTTTCATGCCTTGCTATCCTATTTTTAAAATTGACAGCGAAGGGGTTGAATTTAGCGAAAGAGTCATTTGTTTGATCAAATACTCCACAAAGCTAGTATAGTTATCGCAGACCTAATCTTCTTTCTGATAGGAATGATCACCTCCTAAACAAAATAGGAGTGGGAATTCCCCAAAGAATGGAATAAATGAGTTATCAAGCACCGAAAGGTGTGCATTGATGAAACGAATAGCTCACTCTTAGAGGAGAGGACAAAACTTCTAAATGACTTATGGGGATAGCCCTTTAGCTTGATTTCTTGGGACTAGCCTTGAATACTAGCCATTTTCTTAGTGTCTCAAGAGGGATTTTAAAGACAGCGTTCCAACCATCTATAATCGAGTGATAGTGGAATGAACAATCTAGTTCCCTCAGGATATCTTTCTCTAAGGGAAGTTTTGTATTGTACTCTAGGATTAAGCTATATGTTTCACTAACGCACACCTTTCAGTGCTTGTTCACTCATTTATTCCAGTCTTGGGGAGCTCTCATTCAAATTCTTTTAGAAGGTGACCATTCCTATCAGAAAGAAGATCAGGTGTGAGACTGCTATACTAGCTTTGTTGAGTCTTTCATAAATGAAATGACTCTTTTCACTACATTCAACTTCGTCCGTGTCGGTTTTCAAGATAGGATAGCAAGACATGAAAGCTTTCAGCTATGCTTATGCTATTATAAGATATAGGAGAGTGACTATGAACACACAACTTCCACCCTCTTGAATTTAGTTTCATCTTGTCCGGGTGAAATTTCCAAGAAACAAATGACATTTCAAAAAGAATTCAAATAAACAATTTTTTTGCAAAAAACAGAGAAAGAGAATGAACTAGAACAAAGTGGATTTTTTTCATTAAAAGCGGTTACATGAAAATACATCAAATAAGAAGCTTACACACACATAGACTAGTCACACAACTAAACACAACATTACAAAGTGAGAAACGTAAGCATTAAAGAGTATTACTGATACATATAGACACAACAAAGACGCTTAGTATATGAGTAGAGCTCTACTAAACAAAGAAAAAAAATAAACACGCTATTGTGCATCTAAAAACACTTACTTAAACTTTCTTAAACTCCAAAGAGTCGATTGACTCGAAGTTGTTTCCGCCACAGATGCGGAAGGCCATCTTAGAAATAAGGTCTTCCCTGTCTCGGGAAAGGGTTCCCTCTTTTTCTTCCAGGGTTTGAATTTGATTAAGGAGCTGTTGAATGCGCTGTTCCAGCAATTTCGAAAAAATAGCAGCCACATGCTCTAAAAAATCAAGAAGTATTTGCGGATGTTCGCACCTTTCATTTTCAATATTTAAAATTCTTTGATTAATTTGAGAAAGTCTTTTAGTGGTAGTTGGATCCATATATTCCCTTGCTTTGCCAAATAGAGAATTAAGCTTCTATTTATAGGCATTGGAGGCCCTAGCCCTTTCTTACAATTAGTAAGATACGTTGTCTTGGTTCTGTAACATGTTTAAACCTGGATTTTCATGAATATGAAACTCCATCCACTAGATTTAAGTGTGTTGAATAATCGTTCTTTCCCCATACACATTTGAGTGCTCAAGTCCCCCTTTCTTTTGGTGGGAATCGTCATGTGGCTTAATCCCTGATCACTCCTTAAGGAATAGGACACAATAACGTAAAACACATTAGAGTAGAGAATACCCCCTTTATTATAAGATAGCCCGTCCCCCTATCCACTCGTCTTTTCTTAAGAGTGGAAGAAATCGTCACATGAAAGCTTAAAACTGACAAGTACAAAACATGTGATTTGTCCTCATTTACGCACCCCACTCTAACTAGCCTAATGCCCCGCCTACTTGTCTTTAACTGACTTATTTGTACCCAGCTACATGATGCAAGTCCCCTTGGCCAATCGTCACTCGACATCTCAAAGATGACCGGTACAACTCGCATGCTTGCCTACCCATCTTTCATAGGCCTATTTTGTACCCAACTATAGTTTCTTCCCTTATAAAATAAAAAAAGTCCCTCGGCCAATCGTCAATTGAGAGCAACTACGTCCTACCGAAGTTAATTCTCTGCCCCTATCGCTTAATTGATCATATTAGACACTTGCTCTTCCTTACTTTTGGTAGAAGAATAAAAGCGGAAGTTCTCCCTAGCAGTATACTACAATATCTCTATATCTTAGAAAATGAGTTTGATAAGAATTCTCTAGAATCTTTATAATGAACATAGTGTATCATCCACCCTTTAGAGAGAAGTGAGAATCCTTAAAAATGAAAATTATATTTAATATATCCTTTAGAGAGAGTATTTATTTATGTTGTAATGTAGATTTTTTACGGTTGGACGGGGAGGTGGTTTAGGAATCATATTAGAGTTCTTGAGATCAAGAGGATCTTCATATGATGTTGTAAAGAATTTACAGGGTTCGTGATACCGTTATAGACATAAATATATATATATATATATATATATATATATATATATATATATATATATATATATGAGAATTGTTTATCATAATATATTGTACTTACCATATAGAATAAATACCTAACAACATATATTATCATATACTAAAAAATACCTAATAACTCATATCATCTTGTACTTATCATATAAAATCAATACCTAACAATAAATAGTATCATATACTTAATCTAAGGTTCAAATCAGTCTTAGTGGTAGTAGCTTGAAACACTATATGTTAACTATATATCCCTGATACCCCAATCACTTATTATTTTACATTTATCTTTCTTAGCTAGGAAGCTTTTTTACCCATTCCTTCTTATCCTTTGTCTGACTTTCTGTAGGTAACTTTATCTAATTCACTCTCTTTCTTCTCACTCGTATCGTACACATTTTCTTGTTCAACCTGTATCAACGTTACTGAGGTGGAATATAAATACCTAATATCATATGAATCTTACTATATAAAGAATTAACACCTAACAAGATATAGTTTTCATATACTATGAAATACCTAATAACCTATTATGATTACTTGCAAGAAAATGGAATAAATAATAGTAACAATATGATATGTACTATATCACCTATTTTAATTTATCATTTTATGTGTTATTCCGTATCATACCACCTAAATAAATTAAAATGATAAACTCAAAGGAACCGGGCGTGACACTCTCACGTCATAAGGCTTCGTCCCGAAATCAGGACCTTAATATTTCCTTTGACCATCGGTTCCGCAAACTATAATCTTCGTAGGAGGTCATGTGAGACCCTGCCATTTCTTTCGCAGTTTTATCACGGTACCTCCAGTACCCCCTATGTTTCGAAAATACGTTTGGACTTTCCGAAAGTAGGGGCTTTGGTGTCTCTATGTTTGGATACTCTGGAGGATTTCTGCCATCCCCCCTCCCCTGGTGTCTCATACATCATTTCTGTGAGGCGCTCCTTTTGAAAACCTCGGAATGCGTGCGTGAAGTTCGCAGTGAATCTCTTGAATCACCGCGGCAACCTCCTTGTGATTTTGAAGAAACCACTCCTAATTTTCTAGAGACATATGTTCATCAATATGATTTTGTATAAAGGTTGGTGAAAGTGGGGTTGTTGTTGTGGAGAGGCTTCTTACCAAATGTATCATAAGATCAAGGATTTCTAAGCCTTAAGGCAGATACCTAATCTCTCTTAGATGACTTTAAAGAAGAGGTCGGAGGTTAGCTCCTTAACTTCAGATGGTATTTATCCAACGTCGTGAAAGTGTCCCTTTCAAGAGTAGAAGCAAAACAAGCAGTTGCCAAGGGGGAGAAGCCTTTCTTCTGATTTTTTTGAAAACATAGGAAGATTCGTTATCTAATTCAATTCATCCTTCCAAGTTCAGATCACTTCTTTCCAGCGAGTGAGAGAAGTTTCTTGTGCCAAGTCTTAGAGGCTTAGACCGCTACCTCCCTTCGACAATCATTATTCCCCCCAACCACTAATTCTCTAGTATTGTCGTCTTCCTAGGCTAAAATACCTTCCTCCTCTTACACCTAAAGTGATGGAATTTTCAATTCTATCCTAAAATAATTGACTTACCTTCCATCTTTCATTAGGACTTTCCTTTTATAAAGAGATTTTTGCTTCTATTAGCACTTCCGAAGCGGAAATAGTGAAGATATCAATCTTATTGTGGGCCACATAGTTCCAGACAAAAAAAATACAAAGAAGAAAAAATCTCACTTACCATGTGACAAATAGGTTCTGGGGTCATTTTAGAATAACTAAATTTTCTGCTCTAATTTTATTAGTATTTTACTTTCCACATTTCGTTCTTATTGTTTGATTTTAGGCTGACTTGTCTTAGTGGGATAGACGAGTGCGATCACAACAATTTTGGAATTGTAACATTTGTGTTCTCTACAAAAAAAGGTATCCTTATGTATGTTATTTTTTTTTATCCTATTCATTTAGATTCATATATTGTTGATAATGACAAATATTTTTTTGAGGAAATGATTGTTTGTAATTTAGATTAACTTTTTACAATCTTTTTTTTCTGGTATATGATGATGATTTTTATAGATCCAGCTAAAATTTTGTGTTCTAATATTTAACCTATAAATGTCCTAGTATTGAATCAAAATCAGGAGAAGTGAACAGAACCAAAATATTCACTTCAAAGAAAGAAAATTATATGTATTTTGATGACATATATTGAAATTAAAAAACATATCTCAATGAAATATTAAACATGATAACTCATTATAGAAATTATGGTTCTTCATAATAAAGGAGATCCAATGAAATTCAGAATAAATTGAATATTGAAATTAATATTTTGTTCATTTTTCATTATATCATATCGACTTCCAACTAATCTGAATTTCGAGAGACACATTCTAACAATATTTCTTTTTCATATTCAAAGCTCAAACTAGGGACCTCTGATTAAGGGTGGATGAATCATATATGTCCCTCCACAATTAATGTTGGTACTAATAACTTAATTAACACTCTCTTGCATATTCTGCAATATGTTGGAATAAGTTTTTGAGTTCTACCAACAAGATTGCATTGGAAAAGAAGTAAATATTACTTCATCGTTAACCCGAATTGTCAAATTGAATCTTGGGTATTAGTTATCTATATTAGAAAGAGGTTTCCCTTCAATTTGAAACTTTCCATTATCCAAATCTAATTGTGTCACAATAAGAATATTATGAGATTAGTCTCATAAACTTTCCATCTTTTTATGAATAACCCACAATCTTCTTCATGATTTTTTTTACTTTTTATTTTTTTATTGTTCTCTACATATGAAGAATTTATTTTATATTTAATTTATTTCTTTTTCGTGCTATTAATTTATATTTATTACAATATTGTTTTTCTCATGGTGATGATTGATTGTCAATTAAATACTTTTATGTCTAATTTTCATTGTGGCGTATGATGATGCTTTTATAGTTTCAAATAAAAAATTTGTGTTCTTAAATTATTAATGGCATGGTATTGATTAAAATCAGGAGTAAATTACAACAAAAAATGACTAGTAAGATGAGAATTCTATATATCATGCCATATTTTTATTTTCTTGTAAAGTTTCTTTTAAACACGTATTGAAAGGCAAAAAATAACACATCTCAATGATATATTAAATATGACAAATTATTATAATTATTATAAAAATTATCATTCTTCAAGATAATTGAATTCCACTAGAATTTGGAATAAATTATAAATTGTACTTAATATCATTTTTACTCTATTTTAATACATTATATTGGATTCCAATTTAATTTGGATTCTGAGTGATAATCTTTAAAAAGATTTTCTGGATATCCATGGCTCAAATCGAGACCGTTGATAAAGGATGGATAGATCATATATATCCCATCATAACTCTTGTTGGTACGTATAATGACTTAATTTAATTTCTGTATAGTATTTGGAAATCTGTTGGATTTATTTATTTTATTTTAATAAAAAGGATTATAAATGAGTAGAAGTTAGTATTTATTTATCCGTGACCAGATGTGTCAAGCTTGAGTTTTGGGCATAAGTTTCCTTTGAGAGGTTTACCCTCAACATGGGACTTTTCATTATCTGAATCTAAATGAGTTCCAATAAAAAATATCAAACATCAATTGAAAAGTATTCTCTTCTTCTACTAATAAAAATAAGTTATTTTGAAAAAGAAATTGAGGGTAGACTCAAAGATTGTGGTATTAGATTCATATATCCTCTATCTTTTCATGAATAATCAGTCAATGTCCTTAATAAAATATGTATATTATTGTTTTTACTATTTGAAATTAAATTATTGTCTTCATATTTTTTTTATGTTCTAGTAGTTTAAATTCATAAATGTTGATGATAATTTTTTTAAAGAAAATGATTATTTTTTTAGTTAGATTAATTTTGTGCCTAGTTTTGCTTGTGGTATATGATGCTGCTGATTTTTATAGATTCAAATAAAAATCTCAATATCTTAAACTATTTAATGACAGGTAACTCAAGCAAACAAGTGTGGAGATATAGGACTTTCGAATAGAATAAAATGTTTATTTTCTTTTATAAAGAGGGTATGTTGGAAAGAAATATAGTGTGTGGATACATTTAAGCTATTTTTTCTTTCTTTCTTATGTTCGATATTCATTTAATCTTATATCAATGATATCTTAAATTAATATTACTTTCTCAAATGTACTAGAGATAGTACAATTGAGAAAATCCTCAAGAGGATCAAAGGAATTTTGTACGAAGGATATGAATGTCAATTTATTTTCTAATACGGAAAGAGAATGAGTATTTTACAATACTCATATATAAGTTATGACTATACTAAGGCAATGAAATATTTAAAAAAAGAACTAATATCAACAAATGCTATTGAGATTGACTCTTTACTATTGAGGTATTTTATGCATAAAACATGAGAGGTCTCATGGACAATAATTGAAGTGGTGAAAGAGATATGGAAGAGGATGAGTAACACACATATCGAAATAACTCATATTATAAGGGAAGGAAAACGTCATGCTAATCATCTTGAGAATAAAACAGTAGATGAAGGAGAATAAAATACGTAGTGTTTCATGGATCTAGAAATATAGGGAAGGAGACTAATTAATAGTGATAAATTAAACTGTCCTTATGTAATGAACAAATCATGCAAGGCATGAAAATTTGCGGTGAAAAAGGGAAGGTGTTCACCGCTTATCATAAGCAAATCTCCTGATGGAGAAGAACCTGATAAACAAAACTTTTAATTAATCTAGTTTCTTTTATTTCAAGTATTCATGGAAGATAAAAAACAATGAAGAAATTTTGGATCTTTATTGAAAAGTACATAAACAAATTTGATGTAATCTTCCTAGAATTGGCTTAGTAAAAAAAACATAATTATACTGGTTCAATAGATATGAATCATATCAATGATGCTCCCAATTACATAAAAGCACAATCATACAAGAACTCAAGAACAATAATGCTAACACCAACACAACAAAAAATACATAATAATAAGCAAAGGGAAATAGGAAGAATCTACAAGAATCAAAATAAGAATGGCGACATGCAAATTAAATCCAAGCCCTAATTTTAATTTTGCAAAGCTAGGGTTGATTGATGTGCAATGTAGGTTATTTACTCCTCAGAATTCTACTTCTTTGTACACAAATAGATCTTTTATAGAGAAAAATGAAAAGCAATCAAAATATAATCTCACTATGGGGCCCATAGTCTCAAGCCAAAGAAATTAAAAGAGAAATTCTCCCTCATCATGTGACACTCAAGTTTTGGGGCTATTTAAGAATGACTAAGTTTTCTGCTCTTTTGATATTATTATTTCGCTTTCCATATTTCTTTTGTAGTGTTCGGTTATAAGTTGACTTGTCTTGGTGGGATAGACGAGTGTCATCACGTTCACTCTTCGATTGTAATATTTGTGTTCTCTACATAAAAGGAATCATTATGTATGTTATTTTATATTTTCCTATCCTAGTAATTTTGGTCTATTCATTGTTGTAATATAACATATATTTTTGAAGGAAATGATTGTTTGTAATTTATATTAATTTTTTTATTAGCTTTCTTCACAGTATGTGATGATGATTTTTATTGATCCAAATAAAATCTTCTTTTATTATATATTTGTTGGACTATTGCCCATGTTCCAGCCAACGGCCCATGGCCTAATCCAACTTGGAAAAGGATTAAAATTGTTCTCTTTATTTGAATTTCAATTATATTAGGAAAAGGATTGGAATTGTAATCCTATTTGTAGTTGGTTTTGACTTTGTAAGGAAAAGTAGAACTCTATAAATAGAGGATGGTCTTGAGAGAATAATTTAATTGCACATTCATATTGTCTTTGAAAGACATTAGAACATAAGAGAGATTCTTGAGAGAGCTTTCAAAAAGAGAAAAGAGAGAAGGAAAAGGGTTCTTTTGCTGCAGTCTTTTTCTCTGACCAGCAACGTTCATATCGTGTTTCCCAAATAAATAACTGTTGGATCAGGATGAAATTTTTAATGAGTAATCCTAACATCTTGGTGGTTGATTTGAATTGTGGAGATCTGATTCGGACGTTAGTAAGATCCTATTTTAGGTCCCGAACATAAGATAAATTTTAGTGGTGTTTCTTTCTATTTATCTTTTGTTGATGTAGCTATTGTTTGTTCTTTTTTGGGACAAGTATCCCCAGTTGTGTGTCGATTCAGGTACTATTTAATTCTTTCTCTAGCATATTTTTCCTAAGTTTGTCACCATAGATGATTAATGTATAAATTTGTATCAACTGTAACAACTTGTTCTAGTCGTTATACATTAGTCAATAAGAAAACAATTTGGACCGAAAAACTTTTTCGTAGTAACATAGAATTTACAAACGTAGTTCAGATTTGGATGAAATCATTGTTAGTGAGGTTAAGGAAAATCTGGTAGTGATTAAGAGATCTAATTATGATTTTGATCACATGATTATATATTTAAGACTTTAAAGAACCCGTACGACTTTACGGAATTGAATTCGGTGGAGTAAAACTCTCAAAATTGATTTTAATGTGAACGGGTAGTTTCTGGGTGTCATGGATTAAAGGTGTGCTATGAAATAGGGGTTTGAAACTCTTGAATTGACTCAGTGGTTCCATGCAAGCCCCTGTGGCAGGATTATTTTGGCCAGGGCGGGGCCGCTATGACTGGATGGGAGCCTTAGCAAAATAAACTCGAAAAATGTTTTATTCTGCACTTTTTCATTTTGAGAGATAACGAACAACTCCAGATGTTTCTTGTATGTTTTACACCATTCTTGAGGCTAAAGGTTGGATTGTTACTCCCTTGATCCATTTTTTGATGCGTAGAACTTAGTTTCGTGGGTAATTATTGTTTGGGAAGGATTTTGGAACTGTTTGGATAGTGGGAAAAGCCTTTATTTGGATACTAAGATCATAAGTTTGATTAGGGTTGATATTGTTTACTTTAATTAGGGCAATTAGACATGGTTTATTATTTCCCGTGTTATATTGATTGATTATAGACCAAGAACGAGCGGAAAGAATTCAGAAAGGAAATGACCTAGTTTATTAGCGAAATCAAGCTTTATTTCAGATAAGTAATGATTGCGATTTCATGTTGTGTGATACATATTTTATTTTGCTTCATTATGATAAATGAATGTATGTGAATGTCATATTTTTTTATCACACTAATCATAAATGAGGATAGATGAGTAATTGAGTGCCATGAATCATGACTTGATTGTATGATTATGAGAATGTACTTGTGATTGTGAATTGTTGAATGAATGGAGTGTTGAGTTCAAATAGACTAACTGAGATCGATTGTCACGTACCTGCATAAACATTGAAACGGGTGTCACGATCCGACACACTAACTTGGAACGGGTAGCACTACCTATACACTAACAGTTTGAGTGTGGATTCCATGAGAGGACCATTGAATTGAAAATTAACTATATATCTTGAGAATTGTGAAGTTGAACGTTGTTCGTAAGTGATTTGATATAGTATAGATTCGATGAATGCATGTTATTATTATTGTTGTCAAGGGCTTATATATGTTGCATTTAGTGGGATAGCCACATGATACTACCAATACACTGTGCTTGTGTATTGATATTGCATTTGTTCTTTATTTATTCAGTACATGACATCTTCAAAAGGCTATTGGCAGACCTTGTTTAGAAGATCCTTGATTGGCATCGAATTTAAGGGTGATCTAGTTTTTTTTGGCTACCATGAGTTCTCCTTTCGTTTATGTCCCCATTTCAGGCTTACACTAGTACATTAGGATTTTTGTATGTTTAATTGGGTCGTAGCTATTTTCTCAGACTTGTTGAACATTAGATGTCTTAGTACATTGACTTTCAAATTCTAGGTATTATCCCGCATTTGTTTGATTAGCATTTTGGACTTTTTGGGAACTCTATTTTTTCTTGAGCATTAAACCTGCTCCCGTAACTTCACACGCCTTTAATCTTGATTAAGTTTTTTTATTTCTTGGTAAGCTAATTAGTATTAATGGTTCCCCCATCAGAGGGTTAGTGTGGGTGTCAATCATGATGGTCTGGGTCGTGACAACTGGCAGGTAAATAGTACTTAAGTTGTGTAAATGAATTTGACAATAAACTTTAAAAGTATAAATAAGAGATAAAGATTACCTATTCTTAGTGGGAGAGTGTTTCTAAATTTTACCTAGTAGGTGTAAATTAGTAAAAGTACGTAACCAATTATATTGATATCCATGTTTATTATTAAGTACAAAGCTTGAATTTGAGATGAGTGTCATGAAAAAATGATGGCAACATGAGGGTGGTGATGTTACTTTTGAGATTTTATATAGTGCGTTTGACATGAGGTAGGTGAGGAATTAAGGTGTTACTTTGTTATAAAGGGGATTGGTACAAGTGTTGTGTTATGACTCTTAGATGAGAGCAATAAAGTGTGACCAAGTGATGCTTTGATATCGTAATCAACAACACTAGCCTACAGTCTGAGGGTCTACGAATGGAAGCGAGTATAGTAGCCCAACCAAGGGTGAGGTCGTGTCCCAAAGGAGTGGTAGTGAAACTAGTAACTAAACTAGAATTTCCATTATAGTTAGTAATAGATTGAGAAATTATCGAATAAAAACAAAGTTAGTTCAATTTGTGACACCAATGTTTCAAATATCAAAAGGGTTTGCCACAAGTTGGGTAAAAGCAGTAAAAACAGAGGAGAATCAAGTATGGGGAGAATTTTTTGGGATTATGACCGCAATATACGTGGATGTAAATCGTTGGGAACATGCTTTCGATATGAAATTAGCAAGATAATGATGATTGGGCTAAGATTTAGGTGAAAGTAAATTCTCTCTCGAGAAACTTACCCCATATCAAATTGGGTTCCTCTCGGACACCCACTTGTCTAATGAAGACCGACATACACGTTACAGACACCCGCTCTTTTGATAATCAGTGCTAGGATATGGAACTAGGGCTCACTTTTTCGGGCTGAACCTAATGTGGTCCCACTCCTTAGGCCATCAGTCTAGCGGTCTTGGTTTTATGACCTCTCTGTCTCTCGCAAGCCGAAAACACATGGGTTGTTTTGTATTTGCAGCTATAAAACCATTAAGTAAAAACACCACCACTAAGTGAAATCACCATTAAAATACATCTAACCTATCATCAAGCAAGATCCAACAATAATAGCAACTCATATTTGCTGGGAATTTTAGCCATACATCAAGCAATAACTAAATACGCCTAACATGAAAAAGAAATCAAACGGCTTTAAGAAATTAAAATTTAATATGAGCAAAGAAATAAGAATTGAGAAGACCCACTTCCGAGTTTAGGAAGAAGATCTCCTTTATTCAAGTCACCCACAAAACCATCTCTAAACTTGAGAGAAAAATAATAAAACTTAAATCTAAGTCTCAAAATTTAAAAAATTATGTCTCTACATTCCTTTCTCTCTTAAAATAATAATGAGTTTAGTATATATAGACTTCAGAATTTGTGCTGGTGAATCGATTTGGCAAAATTAGTCGCAAACGCCGAGTGATTCGGCGATTTTCCCTTCTTCTAGATCATTGTTATTTGTGCTTTGACTTCAGCGTCTATGCATTCTGGATCATTGGGCAGAATAATTCTTTTTTGTGGAACTACTCGGTGAAGCACCACCTGCTCATTTTCATTACCTTTTGATCCATTTCCTTCAGGGCTTTGCTTGCTAGAACAAAGGGTGAAATGCATCCTTTCAATTTCAGCTCATTTCATCCTTTTTGTTCTCGTTTTGCACCTAAGTGTCCATGCTATACCAAAACATCAAATACCTAAAACTTAAGAGTTTTCATTAGATATTGAGATAGAATGAGCATTTTAGGACACTATTTTCACTAAAATAAGGCCCGGTATGAGTCCAATATGAGGACTCATCAACACACCCAACTTAAACTTTTTCTTGTCTTCAATTAAACTTCAACAGTTCAAATAGGATGTCTCAAATAGTACTACACAAGTCTTAATAATGAATATACATCACAAGATTCATATTACTCATGCAAAGATCAATTGTTTACTCAAATATTCAAGTTGTGACACACCATTACCAAAGATTCTTGTGCTCTCAATAATCGCTACTCATGCAAGTTCAAACTCTAAAAAAGTATCTACATGCCCTCACACAAAGAATTATTCTATATTCACACACAAGAATTAATTAATTTAAGAGCAAGAATCAGATTTAACGCTCACACTCACAGAGGAACAAAATGCATGTTTTTACTCATAGGTTTGCCCCGGTCCGCCTCACTCAAGATTTCAAAGGTCTTTCTAAGGCTTGTAATGAGGCTGAGTGCAAAGGTGTGGCCATTTAGTCTCCATGAATTTTTCTCATGAGATGTGGTATTCTCAAGGCATCTCTTTCTCTTCTTTTTATCAATTACTTTTCAAGTGCTTCTAAGTGATTTTTTTATTCACCTCCATGAATTTCGTGGAAACCCAATTTCTTTTGTGCTTTTATTCCACAAATTTTTCTTTTTCATTCTTTAATTTTATTTTTCTTTACTTTGTTTTTTTATATGGAGGGTTTCAATTTTTTTACACTATTATGGTTTAAGGAAAACTTTTCTTGCACTTTTGGACTTTCCCTTCTCCTTTTTCACCACCTACAATCCTCTTGATTTGTGGTTTAAAGTCAATAACCAAAAAGATTCACACACTCACGGGTAGGACACAAAATAGGTATATGTTAAAGTTATCTCATACTCTTTAAAATTGCCTAAATTCATCTTAAGAGGACACCTTTCTAAATCAATTAGACTAATAAGGAAATTTACATATTTATTCATGCAAGGTTCAAAGTAAACTCATCACACAAGGCATTGATACTTAAGTCAAACAAGACTAAACATTTTCGCTAGTGTGCAATGGTCATTACTAAAGAATCAATTCAATAAATGACTAATCACAACAAGATGCAAAGAGTTCACATATTGCCTTTGCAACTTCATTTGTCCTTGTTATAGCCGTACATTAATGTTTACTTGATTTAGAGCATTATTTAAGTAATCCGTATTGATCGAAACCGAGACTTGAATTTGTACAAGAACAACCTTTTTCAGCACAAGAGGTGGCAAAATTTCCCAAAATAAATTTTTTTTGAAGGGTCAAAATTGTTTCGCAATTAAGATTAAAATAGAGCCATAAGCTCAAACAATCGCAATATATATATATACATACATACATACATATATATATATATATATATATATACCAAAACACAAGTATTCAGAATAAGAAAATAATCCAAAACAAGGTAGGCCTTACCACACAAAAACAAAAGTGTTTGTCCTCAAATGCAAATGATGACAATATTCATAGTTGAATAAAGATAAATTAAAGAGGAGAGTGATGGAAAGATCCTGTCTATGCAGCTTCTTTATCGGTCGAGGCATTAGCGCCCGAAGCGTCATCATGGAATAAAACAATGGCTCCTGAAGTGATACCGTTCTGAGTTCATTATTTTCAGCGGCCCTAGATTCAATGATGATGTTAGTTGCAACCATTCTATCTATGTATGGTGCTGTTAAAAAGGTGTTCGCTGCATTGTATAATTTGCGACTCCACGTCGGAATGGTGGGATCAACAGAAATCCTCATTTTAGCCTAGCGTCCTGGATATATATATATAAATTTTTTTTTACATCTCTGGTATCTTTACAGCTGTTGTAAACTCAAGTGCTCTTAATTTTGGTGGTTTCTCATTACTTTGTGCAACTTTTGGTGTAGCCATTTATGCAAGAGACTTTGAATATGAGATAAGATAAAAACTTAAGCAAGAGTAGAAAGGTTTCGAAGTGTAGGGTCATGTCACCAAGACATTTGGTAAAGTGCTTATCCCTACTAGTGTGTTTGTTGAAAAGGATACACAAATTAAATGAGGATGCAGAATAAGGTTAATCAAAGTACCTTTCATCGAATCCACATGTGTAGTTTTGCGAATCAAAATGAACGTTGAAGGTCGCACATCCATTAACAAATAAATTATTCATTGATCGGCGAAGTGGGGACATTAGGCTACCCGTCAAGCTATTTGGCAGGTTATGTTAAGCCGAACAGTCAAACATGTCTATTTTTAACCTGTTCCTTTCAGGTTTTTATCCCGTTATCCAAATAATGCATTTTAAGTCTATGTGGCACAATTTCAACGAAGACTCAGAAGAATGTTAAATTTTCCACCATATTTTAAAGTTTTCTACTCATAATACAGTTAGATTAGAGATCCTCAAATAATGTGGAAAATACTGCACCAAAGTCGATCACACATTCAAACCTAGAAACTCAAGAATTAGGTAGTACTGATGTGCTACGTGACAATGTGATCCGAATCCAACCAAAATCCAACACTGAAAATACTTTTAGTAATGCAAGAAACATAACTACTAGATTGCATGTGTGGGTTTGTAAAAAGGGACAATGTGAAAGGGAAAAACATGAACTAGGACTTTTAAATCTGGTGCCTATGACCGTCCAAATTCTGCTCATACAAAGATATTAATTTATCTCTCTTAATGGCTCGTCGAAGCACCTTTTATCTATTTTATCGCCAAATATAACAAGATTCCTAGTCTCCTGCAAAAATTACATTGGCGGTTTATATCGAGATTGCCCACTGGGTTGGCAATTCGCCAATAAAAATGTTCACTTCGCCAAGTTTAATAGACTTAACCTTTAAGGTGTATTGAGTCAAACATCGGGAATTATTGGTTATGTCGAGCCTGTCGACGTTCCGCTAAAAGTACATGTGCCCCGTCAGTTTGCATCTTTTCAAGCAGTATCCTTCCTAAACCTATAAAATCAACACACACTTATTTTATCAAGGTAACATAAAGCAAGTAAAAGGTTTGGGTTTCCTCTCAAACAACGCCTTACTTAACTTCAACGCACGACACTAGTCAACATTCAAATCTCACTCTTGAGGTTAACCGTAATATCACTAGGCAAACTCCCTAGCAGTGTTGGGTTGAGATGAGACAAGATATGATGCATTTGGGTGTCTAACTGCTTAAAAGAGACCAAATGTTAGGTGACAGTCCGACTGAGGGTAGACACATCCTCTTTCATGACTTTTAGAATTTTTTCTGACCGTTCAACTTTGTTTAGAATACTCGAGAGCATATCCTAAGACCTATTACCTTCCGAATCCTTGGGCTTTTGCCGCTCATGGGGAGGCACATATACATCCTTCTTCTCATCCTTCCAATTTGGATTTTAGTCCCTCAATTGACGGTTCCGATCTTTCTGTCCTTTATCTGTAGCCTAACCTTGATTACCACCCTCCCTAGGGTAGTTTGAACTATAACCACCGCCTTGGTTTGTTCGAAAGTTTGCTTCCTCGCTATACAGAGTTGCAAACTTCATCTTTTCAGAATTTGTGATCCCAACTCCCACATCATTTACACCATGGGTACAGCCACCATGACATTCTTTGATTTAATATCTAGTGTTGTCATGATTTTAGCTATATTTTGGTCTCTTTCATTGTCCTTTTTTATTTGCTCCTTAGATAGTTGAAAGCTGATCAGAAAAACTTTGTCCTCGCGAGTGTAATACGCTATCTTGATGGTTGTCATGCCTTATAAAAGATGGGCTACTAGTGCATATGGCTGCTGCATAGACCTCGCAGGGAGAGTTGGTCAGCCACCCCTTTGTTGACCAAGTCTAGACTACGGTAAAAGAATTGAAGGGTTACATTATCATGAAGACCATGGGTTAGGCATTGTAGCACCAGTTTTCTTAAATTGGAACCAAGTTTCATGAAGAGGTTCTCCATTCAAATGCTTTAAGGTATAGATTCTATCCTGAATGGTCATCATTTTCGAGGGAGGGAAATATTGCGCATTAAAAGCGGAAACCAAATCCTCCCACAAAGTGATTGAGTTACGTGGAAACTTAGCCAGCCCCTGGCATGCCTTCCCCATCAATAAGAAATTGAATAGTCTCAGTTTTTCTGACTCCTAAGATATGTTATTGAACGATAATGGTAAACACACATATATGAAGTTTTTAAAGGTGCTCGTGTGTGTCTTCGTGAGCTAATACACTGAAAGTCCCTTTAGTTGCAAGAGTAGCAGCATGATGTTTGTTATTTAGAATACCACATTTCCCTATTTTAGAGGTAAACATATGGCCCCAGCACCTCCCATGAGATGTGGATCATAGATGTGGGGCTCTTAGACATCGTTGAGGTTGTCGATGTCATTGTTGTGGTCTACCTGGATCACGTTACTACTGTTAACACTCATGCTATTTCAAATGATTACACAATTAACAAAAAAAAACTAAAAATTAAATTAGTAATCACTTCATTAGAAGAACTAAAACTCAATAAGAAACTACACTTTCACGTGACTCCACTTCCTGGCAGCGACACCTTTTGATGCTTTGCTATCCTGATCAATGACACTAGCCTACAGTACGAATCAAAGCGAGTAGAGTATCCCAACCAAGGGTTGGGGTCGTGTCCCAATGGAGTGGTCGTGAAACAGTAGCTAAACTAGAATTTCCATTCTAGTTAGTAATAGTTTGAGAAATTATTTAATAAAAACGAAGTAAGTTTGATTTGTGACACCAAAGTGTCAAATATCAAAAGGGTTTGTCACGAGCTTGGTGAAAACACTAAAAACAAAGGGGAATCAAGTATGGGGAGAAGTTCTTGGGGTGTGATTGCAATATATGTTGATGTAAATCATTGGTTACATGCTTTCGATAAGAAATTAGCAAGATAATGATGACTAGGCTAAGCTTTAGGTGAAAGTAAATTCCCTCTCGGGCAACTTACCCCATATCAAATGGGTTCCTCTCGGATAAAAACTCATCTAATCAAGACCAACTTAAGCCTTACCCGTACCCGCTCTTTCGATGATGACTTCTAGGATTTAGAATTAGGGTTCACCCTCTCGGGTTGAACCTCACGTAGTTTCACTCTTTACGCCATTAGTCTAGCGGTCTTGGTTTTGTGACCTATCTCTCGAGCAAGACAAAAGCACATGGGTGGTTTTGTATTTGCAACTATAAACCCATTAAATTAAACTACAACCATTAGGTGAAATCACCATTAAAATGCATCTAACATATCAACAAGAAAGACCGAACAATAATATCAACACATATTTGCTAAGTCACACCCCAAGAATGGAATTTTTAGCCACACATTAAGCAATAAAATACACCCCAAATGATGAAGAAATCTAATGGGTATTAAAAATGAAACCTTAATATGACATAAAAAGAAGAATGGAGAAGACCCAGTTTTGATTTGAGGAAGAAGATCTCCTTTCTTCAAGTCTCTTATAAACCTCTCTCAAAACTTGAGAGAAAAGTAATAAAACTTAATAGCTATGTCTCAAAATTACAAAATTATATCTCTACTTTTTCATTATCCTCATAAAATAATAATGAGTTTAGTATTTATCGACTTCAGAATTTGTGATGGCGAATCCATTCGGCGATGTTAGTCGCAAAAGCTGAGTGATTCAGCGATTTTACCTTCTTCTAGATGACTGTCATTCGTGTTGTTCCTTCAGTGTCTATGTGTTCTGAATGATTTGGTGGAATAATTCTTCTTTGTGTAACTATTCGACGAAGCATTGACTACTCCTTTTCATCATTTTTTTATCCATTTTCTTTAAGGCTTTGCTTGATGGAACAAAGGGAGAAATGCATCCTTTTGTCCCATCGCCAAGTATACTTGGAGATGCTTAGGCTTCAACTTCAGCTCTTTTCATCCTTTTTGTTCCCATTTTTCGCCAAGAGTCCATGCTTATACCAAATATGCAAATACCAAAAACTTAAGAGTTTTCATCCGATATTGAGATAGAATAAACATTTGAGGACACTATTTTCATTAAAATAAGGACTGAATGATTCGAATTTGAGGAGTCATCAACAATTCATTAGATTAATAAGAGTATTAAGAAAAGTAACCGAGATCGTAGGTATGAAGATGAAAATTAAGTTTATGTTTTTCATGTGTGCCTAGATGTATATTTGTATTGTAAATACGTATTAGTTTTTTTAAGAGCTAGATTAAGTGGATTTATAAGGAAATGTGGATAACAATTATATAAACTCATTTATAGAAGCCAGAAGAGGTGATGAGAAGTATCTTAGACTGAAGCTTTAGAAGGAATATTAGTACCTACACGTGTGGAGTCTAGTATCCATGAGATTATCATGTCCCAAGTGTTAGAGTAAAGCAACTATAGACTAGTTTAGAGATGATTGAATATATCCATAACTTTAAAGTGTCATCTTCAGACATAAGGAGGAGATGATAAGGTGAGGAATCAAGTCAATTGCTGAGAATCAGATAGTGATGTATTTAGAGAGTTATAGTGATATATAAATGCATTCATAATCTAGCATATTCCTCAAAGTTAAATTATTACAACATCTGATCAATGCCTCTGATATCAAAATTGTGTTCATGATCTATGCTCATGTACTAGAGATAGATTCATATCTACGCTTAGTTCCCAGAATGAGGGAAAAAACTTTTTCCCATTAATTTCAATATTACTCCATAAAGTTATATATATGAGCCTCATGATATAAACCTATTCATATAAGCATTCATGTATTATAGTATGTTCAGCCTCGAAAATTCATGATTTACTTTAAATAGTTAGCAACATAATGTTATTCCATTGATATTCTTATATTACTATTCTCAAAGGAATTTTGCTTATGATCTTTCTCCATGAAGCTCTTTGGGTGATCATTTTCAGCTTGGAGAATGATGTTGTTAATAGTAGTTGTGCGATGACAGATAAGAGCATGTTGATGATTCTTATTTTTTTAGTGGTGGTGTAATTATTCCATCTAAGCTTATAAATAAGGAGGTTGAAATACATGAGGTTTTACGTGAAAAATATTAAATGAGATTAATTTTTTGATATTTTGGTAATAATGCATGAAATTTCAGTTAGTAAAGGTGATGAGAGAATGAGAAATTCTTATAAAGATTTGTAATAGAAGTCAATGAAATTGCTATAATTCTAGTCTTGAATGAGGTGTTGCTAACACATGCATAAATTCATCATTGATTTGGTGGTTCTTTATTAGGAGTCGAGGTTGGTTGAATGCAGTGGTAAATATTATAATTCTTGGGATTAGATTCCCTATAGAAGTATAAAATCCTAATCTTGCGGTTTATATTAGTACAAACATCTCATATTTAGCACCTTGTGATTGGGAGTTAGGATTGAACATATGAAGAGCAGACAATTTATCTTAGACCCTGGTAAGAGTAGTCATAAACCCTTGTAGGAGTTAGATGTTACAACCTAATAACATCATTATACGTATAATAACTCCCAAAATATTCAGTTCTCTTTCTTCCAAAGATCAACAACTTCATGTTCTAAAGGCTCGAAGTTCAAGAATCCTAAGATTTTTTAACCAATATTAATCTCCACTTTTTTGTCTCGAAGAAAACCGCAAGAAGACAAAAGCTAGAGTTTCAATCTTCCAATCAATTTCACCTTCAAACTTCCTTAAGAACTTTGCTCTTCCAATTATGTAAGACTATCATAGTGATAGACTGAATTCATCGTCATGCCCTACGTTTACATTCTATCAGTAAAGAATAATTTAAAGTTAAATCTTAAGTTTTCATAATGCTTGAGATGAGTTCCGTTGTTAAGTTCTAAATTCACTCTTTTGATTATTGAGTTGCTATATCTTACATTGAGATTCTTTAATTGATTGTTCATGCCTATTTTCTGCATGAACCCTATTTTTAAGTCATAACTATGTATTTATTGAATTATTATTGAGAATATTTTTAAGCAAACGATTGTCTTAGACTTATTTTTTTGAAAAGGCAAAGATGAGTTTTGAGAAGTGCTCTATACATTATTTAAGAAAGAGTGTAAGAGAACTAAGTATTCCCAAATGTATCATTATTGACATTGAGAAAAAAACTTTAATTTCTAAATGAGTTTAAAAAATTTCAGAACAGTTACCTCCCTTAAGAGGATAATTTGAGCAATGACCTCAAATTGAGAAAAAATATGTTTTATACATTTGAGCATGCGTATATTTTTATTGAGAATAGTATTAAGCACTGATATAAGGATGGTTTCAGCCAACTCATAATCCTCATTAACCATAGAGTCAACATGGATAAAAGATCATATTTTTAGATTTCTCTTTATTGCTTTCGATTAGATCTTAAGTGGATCCACTTAGTTGAAATTTTCGATACCCTAAAAACATATAAAAAATATTTAGTGTGGACAAGATGTTGTATCATTGTGTATTTCATAGTCATGTTTGTCGGTTAGAAAATCTTACAAATACAAGTAAAGAGTTATTTTTTTTATTTTTAAAAACATCCTTGAGTTACCATCTTTTATTTATGAAACCTTAAATATTTCATCTCTTATTGCTTTGCATTGAGTTGAGGTGAGCACTCCACCAATTCAAGAGTTATGGCATACCTTCCTTGTTTGTAATATTATCTGAACCACGTTCAAGATATTTGATAAATTCACATTTATTAAAGAATCAAGACCAAGTTTATGTTTCATTTTACCATGGGCACCTACTTGAGGCATAAATGTTTTATTTTGAAATAGATTGAACGTCACCATTTAATTTTTAAGTACAATTTCAAAACTATTTTATCCAAATGATTCAAACAAAAATCTAACAAAAATATTTTGAGGGGTTTTGGGGTTCATATTAGAATTTTGGGAATGATTTGAAAGCATCTGAAACGTCCGTAACATGCAGTTATCCGGTAATTTACTATTTGGCTAAACAACTTTAAAAAAATACGCATACTTGAATAAGATAAAGTAAAAATATTCACTTGATTTTTAAATAGTCAATAAAAATGACTATATTTTGGGGGAATTGATTAAGAAAATATTAAAATTAAATAAACACATAAAATACATTGTAGCAAAAAAATAGATAAGTAAAGAAAATTTGTGTCCAAGTCTGGATCTGTCTGTGTGGGTCAGCACTTGGGTCTATTTTTTCGTTTGGGCTTTGGCCAATTCAAATTATCTGTACCTGTCCTTATAACATAAATTAGCTAACTAGTCAAAAATTTAAACATATTTGTTAAAAATAACAACTTTAAAATAGTTATTAAAGATGTCATTATAGCAATATTTTTATAAAATATAATGTATCCTAGTTTAGTTCCTAGGTTATTTCACATTAATCACATGTTCTCTCTCATATATTGTTCTTATAGCAAAATATATATTTATAATTATCCTTCTAAAATTCATTATATCATCACTCCTTATCAATTCCACTTTCTCTCTATTCATTAATTTTATTCCGCTTCTTCATCTTTCATATTCTTTCTTTTTTTTTCCATTAAAATAGAAAAAGATCAAATAAAATATTTTCATCTTATCCTCATTTAATTGGATAACTTTCTTTGGATTTGTATTTGTTGGGTTAATATGAGAAATTTTTAGTTTTGATTTGTATTTTCTTCGACTGTTTATGTGTTTTTGTGTCCAAAATATTCAACTTCAAAATTATTTATTTAGTAAATGTCTTTATGAGTTTGTTTTTTTAAGTAGATCTCGTTACTATTTAGGGTAAGTTTGTATTTTGGTGTGCACATTTTTTTAAATTTAGTTAATATGTAATTTATTTAATTTCGTACTTAGTTTATATTCATATAGGTACTGTTAGTTGTATTTGTATATGTTAAATGAAATTATAGTTTACTAAAATGATATATATTCTTACTTAAATTGTATTCATATTAGTATATATATGTTGTATTTGTTATATTTTAATTATATTTTTCAGCAATATTGTATTTATTTAACCATATTGTATCCACGTGCATTCAAATTAATCATTTTGTATGATATGTTTAAATTCAATTATCAACCGTATTTGTATGCAAAAAAATGTATTTTGTATGTTGTATATCAATTATACGTACTCGTGTAATTTTATTTCTAGCTTTTGATTAAACAAAAAAATATATTCTAAACTGATTTATATTTTAAAAGTTATATTTTGAAATTGTATTCAAAAAGTAGTTTCCTAACTGTTGATTAAATTCTTTTATTCACTTTTATTTGTAACTTTCGATCTAAGAATAATTTGTATTCTGACCTGATTTGTATTCCTAAAATTATATTTTAAAAATTGTATTCTATAAGTTGTTGTCAATAATTGTTGAAAAAATTTGTATTCCAATCAAATTTATTCTCCAATCATTCAATATAATAAAATCATTATAATTCTATATAGAATAGGGATAAGATCATCAAAATTATATTAAAAATAAAATTATATTCTTATAATCCAATACATAATATTATCAAATTTATATCCAAAATAATTTGTATTCTATTATTCAATATACAATATCACAATAATAAAATTATTTTTGAATAAAAATTTAAAAATCTAATCGCATGTTGCATCGCCATTAATTTTGACGAATTCTTTAATATAATACGAGATCGATCATATCCTTAAAAATAAATGTGATTTTTTTATTATATAATTCATTTAATTTCTTTGATCAAATCATCGATTTCGATTTTCTAGGAACACCGACGATGAATTGCTTCACTTTTGTATTTCTAAATTGCTTCCATTATCTATCAATAATTTGGAATTTTCCAAGAAAAACGTTTATGAACAGATACAACTTTAAATTTTAACGATGATGCACATAATTTTGATCGTTATGTAATTTTGTATTTTTTAGGAGAGAAGGATGATGAACTTTTTTTTACAATTGATCCATAATTCTTGAAAAACAAAAATAAAAATTCTTACATGAGATTTGTCCATAAACGATGATCAATCAACTTGACTTCTACAAAGAATGAGAATTATCAATGAAGAATCGAAAATTGATAACGGAATCTGAATAACAATTTATTAATTAAAAAAATTGTCCAACAAAAAGTAAGACAAATCAACAAAAAATTAAATTCAATTTCAATAGAATTATTCAAATATGGATATTGAAAATATGTAAAACAATGGTCAAAGGTGTTTGAAAAGAACAAGAGAGAGATGACACTACATATTTTTCCAATTGTAACTACTTAGTATTTAGAGATTTAAGCGATTTTTTTACCTTTTTTGAAATATCTTCTCACATGATTTTCTCCATTTTGATGATAAAAATTTGCATTTCTTTCTAATTAAATAAATTAAATAATTACAAAAGTCAATCTTATAATAAATCAATACATTCTCATTTTAAATAAATATTAAAAGAGTTGACAAACGATCCTACTAAATACTAAAATACTGTTGTTTTGAAAATTTTCCTTTCTAACATTTTCTCTTGGGCCTTAGGCCCATTTCTTTCATCTCGCCTAAATTCTAACAATATGATAATAAATAAGGATAGGCCTGTGGGCCCAAAACTTCTATGTATGCAACATATACATCGAGTGCATATTGTTGTATATCCTTGTATATCGACACCAATGCTCATATTTTTGCTTCCGAACACTTGTACATCAATTTTCTGGACTTTCTCTTTGATTTCTATGTTTGGCTGACTCGATAAAGGATTTTTGGGGGGCCTTCGTGGACTCCTTTTGAATGCAAAGGATGGGTCTATTAGTAGTTGGACAGATTGCACATGCATCATTAATAACGAGAATAAGTAATGAAACATAATTTAATATAACAAAGAGGCTAATAAATTGAACTTATATACTACTGCACTTCCTTTTTGAACATTGTAATGATAAAGGGGTGTATCACAAAAGAGTCTTGAATCCATATTTTAACACATTTCAATGAATGAAATCAATTAATGAAATAACCATAGTCAAATTCAAACAGACGCCAAATTTCAGCACTAAATAAATTAATACCTCATCTAGGATTCCAAACCCAAAATAACTAAACCATAACCAACTACTGACCCTATAATTTTGGACGGACCATTCAAACTAAACAATGAACTAACAACGAGTATAAAAAGAGGGGATATATTTCACCAGCAATGATCAAGAAGCAACAATATATAAATAAATAAATAAAAAGAACAAGTGAATCACCAATTTAGGCATAGCTTCAAGTTTCATAAATAAACGGACCTTGCTAACATATAACATACTTCAAATAAGAAAATATGAACATTGCTTTTATTCAATTAGAGGGGAAACAATAAGCCTATAATGCTAAAGAGTTTAAAACATGATTCATGTATGAACTAAACAACAACATAATTCAACATCCTATAATAAAAAATTTCAGAATTTTTAATCATGAATACTAAACAAAAAGAAAGAAATTAAAAAAATGCCAGCAATTGGAATAATTAACTAGGTAAATAAACAATCTTTTTTTATATAAAAGAGGCTTTTCATTTATAATTAAGATGGACACAAACTTTGGCCATGGCCAAAGATCATTCTGTCTTCTTAGACAACACAACAGGAGTTTAAAAACTTTAACAAGTAAAAATTGCATAAAGGATGGGTCTGGGGCCTCTTTCGAACTAATACTGGTTTTAAAAACAAATTTAAACACTTGTCCTTTCTACCCAA
Source organism: Solanum lycopersicum (assembly GCF_036512215.1). Classification (NCBI taxonomy): domain Eukaryota; kingdom Viridiplantae; phylum Streptophyta; class Magnoliopsida; order Solanales; family Solanaceae; genus Solanum; species Solanum lycopersicum. The sequence continues at coordinate 8,023,676 of NC_090800.1, forward strand.
ATGTGCGATGAATCAGGAGTGGCGTAGAGGTCCAATTTCACAATTGCTCTTCTAGTTCAACATCACGGATTCTTGAAGTTCTATCCTCCTCCTCGACGATCACATCAACTTCCTCAAAAACGCCCCAGAGCCCTTCTCCGAGACCACTATCACATACATAATTTCTTACTAGGAATGTCTGGTACAAATGAGAAATTGTCCAGGGAAATACTCGATCAACACTCTTATTTATCACCTCAGCTTCATTATCTTTGGCAGGAATTTTAATAGGCTCTCAACAATTCCTTAAAAGCTCTTTCCTAATCCGGAACCTGGTTCGAAACCACTCCGGAGCATAACAGTAGATATCATTGTATAAGAAGTCATAGGGGGTTGTGGAGGCAAATCATCAACGGTGCCATTTACCAGCTCCACAGTTTAGATGTCATAACCTCCAGATACATTATCAATGATAAGCGCATATCTATTGGAATGTATCCATTCACCATATGGACCAGTTTGTGGTCCTTCCAAACAAATTTCATCTATTAGTGAAGGTAGAAGGCACAATCCCATCTATCTGGATCCACGATCTCCCTAGAAGCAAATTGTATTTTGTATAGATGTACAATACTTGAAATTACACATTAATTTCTGTAGGACCCATCTGAATCCCCATGTTTGATGCACCCAATGTGTATCTTTGCTCTCCGTCGAAATCCCTCACATTGACTTGGTTCTAATGAACTTTTCCAAAGTTTAATTATAGCTGCCTAAAAGTCGAAAGTGGTCAAAAGTTGAGAGAAGATAAATCATCAACCAATTAGTGATTTATAACCTTGTCTCGGCACATAATGGTGATGTGTAGAGCTTTGTTATGCATCGTTCTGTCAAAAGGCAATTCTTTATCACTGAAAATGATGCAGTGCCCTCGAATGACTTTGTTTATCATGGCCGCAAAATTATCATTGTAAGTACCCATGGGAACATATAAGTCATTCATATCCTTCACCAAAGCTTTCTTATGCAATTGTGAACTCATCAACAAGGCCCACGGGGAAATATAGCTGGTATTTTCTCCAAAGACTTCACGATAAAATAATCTTTTGGTTGTATCTTTATACAAAACACTTCTGCTTCAGCTTCACTACTTTGCCTTTCATACCCATCTTTCTTCTGCTCTCTTTGGGCTTACTCTTTTGGTGTACCACTGCCACGTCTACTTATACCTTGGGTAGCAGCTGTTTGAACCACAAAAATTTGTGGAGCGAGAATTTCTCTTGGTACCAAGAGGCAAAAACCTTCTGAGGTGTCATAATTATAAATTCCTTCTTCTCCTTTACGGGCAAAGAATCCACAACCTTCTCATGGTCATTTGGCCCAACTCAGACCATCACTTTTGCTATGCACCACTCCTACACTGTCTCTATCTTGTTGATATTGATGCCCCCATCGTTTGGAAGAGGATTTATGCTAATGTCAGGTGCAGCAGTATGAAGAGTGACTACTCTCGACTTCATTATGTCCTGGATCTTGTGCTTCAGGTTAATATAGTGTTGGGTATGATGTCCAACATAATTGAATGATATACATATCTTTGATCCGATTTGTAAAATCTAGAGAGGGTGTCAACGGGATTTGGCCCAACTGGATGCGAAAAACTTGCCACAATCAATCGCTCAAATATCCCTATTCAGCTTTCAACGATCGAAGTAAAATTTCTAATGGGCTTCTTCTCAAACCTTTGATGAGTATTGTAATTGCCGTGTGAATAGGGAGGTGTTTGACGATAATCTGGAGCTCTTTGGCAGGGGGCTTGATATCTTGGATAAGAAATGTTTTTGGTAATTTGGTTGTAGAGCTTGGTAGTTTGGAGGCATATTCTTGTAGTACCCGAGTAGGGTTTGATATAATGGGGGAGGATCTTGGTAATGTGTCTAGACATTTGCATTGTTTGGGGCAACATTTCGGTAATGAGGAGGTGAGGTTTGGTATACTAGTGGCGTAGTTTGGTAACCAGGGGAGGGGTTTGATAACCAACCTGTATATAAGAAGTCAGCTATAAACACTCGAAAGTTTGAGAGTGACCTTGGTATGATGAGGATATTCTTGAGGGTTTCTTCCCCTATGATGCAAAAGAAAATAGAAGACACCTCTTGTTTCTTCTTCTTCATTAGTGTTACGCCTCTAAAATATGACCTAGGTTAAACTAGAGCCTAAAATGTGTGTCATGATGTTTGTAAGTCCTAAAATGGTTAATAATAGTTTTTATTGGAACTATATAAAGTTTGGAAGTTTTTGGAGGTCAAACGTCCAAGAACTTTCAAGACATTCAGAAACAAGTGAAAATTGCGCTAGTGTGTCGTAGTGTTTTGTAGTGGAGTTTTCGGGGATTGTTTGGAGGTGAAATTGAGTATCGATGGTTCCTACACATATCTTGACATATAAAGGTTCAAAATGTCTGAGAATGACACCCCGGGGACCAGCCTAAGGGTACCCAAAGAGGACCCAAACATGGGACAGCCAAGCTGCCGCGCCAGCCAGAATATGGTAGTGACTGCGCGTCGCGCAGCTGACATCCAGTAGGAAAAATTCTTGCCATGCAACGCGGAGCTTTCATGAACCATTCTGTCCCAAAATTTTCCAGAAATAAGATTTGAAAATGCCTCTGCGACGCGCAGTAAACTTCCAGATTCGGTCACGTCGTTTTTAAGTCAAATTTGAAATTGTTAAATTGTCTAATGAGTGAAGGGGTCTTTTGGGTAATTTGGAGATGAATTATTGACGGTTATTGAGTCTTTTTATACCCTAATCTCACCAATCAAATCTAAACCCTCAATTGAAAACAAAACCTCTCCATTTTTCTCTCCAAAACCTCCATTGTTGAAGATTGGAATCTCCAAGGAAGAAGATTGTTTTTCTCAAGTTTTATCCATCAATTTTGTGGTCATTTAATAACAATTATGGTTTTCATCCTTGAATTTATTTTCTTCAAGGAGTCAATTCTAATGATTTTTCAAAGATGATAAAAGAAACATGAATTCTCCTATTTTGTGATCTAGCCATGGGTTCTTGCATAGATTTTTTTGAATCATTATCTATTGATTGAATTTATGTTAATTTGATTATTTTAACCTAAAAACTTTATGAACCCATGCCAACCATGCAATCTTATTTTTGACTATTTTATGGGTAAAGTGATCATGTCTCTATACTATTGAATTATTATGCAGTTCGAGTAGGGCTATTGAAATATTATAGAATCATGTTAGAATTGTTAGTATGATGCCCTAAATTCATAAATCTATGTTAAATTATCGTTGATTCATTGTATATTGTAATTATTGAATTGAATAAGTGATCATGGCCATTGGTAAGGATCTTTGAGTATTATGTTCGATGATTTAGCTATGGATTGAAGTGGTGAGAGTGGATTGGTGGTAAGCTACCCTAATTCTCTTTATATTATGCAATTTAGGTCTTGAATTATGTTGTGATTTGTATGGTCCACTTATTGTGGCGGTGCTTGTACGCTATACTTGTGACTAATGTGGCCTTGTCGGTATTACTTTATGAATGTGAATTATGTCACCTCGTCGGCATTACTTTATGCATTTTGATGAATATGGCCTTGTCAAAATTACTTGATATATTATGATGATTTGTGTATTTGATTTATGTGAAGTATAATCATATCTATCTACTTGTTAGTAAGGTGAAAGTATGTGTTCTTCTATTGATATTAGGTGATCATGTTAGTCTATGCCTATGTCCGTATGTTTGTAGTCTTAGGGTTGAAGCATGATTCCTCCTATGTGGTTATGTGAGATTATGAGGGTTAATTGATGATATTATATAAATGAATAGGGTGACCTGTAGATGATGTTGGTTATGCCTAGGTGCATCTAGAATTGTATGTTATATGTGAAGTATGTGAGTGTCTTTTTTTAGTAGACTTGTGTCTCTTACTTGATCCATGTACAATGTGGATATGAGTTCTTGACTTAGTATGCTATAGTTTCGTAGTCTTGTATATGTTAATGACATGTGACCTTGAACATTGTTAAGAAGGTCCTTTATGTGGAACCTTAAACCTAGTTGGAAGGTTATGATATCCTTGAAGTTGAAAGTCGTAATGGTATCCTTCTTGTGTGAATGGTTGACTTAAGGATGATTGGCTGGAACGGCATGAAATCATCCATAGGAAAGTCATTGAGCTATCCTCTTAGCAATTGTAGATAGCCTTAGTGGACCCTCTTTGGTAAGGTAAAATTTGATTAGGTTATGAACTAGATATGAAACCTCTTCATGTGATCCTTTATGTGAAATACTCTATGAGAACAAATGCTAGCACCAAGTGAGTATCGTTTGGGAAGTAGCTCTAGTAAGGCTAGAGTACAAAGAAACCCTTCATATTCCTTAACCATGTGCCTAAATGGGATGTGTCCTAGTTCTACCATTGGCCCGTGGAAGAAACCTCCAACGGAGTAGGTTCATGACTCCAGATTCCATGCTGATCTAGTATTGTCTATGTCGGTTATTGCCTATTCTCATCATATGGGATACCCACAAGTGTTGGAGAATTTCTATGATGTTTAGATAGTGGTATGAGACACTATCTAGACATTGCACGATTATACTTTGAAGATGTTAGTGAGTGAGTCTGTAGGTCTTCTCCAAGACCATTACTTTAATGTTCTTATATGTTGAATGACTTTTAAGTGAACTAATGAAGATGTTGACTTAAGGTAGAAAACATGTAAATGAATAAAGTATTTACGTAGAGTAGTTTAAGGGTTTCCTAGTTAAGTTGTTAAGGGGGAAAAGGACTGGTCACTTCATGTCTTACCCAGGTAAGTCTTAAGAATGACTCTAGATAGGGAAAGTAAATTGGTAAATTAGACATGATCTAAGCTTAGGTAGTCTGAAGGATTATTTAGGTAAATTTTGATAGAGTGTATGGGCGGTCTCTTGTTGCATTACTTAAGTAAGTCTTTTGATAACCTTTGGTAAGAGAATGTCATATTATATGTATACTATTCTGTGTAGTGAGAATGATTTTATCTAAGTTAGTCTAAAGGATATCTTAGGTGTGTGTGAAGGAATTGTATGGTCGCTCGCTTCATAACTCACTCAAGTGAGACTTAGAATCATCCTTGGTAGGAGGATCTCATGTCTATATGTTTTGATGTATGCTTGATGCTATTTTTGATGTGTGAGTTCTATATGAAGTTATAGTGAAGTTAATGAAAGGCTTGATTTAAGGTTATGGTAAGTTCACTGTAATGGTACCTAAAATGTTATAAATTGAGTATGACGTGTATGGTGTTCTAAATGTGATGTTTGGTGCTTAAATATAGTTCTTATACTTTTAATATGATGTTTTAATAAAAAAGAGCATGTGTCTCGTAAATATCTGTTTCTTATGTTTTTTTGCATTAAGCCATACTTGTACATGTCTTTGTACTAATTCCACACATTTTGTTATATCTAAAGGTGTAGGAAGAAGGTGAGAGGTATCTGAAGCAAGCTTGGAATCTAGTTATCCTTCAAGAAAATTTGAAGTATATCCTCACTTGACTTGAGGCATAATCGTCTTCAAACTTTATTATTTCAAAGTGTTGTAATAGACTAAGTAAATCTATATTCGTATTGTATGGGTCGTATCCCAAGTATTTCTTAATGTCTAAGGATGGCATATATTGAGACATAGAGTTTTCTATTGGTTTTATATGAAAGACATTTTAAGATGCTTTCTGTGAAAAGTTTTAATTATGCTACTTTTTGTACGTGTATGCAATGAATGATGTCAAAATGCTTGTACAAGACCTCCGATAGGTCAAGTACGCCATGTCGCACTCCGAGAGTGCGATATATTCTAACATGTGCTCTCGGTATGTTGCAACTAGCCCCAAGGATTCGGACGAGCAGCAACACGGGCAATCTTCCCGGATCTTAGTCTTTTTTTAATAGTCTCACCTACCTTGACTATCTCAGAGAACTTCTCTCTAACAAGCAACATCATCTTGTCATAATACTCGGTCTCTTGAACCCGCACAAATACTTCAATAATTTCTTTCATAGACATAGAGGTCGAGACTAGATGCCTCTTTTCTCACTCTATAAGCAAATTCCCTATAATTTTGAGTTGACTTCTACTTCACCTTTTCTAAAGAATAGCGATCAAGAACTATCTCGACATTGTAAGAAAAAATCTAGTAGGCGTGCTCCAAATGGACCCTACTTCATATCTTGGGAAGTGAGCCATTCTAATGTCTCTCCTTTCAAGCTTCGACTAATGAGTTGCATTAACAAAGCTTCATCTCTACCAACTCTTATGAGTTGATAACAATAAGCTCTCAAATGAGCAACCATATTTCTAAATTCTCCAAAAGTGTCAAACTTTGAAATTTTCAGTTGATAATAATGAATATATATTTGAAGGAAAATGACTTTTTATAATTTAGATTAATTTTCTTGCTATCATTCTTTGAGGTATGTGAAGATGATTTTTATATATCCATATAAAATCTTGTTTTCTTGTTTCTTAACCTTAAATTTCATGGTTTTGAATGAAAATCAGGAGTAAAATGTATTTAACAAGATCACTAGTGAGAAGTAAATTCTATTTATTCTGCTGATATATTTATATATTCTTTTCAACGCATATTTGAAAGTTCAAGAATAACATATCTCAGTAAAATATTCAACATGATAAGTCATTATTATAGAAATTGGGGTTCTTCATAATAAATAAGTTCCAACGGAATTCAGAATAAATTGAAAATTGTAATTAATATCAAATGTACAATTTTTCATTGTACCGTATTGACTCCTCGACTAATTCTAATTCCAATAGAAAACTAACAATATTTTTCATATACAAGGCTCAAAATCAAGACCTCTGGTTAAGGATAGATGTTTACTATTGTTAGTTCTAGTAATAACTTAATACGCTCTCTTTTGCATATTCTGCAAGATGTTGAAAATAAGTTATTGAGTTCTACCAACAATATTATGTTGAATAAGAAGGATAAGAAGTGAATATTACTTCATCCTTAACTAGAAGTGTAAAGTTTGAGTCTTGGGCATAAGTTATCTTTGTTAGAAATAGTTTTACTGTAACAAACTGTTTAGTCGTTTTGAGCAGTAAAGTATTTCTAGTAATAACAGTCGGACTCGACGGATCCCACGATGGACCATCGTGGGCACGACAGACCGTCGAGGGTGTCTCATTCCAAAACATTTAGAATTCTGCAATTTGGATACTGAGATCGACCCTCTGAACTTCGCGACGAAGTGGCAGGACAGGACCGTCACAGGCATGACGGGCCGTCACAGACTCTTCAAGGAATTGAGTCTCTGAACTTTGTGACGGAAGCAGCAGGACGGAGCGTCACAGGCACGACGGGCCGTCACAGGCTGCGTAACCCTGACTGGTCGGATTTCTGTGAAATGTTTTAAGGGGCGTTTTGGACTATTCCTGCTTATAATTATAAAGTTAGAGGGTTAATGTTACTAATTCAATTACTTGGGGGTTAAAGGGGATAACCTTGAATTAATTAGTGGGTTACTTTGTCATCTTTTATACTTAATTATATGCTAATTAGGGTAAAAGAAAAAGGTTTTGAATAAGAAAAATAGAAAGAACAAGAGAGCGAGAACGATCGAGAGAAGAGGGAAACGAAGAGGATAACAAAGATTTTGAGGATTTGCTTGCTTGATCACAATTCTTCGGTGGAGGTTGGTTATGGTTTATATTATCTCATAGTAAACTCTTACTAGCGAATGATATGTGTTGGGTAGTATTGTAAAGTCTTCTATATGCTTAATTGTGTGCTTGTATGATATGATTATGTAATTGTAATGGATTGGGAAGATGAGGCTGTGAATCCTAAATCTTAAATTCACTTTGTTAATGATGATGCCTTGGTATAAAAGAAGGTTTGATGAACTAAAGTAATGAGATTAGAGGATCGGGTGTCACGTTCTGACACTAGGATAATATTAGAGGATCGGGTGTCACGTTCCGACACCAGGATAGTATTAGAGGATCGGGTGTCACGTTCCGACACCAGGATAGTATATGGATTGGGTGTCACGTTCCGACACCAGGATAGTATATGGATCGGGTGTCACGTTCCGGCACCAGGATAGTATGATGAGGATCGGCGTATCATATTCCGACACCAGGATAGTATGATGAGGATCCGAGTGTCACGTTCCGACACCATGATAGTAAAGAGAAAGAATGTTGAAATATGTTAATATACTTAATTTAATGGACCTATTTCCCAAATGAGTATGGTATTGAGGCTTGAGTCCTCATGGGTGTACTTGGCGTACTTATTAATGATTATAGTACTTGTTGTTGCTACCTGTTGAGTATTGTAGTTGATTTTATGATATTATCTGATATATATTGTTTTCTATTTTGAGTTGGCCGATGATACCTACTCAGCACTTGTGTTTTGTACTGACCCCTACTTGTATGTTTCTTTCTTTGTTATTTGTGGAGTGCAGCAAAAGTACCGTCGTCTTCAACTCAACCGCAACTCTAACCAGTCTTCATTACACCAGATTTCAGGGTGAGCTAATGCTTCTAGCTTGGACTGGATCTTCTTCTTCATGTCTTGATGCCTTGATGTTCCGACATGGACTAGCTTTTATTTATTTTAGTTTCCTAGATACTCTTAGATTTAGTAATTTGAGGATAGATGTTCTTGTGGTGATGACTTTCAGATTTTGGGGAATAATAAGTGTTTGAGTTTTTAGAAGTTATTAATCTATTTTAAATAATGAGTTTTAAGTCTTCCGCATTGTTATCTGTTTATTATTGGTAAATGATTGGGGTTTAGATTGGTTGGTTCGCTCACACAGGAGGATAAATGTGGGTGCCACTCGCGGCTCGTTTTTGGGTCGTGACAAACTTGGTATCAGAGCATTAGGTTTGTTGGTCTCATCACACAAGAACGAGTCTAGTAGAGTCTTAAGGAACGGTAGGGGGACGCCTTTACTTTTCTTTGAGAGGGTATAAAAGACATTAGGAAAATTCCATTCTTTCTTTCTTTCTTTCGTGCTATTACATGGATCCAATTGTTATCTTGGTGATACAAATTAGTATCTGACCATCTTCACTCTATTTCACAGATTGTTAGAACTAGAGCAACATCTGCGCCAACATCAACACCGGCAAGACAAGATGCATCTGAGCCAACCACTAGGTTGTAGCTCGAAGAGGAGTAGTGGCAAGAGGTTGTGGTAGAGGTCGCGAGAGGACGTCCTCTAGAGGAAGAGGACAAGCACCTAGTCCATCCAATACTAGGGCGTTGACTCCTCCACCGACTGAGGAAGTGGTAAGAGAGGGTGAGGAAGGGTAAAATGAGCAAGTGCAGAATGAGGAATTGTCACCCTAACCTACCCCAGAGATTATTAATCGGGTTCTTGCATATCTTAGCGAGTTATCTGATGAAGGCCAGACACCACCAGTGTTGTCAGCACCAACACCTCCGGTTCCGGAGGTACAACATGCCGCTACTGTGGATCCCTGTATGGATGCCTCATTGGAAATAGGCACGTTTCCTCGGTTGACTATAGGGCCTATAATGACAAGTAATCAGCATGAACTTTTCAGTAAGTTCTTGAAATTGAAACCTCCAGTCTTCAAGGGTGCTGAATCTGAGGATGCCTAAGATTTTCTAGTTGACTGTCATGAGTTACTACATAAAATGGGCATAGTGGAATGATTTGGCGTTGAGTTTGTAACCTATCAGTTTCAGGGAAATGCCAAAATGTTGTGGCGGTCACATGTTGAGTGTCAACCCGCACAAGAACCACCTATGACTTGGGCGTCGTTCTCTAACTTATTCATGGAGAAGTATATCCCCCGGACCTTGAGGGATAGGAGGAGAGATGAGTTTTTGAGCCTAGAGAAAGGTAGGATGTCGGTTACTGCGTACGAGGCTATGTTTTGCGCATTATCAAGGTATGCCACCCAGCTTTGTTTCAGCCCACAAGAGCGGATTCGCCATTTTGTGAAGGGGTTGAGGTCAGAGTTGCGAATTTCTGCCTTACAGGTAGCGGCTACAGCGAAATCCTTTCAGGAAGTGGTAGACTTTGTGATAGAGGTAGAGGGAGTGAAGCCAGATGACTTCACCTTGGCATCGACATCTAAAAGGTTTCGTAAGGGAGGTGAATTTAATGGTTCTTACTCCAGAGGGCAGGGTTCAGGAGGTTACCCAACCCGACCTATTCAGTCTTCACTACAGACTGTAGTTGGGGGTCCACCGCAGACCGGCCAACATTTCTCTGAGTTTAGTGGTTATCCCCAGACTTCGTCTTTCTCACAGAGGCCAATGCTTGAATCCAGAGAGTGTTATGGATGTGGGGAGACTGGACACATTAAGAGGTATTGTCCAAAACAGAGTTACAGACCTCCAATAGTTAGAGGTAGAGGTGGTCATGGAAGAGGCCGCTATTCTGGAGAACGTGGTGGCCGAGGTAATGGTGGTCACCAAACCAACCAGGGTGGTGGGCTAACTGGAACAACTGTGGCGCAACATGGTAGGGGCAACGGGTAAACGGGTGATAGGGCTCATTGTTACGCTTTCCCTGGGCGGTCTGAAGCGGAGATATCTGATGCTGTTATCACAGGTAATCTTTTGGTTTGTGATTGCATGGCTTCTGTATTATTGGATCCTGGATCCACATTTTCATATGTATCTTCCTCATTTGCTACTGGTCTTAATTAACCTTGTGAATTGCTTGACATACCTATTCGTGTGTCTACTCCGGTGGGTTAGTCTGTGATAGTTGAAAAGGTATATAGTTCTTGTCTGGTGACTTTTCTGGAGAGCAACACTCATGTAGACTTGGTTATCTTAGAAATGGTGGATTTTGATGTAATTCTGGGTATGACTTGGCTTTCTCCAAATTTTGCAATCTTAGATTGTAATGCTAAAACTGTAACATTGGCCAAGCCTGGGACAGATCCGTTAGTATGGGAGGGCGACTACATTTCCACTCCGGTTCGTATCATCTCTTTTATTCGTGCTAAGAGAATGGTTACTAAAGGATGTTTAACTTTCTTGGCACACCTCAGGGATGATACTACCCAAGTACCTTCAATTGAGTCGGTTTCGATAGTCTGTGAGTTTCTGGATGTGTTCCCTTCAGATCTTCCTGGTATGACACCGGATAGAGATATTGACTTTTGCATTGATCTCAAAATGGGTACTCTCCCCATTTCTATACCCCCTTATAGAATGGCTCCCACGGAGTTAAGGGAGTTAAAGGCTCAAATTCAAGAATTGTTAGGAAAAGGCTTCATTAGACCAAGTGCATCTCCTTGGGGTGCTCCTGTTTTGTTTGTTAAGAAAAAGGATGGGAGTTTTCGGATGTGCATAGACTACAGACAACTGAATAAGGTAACTGTTAAGAAGAAGTATCCTCTTCCTCGCTTTGATGATTTGTTCGATCAGCTGCAAGGTGCTTGTACCTTCTCAAAAATTGATTTGAGATCCGGTTACCATCAATTGAAAATACGGGCAACGGATGTGCCCAAGACTTCTTTTCGGACCAGGTATGGGCATTATGAGTTCTTAGTAATGTCTTTTGGGCTTACGAATGCCCCTGCTGCTTTCATAAGCTTGATGAATGGGATTTTTAAGTCATATCGGGATCTCTTTGTCATTGTAGTCATTGATGATATGCTAGTATACTCAAAGAGCAAGGAAGAACATGAGAAGCACTTGAGAATTTGTGTTGGAAATGTTGAGGGAGAAAAAGCTTAATGCCAAATTCTCCAAGTGTGAGTTTTGGCTAGATTCAGTGTCCTTCTTGGGACACGTGGTTTCTAAGGATGGAGTGATGGTGGATCCATCTAAGATCGAAACAGTGAAGAATTGGGAGAGACCTACTAATGTTACTAGGTAAGGAGATTTGTTGGTTTAGCTAACAACTACCGTCGATTCGTCAAGGGATTTTCTTCCGTTGCTTCCCAACTGACAAATTTGACTAAGCAAAGTGTTCCATTTGTATGGTCGGAAGAGTGCGATGAAAGCTTTCAGAAGCTCAAGACCTTGTTGACTACTGCACCAATCCTTACCCTGTCAGTGAAAGGTAAGAATTTCATCGTTTATTGTGATGCATCCTATTCGGGTTTGAGTGCAGTGCTAATGCACGGGAAGAATGTAATTGCTCATGCTTCGAGGCAATTAAAAGTTCATGAACGTAACTATCCAACCCATGATTTGGAGTTGACTACGGTAGTGTTTGCATTAAAGCAATGGAGACACTATCTATATGGGGTTAAGTGTGAAGTCTACATGGATCATCGTAGTTTACAGTATGTCTTTACTTAGAAAGATTTGAATTAAAGACAGAGGAGGTGGATGGAACTACTGAAAGACTATGACATCACTATTTTGTATCATCCGAGAAAAGCTAATGTAGTGGCAGATGCGTTAAGTAGAAGAGCAGGGAGCATGGGAAGCCTAGCTCACTTACAGGTTTCCAGACTTCCATTGGCTAGAGAGGTTCAGACTCTGGCTAACGACCTTATAAGGTTAGAGGTAAATGAGAGGGGAGGGTTTTTGGCCTGTGTGGAGGCAAGATCTTCCTTTCTTGACAAGATTAAGGGAAAGCAGTTTAATGATGAGAAGCTGATTCGGATCCGAGATAAGGTGTTGCGAGGAGAGGCTAAGGAAGCAAAAATTGATGAGGAAGGTGTTTTGAGAATTAAGGGAAGGGTATGTGTACCCCGCGTCGATGATTTGATCCACACTATTCTTACAGAGGCTCATAGTTCAAGGTATTCTATACATCCTGGTGCAACCAAGATGTATCGTGACCTAAAGCAACATTTTTGGTGGAGTAGAATCAAGCGTGACATTGTGGAGTTTGTTGCCAAATGTCCAAATTGTCAGCAAGTAAAGTATGAACACCAAAGGCCTGGAGGAACACTTAAGAGAATGCCCATTCCTGAATGGAAGTGGGAGAGAATTGCAATGGACTTCGTGGTTGGTCTTCCCAAGACAATGGGTAAGTATGACTCCATTTGGGTAATTGTTGATAGGTTAACTAAGTCTTCTCACTTCGTTCTGGTCAAGGTGACTTACAATGCAGAGAAGTTAGCCAAACTTTACATCTCGGAAGTTGTTCGATTGCATGGGGTTCCACTCTCCATCATATCAGATAGAGGTACGCAATTTACTTCTATGTTGTGGAAAACATTGCATGTTGAATTGGGTACTAGGTTGGACCTTAGTACTGCGTTCCATCCTCAGACCGATGGTCAGTCTGAGCGAACGATTCAAGTGTTGGAGGTTATGTTTCGTGCATGTGTGATAGAATTTGGTGGTTATTGGGATAACTTCTTACCCTTAGCAGAATTCTCATACAATAATAGCTATCACTCAAGTATTGGTATGGCCCCATTTGAGGCACTGTATGGGAGGAGATGTAGGTCTCCCATTGGTTGGTTTGATGCATTTGAGGTTAGACCTTGGGGTACTGACCTTCTGAGGGAATCGTTAGATAAAGTGAAATGCATTCAAGAAAAGCTTTTAGCGGCTCAAAGTAGACAAAAAGAATATGCAGATCAAAAGGTTAGAGACTTGGAGTTTATGGAGGGTGAGCAAGTCTTGCTGAAGGTTTCGCCCATGAAAGGGGTGATGCGGTTTGGTAAGCGAGGTAAGCTAAGCCCAAGGTATATTGGTCCATTTGAAGTTCTGAAGCGCGTGGGGGAGGTAGCTTATGAATTAGCCTTGCCCCCAGGACTGTCCGGATGCACTCAAGCGCGTGGGGGAGGTAGCTTATGAATTAGCCTTGCCCCAGGACTGTCAGGAGTGCATCCGGTACTTCATGTGTCTATGTTGAAAAGATACCATGGGGATGGAAACTAAATCATCCGTTGGGATTCAGTTCTGCTTGATGAGAATTTGTCTTATCAGGAGGAGCCTGTTGCTATTTTAGATAGAGAAGTCCGCAAGCTGAGGTCAAGGGAGATTGCATCCATCAAAGTTCAATGGAAGAATCGACCAGTTGAAGAATCCACTTAGGAGAAGGAGGCTGATATGTAAGAAAGATACCCACACTTGTTTACAGATTCAGGTACTCCTTCTCGCCCTTGTTTTTCTTCTTGTGATCGTTCGAGGACGAACGATGGGTAAATTGGTATCTATTGTAACGACCTGTTTTGTCGTTTCGAGCACTAAAGTATTTCTGGTAATAACAGTCGGAGTCGACGGATCCCATGACGGACCGTCATGGGCACAACGGACCGTCGAGGGTGTCTCGTTCCAAAACACTTGGAATTCTGAAATTTGGGTGCTGAGATCGACCTTCTGAACTTCACGACGAAGTGGCAGGACGGACGGTCACAGGCATGACGGGCCATCACAGGCTCTTCAAGGAATTGAGTCTCTGAACTTTGTGATGGAAGCAGCAGGATGAACCGTCGCAGGAATGACGGGCCGTCACAGGCTGCGTAACCCTGACTGGGTCAAATTTCTGTTAAATTTTTTAAGGGGCGTTTTGGACTATTCCTGATTATAATTATAAAGTTAGAGGATTAATGTTAATAATTCAATTACTTGGGGGTTAAAGGGGATAACCTTGAATTAATTAGTGGGTTACTTTGTCATCTTTTATACTTAATTATATGCTAATTAGAGTAAAAGAAAAAGGGTTTAAATAAGAAAAATAGAAAGAACAAGAGAGGGAGAACGATCGAGAGAAGAGGGAAACGAAGAGGATAGCAAAGATTTTGAGGATTTGTTTGCTTGATCAAAATCCTTCGGTGGAGGTAGGTTATGGTGTATACTATCTCATAGTAAACTCTTAATAGCGAATGATATGTGTTGGGTAGTATTGTAAAGTCTTCTATATGCTTAATTGTGTGGTTGTATGATGTGATTATGTAATTGTAATGGATTGGGAAGATGAGGCTGTGAATCTTAAATCTTAAATTCACTTTGTTCATGATGATGCCTTGGTATAAAAGAAGGCTTGATGAACTAAAATAATAAGATTAGAGGATCGAGTGTCACGTTCCGACACTAGGATAGTATTAGAGGATCGGGTGTCACATTCCGACACCAGGATAGTATTAGAGGATCGGGTGTCACGTTCCGACACTGGGATAGTATATGGATCGGGTGTCACATTCCGACACCAGGATAGTATATGGATCGGGTGTCACGTTCCGGCACCAGGATAGTATGATGAGGATCGGAGTGTCACGTTCCGACACTAGGATAGTATGATGAGGATCAGAATGTCACGTTCCAACACCAGGATAGTAAAGAGAAAGAATCTTGAAATATGTTAATATACTCAATTTAATAAACCTATTTCCCAAATGAGTGTGGTATTGAGGCTTGAGTCCTCATGGGTGTACTTGGCGTACTTATTAATGATTATAGTACTTGTTGTTGCTACCTGTTGAGTATTGTAGTTGATTTTATGATATTATCTGATATATACTGTTTTCTATTTTGAGTTGGCCGATGATACCTACTCAGTACTTGTGTTTTGTACTGACCCCTACTTGTATGTTTCTTTCTTTGTTATTTGTGGAGTGCAACAAACGTAACGTCATCTTCAACTCAACCGCAACTCTAGCCAGTCTTCATTACACCAGAATTCAGGGTGAGCTAATGCTTCTAGCTTGGACTGGATCTTCTTCTTCATGTCTTGATGCCTTGATGTTCCGGCATGGACTAGCTTTTATTTATCTTAGTTTCCTAGATACTCTTAGATTTAGTAATTTGAGGATAGATGTTCCTGTGGTGATGACTTCCTGATTTTGGGGAATAATAAGTGTTTGAGTTTTTAGAAGTTATTAATCTATTTTTATTAATGTGTTTTAAGTCATCTGCATTGTTTTCTGTTTATTATTGGTAAATCATTGGGGTTTAGATTGGTCGGTTCGCTCACATCGGAGGATAAATGTGGGTGCCACTCGCGGCTCGTTTTGGGTCGTGACATTTACCCTCAATTTGGAACTTTCCATTAACCGAAACTAATGGTTTACCAATAAGTATATGGGACACCAAGTAAAAAAATCTTTCCTATTTTAAGTATTAATTTTAGATATCTGCAAAATAAAAATTAGAATTGAGGGTTAGCTCATATATTATGAGATTGCACTCATCAAATCTCCATCTTTTAGTGAACAACCGCACAATCTTTTCATGAAAACTTTTACCTTTTTTTGTTGTTCTCTACCTATAAAGTATTTATTTTATATTTATTTTATCTCTTTTATGTGATACTAATTTATATTTATTTGATGTTTTTAAGATAAATATTTTTTGAAGGAGATGATTATTTGTCAATTAGAGTAATTTTATGCCTAATTTTCATTGTGATGTATGATGATGGTTTTATAGCTCCAAATAAATTTTTTAGATGTTGTGGGGTCGTTTTTTTTTAGAGGCTTCATAGACAGTTTCGTAGTTCAGGTTTCCATATATTATTATTTCTAATATTTTTTAAAGACTTGAGTCGCCATTTAGACTAAGAACTTAGATATATTTGTGTTATATCTCTTATGTTTCAGTCTTCCGCTGAGTAAGTAAGCCAGACCAAGGGTTTGGCCGGGGCAAACAATGGTCTCCGATTGCCAGCAACGTATGGGGTGTAGGCTCGGGCGTGACAGTAGTGTTAGACTATAGGCTGACATGTCTTGGTGGAACAGACGAGTGTCATCACGTTCACTTTTGAATTGTAATATTTGTGTTCTCAACATACAAGGTATCTTACGTATGTTATTTTCTTTTTCTCTATCCTGTTATTTCATTTCATTTATTGTTGATAATGATAAATATATACTTGAAGGAAAGTGACTGTTTGTAATTTAGATTAATTTTCTTACTAGCTTTCTTTGCGGTAGGTGATGCTGATTTTTAAAGATCCATATAAAATCTTGTTTTCTTATTTCTTAACCTACAAATTTCATGGTTTTGAATCAAAATCAGGAATAAATATTACTTTAAAAAATTTACTTCTAAGAAGTAAATTCTACATATTCTACTCACATATTTATATTTTCTTTTAAACACATATCAAAAAATCAAAAATAACATATCTCAATGAAATATTAAACATGATAAGTCATTAATATAGAAATAGTGGTTTTTCATAATAGATGAGTTCCAATGGAATACAGAATTAATTGAAAATTGTAATTAATATCATAATCATTATTTTTCATTATACCATATTGAATCTTCGACTAATTTTTATTCCGAAGAAAATCTAAAAATATATTTCATATTCAAGGCTCAAACTCGAGACCTCTGGTTAAGGATGAATATTTCATATACATCCCCACGTAAATATTGTTGGTTCTAAAATTAAAATAATAACATAATTCACACTCTCTTTCATATTCTGCAATATGTTGAATTAAGTTATTGAGTTCTACCAACAATATTGTGTTAGAGAAGAAGTTAATATTATTTCATCCTTAACCAGAAGTGTCAAGTTTGAGTCTTGTCATGAATTATCTTTGATAGAAATAATTTTATCCTCAATTTAGGAACTTTCCGATAGTCGAAACTAACGGTGTCCAAATTAGAATATTGCAAATCAAGTAAAATACTCTTTCTTATTTTTAGTATGAATAATAGATATATGCAAAATAAAAATTAGAATTAAGTGTGAGCTCATATATTATGAAATTGAACTCATCAAATATTCATGTTTTAGTGAATACTTCCTCAATCTTTTCATGAAAACTTTTACCTTTTTTTATTATACAAAGTGTTGATTTTATATTTATTTTATATGATACTAATTTCGATTTATTTAGTACTTTTACGATAAATTTTTTCTGAAGGACTTGATTATTTTGCAATTAGATTTATTTTATTCATAAATTTCATTGTGGTGATTGATGATGATTTTATAGCTCCAAATAAAATTTTTGGATGTTGTGGGGTCGTTCCCAACTTCCATCTGAGTTATTTTTAGATGATCCATAGACAGTTAGTAGTTCAATTTTCTTTACATTAATATTTCTAATATTGTTTAAAGACTTGAGTCACCATTTAGACTAAGTAATTAGATATCTTTGTGTTATATCTCTTATTTTTAAGTCTTCCGTAGAGTAAATAAGCCAGACCAAGGGTTTGGTTGGGGACAGCAATGTTCTCCGATTGCCAGCAACATATTGGGTGTAGGCTCGGGGAGTGACAGTAGTGTTAGACTATAGGGTGACCTGTCTTGGTGGAACAGACGAGTATCATCACATTCACTTTTGAATTGTAATATTTGTGTTCCCTACATACAAGGTATCTTACGTATGTTATTTTCTTTTTCTCTATCTTGTTATTTTGATTCATTTATTGTTGATAATGATAAATATATACTTGAAGGAAAGTGACTGTTTGTAATTTAGATTAATTTTCTTACTACCTTTCTTTGTGGTATGTGATGATGATTTTTAAAGATCCATATAAAATCTTGTTTTCTTATTTCTTAACCTATAAATTTCATCGTTTTGAATAACAATAAGGAGTAAATATTACTTTAAAAAATTTACTACTAAGAAGTAAATTCTACATATTCTACTGATATATTTATATTTTCTTTTCAACGCATATTAAAAAATCAAAAATAACATATCTCAATAAAATATTAAACATGATAAGTCAGTAATATAGAAATAGTGGTTATTCATAATAGATGAGTTCCAATGGAATTCAGAATAAATTGAAAATTGTAATTAATATCATATCCACTATTTTTCATGCTACCATATTGACTCTCCGACTAATTTAAATTCCGAGGAAAATATAACAATATATATTTCATATTCAAGGCTCAAACTCGAGACTTCTGGTTAAGGATGGATATTTCATATACATCCCCTCGTAAATATTATTGGTTCTAAACTTATAATAATAACATAATTCACACTCTCTTGCATATTCTGCAACATGTTGAATTAAGTTATTGAGTTCTACCAACAATATTGTGTTGGAGAAGAAATTAAGATTACTTCATCCTTAACCAGAAGTGTCAAGTTATAGTCTTGGCATGAGTTATATTTGTTAGAAATAAATTTATCCTCAATATGAAATTTTCCCTTAGTCAAAACTAACGGTGTTTAAATAAGAATATTGCAAACCAAGTAAAATACTCTTTCTTATATTAAGTATCAATAATAGATATATGCAAAATAAAAATTAGAAATAAGGTTGAGCTCATATATTATGATATTGAACTCATCAAATGTTCATCTTTTAGTAAATAATTCCACAATCTATTCATGGAAACTTTTACTTTTTTTTATTGTTCTCTACATACAAAGTGTTGATATTATATTTATTTAATATGATACTAATTTTGATTTATTTAGTACTTTTACGATATATTTTTTTCTGAAGGAGATGATTATTTTGCAATTAGCTTTATTTCATGCTTAAATTCCATTGTGGTGTATGATGATGATTTTATAGCTCCAAATAAAAATTTTGGATTTTGTGGGGTCGTTCCCAACTTCCATCTCAATTATTTTAAGTTGATCAGTAGACAGTAAGTAGTTCAATTTTCTTTACATTATTAGTTCTAGTATTGTTTAAAGACTTGAGTCGTCATTTAGGCTAAGTACTTAGATATCTTTGTGTTATATCCATTATGTTCAAGTCTTCCGGTGAGTAAGTAAGCTAAACCAAGGGTTTGGTTGGGGCCAACAATGGTCTCCGATTGCCAGCAACGTATAGGGTGTAGGCTCGGGGCGTGACAGTAGTGTTAGACTATAGGCTGACCTGTCTTGGTGGAACAGAAGAGTATCATCACATTCACTTTTGAATTGTAACATTTTTGTTCCCTACATACAAGGTATCTTATGTATGTTATTTTCTTTTTCTGTATCTTGTTATTTCGATTCATTTATTGTTGATAATGATAAATATATACTTGATGGAAAGTGACTGTTTGTAATTTAGATTAATTTTCTTACTACCTTTCTTTGTGGTATGTGATGATGATTTTTAAAGATCCATATAAAATCTTGTTTTCTTATTTCTTAACCTATAAATTTCATCGTTTTGAATCAAAATAAGGAGTAAATATTACTTTAAAAAATTTACTACTAAGAAGTAAATTCTACATATTCTACAGACATATTTATATTTTCTTTTCAACGCATATTAAAAAATCAAAAATAACATATCTCAATGAAATATTAAACATCATAACTCATTAATCTAGAAATAGTGGTTCTTCATAATAGATGAGTTCCAATGGTATTCAGAATAAATTGAAAATTGTAATTAATATCATATTCACTATTTTTCATTATACCATATTGAATCTCCGACTAATTTGAATTTCAAGGAAAATCTAACAATATATTTCATATTCAAGGCTCAAACTCGAGACCTCTGGTTAAGGATGGATATTTCATATACATCCCCTCGTAAATATTCTTGGTTCTAAACTTATGATAATAACATAATTCACACTCTCTTTCGTATTCGGCAATATGTGAATTAAGTTATTGAGTTCTACCAACAATATTGTGTTGGAGAAGAAGTTAATATTACTTCATCCTTAACCAGAAGTGTCAAGTTTGAGTCTTGGCATGAATTATATGTGTTAGAAATAATTTTATCCTCAATATGGAACTTTCCGTTAGTCGAAACTAACGATGTCCAAATAAGAATATTGCAAACCAAGTAAAATACTCTTTCTTATTTTAAGTATGAATAATAGATATTTGCAAAATAAAAATTAGAATTAAGGGTGAGCTCATATATTATGAAATTGAACTTATCAAATGTACATCTTTTAGTGAATAATTTTACAATCTTTTGATAAAAACTTTTACTTTTTTTTATTGTTCTCTACATACAAAGTGTTGATTTTATAATTATTTTATATGATACTAATTTCGATTTATTTAGTACTTTTACAATATATTTTTTTCTGAAGGAGATGATTATTTTGCAATTAGATTTATTTTATTCTTAAATTTCATTGTGGTGTATGATGATGATTTTATAGCTTTAAATAAAATTTTTGGATGTTGTGGGGTCATTGCCAACATCCATTTCAATTATTTTTAAATGATCCATAGACAGTTATAGTTTAATTTTATCTACATTATTATTTCTAATATTGTTTAAAGACTTGAGTCGCCTTTTAGACTAAGTACTTAGATATTTTTGTGTTATATCTCTTATGTTTATGTCTTTCGCTGAGTAAGTTAGCCAGACCAAGGGTTTGGTTAGGGCCAACAATGGTCTCCGATTGCCAGCCACGTATGGGGTGTAGGCTCGGGGCGTGACAGTAGTGTTGGACTATAGGCTGACCTGTCTTGGTGGAACAGACGAGTATCATCATATTCACTTTTGAATTGTAATATTTGTGTTCTCTACATAGAAGGTATCATACGTATGTTATTTTCTTTTTCTCTATCCTTTTATTTCATTTCATTTATTGTTGATAATGATAAATATATACTTGAAGGAAAGTGATTGTTTGTAATTTAGATTGATTTTCTTACTACCTTTCTTTGCGTTATGTGATGATGATTTTTAAAGATCCATATAAAATCTTGTTTTCTTATTTCTTAACTTATAAATTTTATGGTTTTGAATCAAAATCAGGAGTAAATATTACTTTAAAAATTTTACTACTAAGAAGTAAATTCTACATATTCTAGTGATATATTTATATTTTCTTTTCAACGAATATTAAAAAATCAAAAATAACATATCTCAATAAAATATTAAACATGATAAGTCATTAATATAGAAATAGTTGTTCTCCATAATAGATGAGTTCCAATGGAATTCAGAATAAATTGAAAATTGTAATTAATATGATATTCACTATTTTTCATTCTACCATATTGACTCTCCGACTAATTTAAATTCCGAGGAAAATATAACAATATATATTTCATATTCAAGGCTCAAACTCGAGACTTCTGGTTAAGGATGAATATTTCATATACATCTCCTCGTAAATATTGTTGGTTCTAAACTTATAATAATAACATAATTCACACTCTCATGTATATTCTGCAACATGTTGAATTAAGTTATTGAGTTCTACCAACAATATTGTGTTGGAGAAGAAGTTAAGATTACTTCATCCTTAACCAGAAGTGTCAAGTTTGAGTCTTGGCATGAGTATATTTGTTATAAATAAATTTATCCTCAATATGAAACTTTCCCTTAGTTGAAACTAACGGTGTCCAAATAAGAATATTGCAAACCAAGTAAAATACTCTTTCTTATATTAAGTATCAATAATAGATATATGAAAAATAAAAATTAGAAATAAGGGTGAGCTCATATATTATGAAATTGAACTCATCAAATGTTTATCTTTTAGTTAATAATTCCACAATCTTTTCATGAAAACTTTTACTTTTTTTTATAGTTCTCTACATACACGGTGTTGATATTATATTTATTTTATATACTAATTTTGATTTATTTAGTACTTTTACGATATATTTTTTCTGAAGGAGATGATTATTTTACAATTAGATTTAGTTTATTCATAAATGTTTTTATGGTGTACGATGATGATTTAATAGCTCCAAATAAATTTTTTGGATGTTGTGGGGTTGTTCCCAACTTCCATCTCAGTTATTTTTAGATGATCCATAGATAGTTAGTAGTTCAATTTTCTTTACATTATTATTTCTAATATTGTTTAAAGACTTGAGTCGCCATTTAGGCTAAGTACTTAGATATCTTTGTGTTATATCCCCTATGTTTAAGTCTTCCGCTGAGTAAGTAAGCCAGACCAAGGGTTTGGTTGGGGCCAGCAATGGTCTCCGATTTCCAGCCACATATGGGGTGTAGGCTCGGGGTGTGTCAGTAGTGTTGGACTATAGGCTGACATGTCCTTGTGGAATAGACGAGTATCTCACGTTCACTTTTGAATTGTAATATTTGTGTTCTCTACATACAAGGTATCGTACATATGTTATTTTCTTTTTCTCTATCCTGTTATTTCGTTTCATTTATTGTTGATAATGATAAATATATACTTGAAGGAAAGTGACTGTTTGTAATATAAATTAATTTTCTTACTACCTTTCTTTGCGGTATGTGATGATGCTTTTCAAATATCCATTTAAATCTTGTTTTCTTATTTCTTAACCAATAAATTTCATAGTTTTGAATCAAAATCAATAGTAAATATTACTTTAAAAAATTTACTACTAAAAAGTAAATTCTGCATATTCTACTGACATATTTATATTTTCTTTTCAAGGCATATTAAAAAATCAAAAATAACATATCACTATGAAATATTAAACATGATAACTCATTAATATAGAAATAGTGGTTCTTCATAATAGATGAGTTCCAATGGAATTCAGAATAAATTGAAAATTGTAATTAATATCATATTCACTATTTTTCGTTATACCATATTGACACTCCGACTAATTTTAATTCCAAGGAAAATCTAACAATATATTTCATATTCAAGGCTCAAACTCGAGACATCTGGTTAAGGATGGATATTTCATATACATCCCCTAGTAAATTTTGTTGGTTCTAAACTTATAATAATAACATAATTCACTCTCTTGCATTATTCTACAATATTTTGAATTAAGTTATTAAGTTCTACCAACAATATTGTGTTAGAGAAGAAGTTAATATTACTTCATCCCTAACCAGAAGTGCCAAGTTTGAGTCTTTGCATGAATTATCTTTGTTAGAAATTATTTTATCCTCAATATGGAACTTTCTTTTATCCGAAACTAACGGTGTCCAAATAAGAATATTGCAAAGCAAGTAAAATATTATTTCTTATTTTAAGTATGAATAATAGATATATGCAAAATAAAAATTATAATTAAGGGTGAGCTCATATATTATAAAATTGAACTCATCAAATGTTCATTTTTAGTGAATAATTCCACAATCTTTTCATGAAAACTTTTACTTTTTTTTATTGTTCTCTACATACAAAGTGTTGATTTTATATTTATTTTATATGATAGTAAGTTCGATTTATTTCGTACTTTTACGATATATATTTTTTTTGAAGTAGATGATTATTTTGCAATTAGCTTTATTTCATGCTTAAATTCCATTGTGGTGTATGATGATGATTTTATAGCTCCAAATAAAATTTTTGGATTTTGTGGGGTCGTTCCCAACTTCCATCTCAGTTATTTTAAGTTGATCCATAGACAGTAAGTAGTTCAATTTTCTTTACATTATTATTTCTAGTATTGTTTAAAGACTTGAGTCGCCATTTAGGCTAAGTACTTAGATATCTTTGTGTTAGATCCCTTATGTTTAAGTCTTCCGGTGAGTAAGTAAGCAGACCATGGGTTTGGTTGGGGCCAGCAATGGTCTCCGATTGCCAGCCACGTATGGGATGTAGGCTCGGGGCGTAACAATAGTATTGGACTATAGGCTGACCTGTCTTGGTGGAACATACGAGTATCATCACGTTCACTTTTGAATTGTAATATTTGTGTTCTTTACATACAAGGTATCTTACGTATGTTGTTTTCTTTTTTTCTATCTTGTTATTTAGATTCATTTATTGTTGATAATGATAAATATCTACTTGAAGGAAAGTGACTGTTTGTATTTATATAAATTTTCCTACTAGCTTTCTTTGCGGTATGGGGTGATTATTTTTAAAGATCCATATAAAATCTTGTTTTCTTATTTCTTAACCTATAAATTTCATGGTTTTGAATCAAAATCAGGAGTAAATATTACTTTAAAAATTTATTACTAAGAAGTAAATTCTACATATTCTATTGACATATTTATATTTTCTTTTCAACGCATATTAAAAAATCAAAAATAACATATCTCAATGAAATACTAAACATGATAAGTGATTAATATAGAAATAGTGGTTATTCATAATAGATGAGTTCCAATGGAATTCAGAATAAATTTAAAATTGTAATTAATATCATATTCACTATTTTTCATTATATCATATTGACTCTCCGACTAATTTAAATTCCTAGGAAAATCTAACAATATATTTCATAATCAAGGCTCAAACTCGAGAACTCTGGCTAAGGATGGATGTTTCATACATCCCTTCATGACTATTGTTGGTTCTAATAGTAACTTTATTTACTCTCTCTTGCATATTCTGCAATATGTTGAATTAAGTTATTGAGTTATACCAACAATATAGTTTTCGATAAGAAGTTAATATTACTTCATCCTTAACCAGAAGTGTCAAGTTTGAGTCTTGGACATTATTTATGTTTGTTAGATATAATTTCACTCTCAATTTGGAACTTTTTATTAGCAGAAACTAATGGTGTCCAAATAAGAATATCGGAATAGAATTCTACATATTCTATTGACAAAAATTGTAATTTGGAATAAATTGTAATTAATTTTATTCTCTCTCGGTTTCAATATATCATATTGAATCGCCAGTTAATTTTTATTTTGAGGGACAGTCTCTAACAAGATTTCTTCATATCCAACACTCAAATTTGAGACCTCTAATTAAGGATGGATAAATCATACACATCCCATCACAACTTTTGTTGGTACTTATAATGACTTATTTTACTTTCTCTATAATATTTTGTCATTTGTTGGATCTATTTGTTTTATTGTACCAACAAAGACTGTGATTGAGTAGAAGCTAGTATTTTTTTTATCCATAACCAGAAGTATTTAGGCATAAGTTATTTGTTTGGAAGAGGTTTACCATCAACTTGAGACTTTTCGTTATTCGAATCTGATAAAGTTTCAATAAAAATATCAGACATCAATTAAACATAATATTTTCCCCTTGTACATGTGAAATTAGTCATTTTGGAAAAAGAATTTGAGGACAAAATTCAAAGTTTGTTGAATTATATTCATCTTCTATATTTAAAAGAATAACCACTCAATCTCCTTAATAAAACACTTTCTTTTTTTTGTTTTGTACTCGTTACAAGTAAAGTATTTTGTTTCTCTTTTTTTTTATGCTCTATTAGTTTAGATTCATTTAATGTTGATGACAATTTTTTTAATGAAAATGATTACTTGCCGATTACCTTATGATATCTGATGATGATTTTTATAGTTACAAACAAAAATCTTATGTTCTTACACTATTAAATGATATGGTACAAAATAAAACATGTGTGGAGATATATGACTTACGAATAGAATAAAATATCCATTTTCAAATAAAAAGGCATGTTGAAAAGAAAGATAGTATGTGAATAAGTCTAAGAAATTTTTTCTTTCTTTATTATGTTCGATATTCATTTGAATCTTATATCATAGATATCATAAATCAATATTACTTGTTAAATGTATTATAGATGGTACATTAAAGAAAATCCTCACAAAGGATCATGAGTATTTTTTAGGAGGGATATGAATGGCAATTTATTTTCTTATAAGGACAAAAGAATGAGTAATTTACAATACATCAATACTCAAACGGGACTTATAACTATACTAAGGCAATGATTTATATTGAGCATAACTAATATCAAGAGGTGATACTTGAGGTTGACTTCTTATTGTTAAGGTATTTGAGTCTTAGAGCTTGTGAAGTCTCATGGACAATAACTGAAGTAGTAAAAGAGATATGGATGAGGTTGAGTAACTAAAATATCTGAATAACTCAGATTATAAATGGAGGCAATTGACATGTTAATCATCTCTAGGATACAACACTAGATGGATGAGAAGCAAATACATAGTTTCTTGGATCTAGGAGTTAAGGGATGGATACTAATTAATAATGATTAGCTGAATTGCCGTCACATAAGGATCAAGCATGCAAGCGATGAAAAGTTTGGGTGAAAAATGCAGGAAGTGTACTAATTATCATGAACAAATCCCCTTATGGGAGGAGAATATGATAAAAAAAAAATTAAATATCTAGTTTGGTTGATCGCAAGTATTCATGGACACAAACTTTTGGATCTTTATTGAATATTATATAAACAAATTTTGCGTAATGTTTCTAGAATTGTCTTAGTAAAAAAACAACTTAATTGAACTGGTTCAATAGATATGAATCATATCGATGATGCACCCAACCACATAAAACACAACCATACAAGAAACCAAGAACAAAAAGCAAACACTAACACAACAAGCATTACATAATAACAAGCAAAGAGAAATAAGAATAAGCTACAAGAACCAAATAATCATGGCAACATGAAGATTGAATCCAAGATCTAATTTCAATGGTACACTGCTAGGAATAATTGATTAGCAATGTATGGCATTTACACTTTAGGATGCTACTTCTACTGTACGTAGATAGATCTTTTCCAGCGCAAAATTAAAAGAAATGAAAATATCGTTCTTATTGTGGGTCACAAACTTTTAGACTAAATAAATAAAAATGACAGAAAGTCAACTTATCATGCATCACGTAGCGAACAATATCATAGACGAATCCTAGTTAAATGCGCAGGAAAATATGAATAGTTGAATTAAAAAGAAACACAAGAAGAAGGCTAGATGAACTTCGTAATGGAAAATCTTAAATGGAACCACTAGATGAAACTTTTCAGATCCGAAATAATTTCAATAGATCAAACACTAAAGCATTTAAAGAAGGGCTTGAAAAGGAGAGAGTTGCTGGTTCTAAATTTTGTTGAGTTTCTAGATGGAATTTTATTTATTCCATCCGTCTAGAAAAGTGGAAATTGGTCCATGGGAGTTGTCAGTTTCAAATTTTTGAGTATTTGAGGTTTAAGTTGGAAAATTATGAAATTTTTGCATTTTTGTTGACTTTTGTCAACATTTGGAGTTTGGATGCTCATATGAGAACTCTCAGTGTTTTGTTGGATTTGGGGAATGATTTTAAGCCTAGCTGAGGTCATATTTGATTTTTTAAAGGTTTCGTGCTTGATTTAGCCTTTATGGATGCTACTTTTTTTGTGACTTTAACAAATCTCGAATAAAAAAGACTTAAGATTCATATTTTGATGGTTTCATTGAGTCCATAACGCTGAGTATAGTCATCTTCCATATTTGGTTTTTGTGTATAAGGTCCCCAATGAATTCTGAGGTTCCATTTGATGATTTGAGAATTGATCGTGTCTTCTGGTATATGTTGACCTTGCGGTCACAAAGGATCTTTACTTTTATGAGGGTCGTGTTAACGAAGATCAGTTCACTTTGGGGAAGGTTTAATTGTTCATACCTTCATGAAAGTAGGGGCCTTAACAAGATTGTGAATTTTGCATTAGTGAAGGTGAGTCAAGAAAGCAAAGGCTGAGCATTTTTAAGGGTTCGCATAAGCGAACTTGGGTTGGCTTAAATGACATTAGAGAGGGTTTTGGCCTGCAATTTTGGGGGTTTACCATGTTTTCCCATTTTGAATTTTGGAAAACCCTTGGAGACGATTTCAAAGAGATTTCTTGTGCCAAATTATTTGGGTAATTCTTTGTGATCCTAAAACTTTAATTACCGTACTATCATTATGGATTTCAACATTATAACTTGGGATTTTGATTGACAAATGACAAGGTTTATAAAGAACTTGAGTTCTAATGTAAAATGGTGATTATGAACTAATTTGAATTCCTTTTTTGAAATGGTTTTCCTCAATGAGTTCCAAATTCCTTAGTTAACGTTTTAAAGTATAAACTTTTGGATTCAAACCTCATTTTTTGAGTTGGGGTTTTCAGTTGATTTGACCCATTTTTCAAAATAAATTATTTATTGTTGTTATTTCCAAAATCTTATTGTGATTACTTGATTGAATTAGATTATGTGACTTTTGAAATTGTTCGAAAAGGGAATCCGCATTTCCTGGATTGTCTTTTGATTGAATTGAGACTAGTGATCTTTAAACCTTGTAAAACTTGTAGAATCTTGTATTTCCCTTCATTATGTGTTCAGGAATAATAGGAATGAGGTTATAGGTTCAACTATTACACTTTATTGATCATTATGAATAAAAAAAGGATTAATGGAAAATAAGCATATTAATATTTGTGCTATGTGAATATCCTTATTGTGGATCCTAATTCGACGATGGACTAAATGCTTTTATGGCATTGAAATTTCTTCTATTTATTTTCTCTTCCTTATGGTTTGAAATAATTTATTTGTATTGAATTTTATGCACAATGATTACATATGTGGTAATTATTTTGAAGGATTGATTTTGGATAGTGATATTGATATGGATGTTATTACGGGTGTTATTGATTTCAAGGTCATTGCGCATAAGTGTTATTGATATTGAGGTCATCTAAAATGAGTATTATTGATACCCAAATCATTATCAAAGATTGTTATTGAGCTCAAGATCATCAACGGCGAGTTCATGGACTATGGCTGCTTTTCTTTAGTCCAGATTGGTACTGTGCATGATAATGTTGATATTTGTATTTAGTGTACATGATTATTGTGCTTGATGATTCTGATACTTGTGATTTTTATCTATAACACTTGTGATTGATCTACTTGATACTTGTTAGATGTTGAATTATGACATTTTGGATTGTATGTGGTAAGCCTTATGAGTTGTGTACTGATTTCTTTGCATGTTGTAGTTGAGACGATTTTGTTGGGAAAAAAGGATTACTCGTATTCCAGCTTAGTTTTACCTTGTTTAGTAGGTTAATTGTTGAGTACCGTGTTGTTTGATACTCATTCCATGTTTCTACACTTGTGTAGGTCCCGAACCTGGACTCATGTGATCTTTCTTCTTCATATATTTCTAAGGCTTTCTGGGATACATTGAGAGGCAGTATCTTCTCATCCTGGTGGCCCCTCTCGTTCCTTACTTTATATTTTATTTTATTTGAGAAACAAGGGCATTTAGACTTGTAGTATCTTTCAAATTATGTAATATTATCATAGTGGTTTTTATACATGAGAACAAATTTTTGGGGTTACTTCAGAATACTAAATTTTTTTCTATATTTCTATTATATTTTACTTTCCGTATTTTTTTTGTATTGTTGGGTTTAAGGATAAATTATCTTAGTGGGATAAACGGGTGCCATGACATCTTCTTTTGGATTGTGACAAAAGGTATCATAGTCCTAGGTACATTGGTTTCACTTGTGTACAATCTAAGTGTAAGTAAGGTCTTGAGGAATTGTATAAAGACGTATGTACTTATATTTGAGAGCCTAGGAAGATTCTTGGGAAACTTCCTTGAATTAAATCTTTCTTATTCTGCATCATTACCTTCGTTAGTGCCTAGTTTCCGCGTGTTATTGTTGCAAATATCGAGGAACTAAGATTTTATTTCCATTAGAAGAGTAAAGGTTGTTCCCTAGGTCGCTGTTGAGACATCACCAAATCGTAAGGGTAAGGACTAAGCTAGAGTTCGTGCTCATGGAGTAGTACTGATAGAGGTCATGCTTATTAAGCGGTATTAGCTAGAGGCTGAGCTAGAAAGGTCATACTAAGTTGCATGTTGAGGCTGTTAAGGATCATGTTTCTCTTGAGTGTACAACTATTTTTTTCAGGATACTTTTTTAAGGATTTTGGGTGTGTTGTAGAACTTCTCTAAAGTGGTGTGACCAGTAAACCACAAGGTTCTCATATGAGAGTTGTGGCGCAGACCTCACATAATTAGTAGGGTCTGATTATTTATCATTAGATGGGTCAGCTACTAGTGCTTACTGCACAAAATTGTTGGTGCAAAGATTTCTCCTGAGGTAATTCTGACAGTAGATGATCAATAGTGTTTATAAGAGGTTAGAGAAAATGAAATCACCCAGAGAGGTAAGAGCCAGGATGCTCATGAGTTCATAACTTTGTGCCAACAGATTCTAGAGGCAGTGGATATAGTTGATGCAAGTCATGTTTATTTATTTCACTTTTGCTCTATGGATGGACCTACAAGGAAGTTGTGGATGACTTATATAATGTCTAGACCATTTGGATCTCCTCTGATAGAGTGGGATGTGTTATCTAGTGTGTTTTCAAGACCGTTTCACTCCTTGGGCAGTAAGGGAGGAAATCTGTTTGATATTTGAGGACTTAAGAAAGGGTTGTTTATCTGTCATAGAATATGAAGCCCAATTTTGTGAGCTATCCATACATGATATAACTAATTTTCTGAATGAGGCAGGTAGAGACCACATGTTTGTGAGAGGGTTAAATTTCACCATCATGTCTTATATGTTCAGAGTAGTTAGAAAAGGGGTTTCCCTTCAGCTTATCATGGGTACCTACAAGGAGGTAGAGTTCATGGTTAGGGAGAATTTCAGGGACCTTAAGAGTGGGCAGACGTTTCGAGGGTCCTATGGTTCTAGCTGAGGTGCTCATGGTAGCTCATAATGTCTGTTGCAGTAGTCATTCACGTTGAGGTTTTATTTTACATATGGAGATCCTGGTCATATGATTCGACAATGTCATTAAAAACTCACTTAGGACCCCATCATACTTATTTAGCTACTCTAGCTAGAGATTAAGAGATCAGTCAGGTAGCGGCAATGGATTCTTGTTAGGGTGTTACAACTCAGCAGGGCGGAGTCGGGGCACTACTCAAATTAGAGGTGGTCAAGAGGGACAAGTGTTATATTTTCCAGCGAGGCCAAAGTTGAGATATCTAACACTGTGATTACAAGTATAATCATGATTTTCCATTGACTTGTGTTTGTATTTTTATATGCGAGGTCTACTTTCTCGTGTGTGTCTACATACTTTGTGTTTCTATTTGATATGATGTTTGATAGCATACTTATTCCTATTTGTGTTTCTACACGGGTGGGTAAGTCCTCAGTGGTGGATCAAGTGTATTGATCTTCTTTTGTTTCTTTGGTTGGGTATGATACTTGAGTAGACTTCATCATTATTGGAATGATAGACTTTGATATTATTTTTGGAATGGGTTGGCTCTCCTCGCATCATGTCATTCTTGATTTTTATGCCAAGAATTTGACCTTAGTGATGCTAAGTGTTAGTTGTTCATAACCTAGCAAAGTTATCTCCTTCTTTTGAGATAGAAGATTAGTTGATAGATAATGTTTGCTTTATTAGGCCTCTATTTGGAATACCATTATGGAGCCACCTCCTATTGATTCTATTCTAGTGGTTTGAGAGTTCTTAGATCTATTTCATTATGATATTCTAGATGTTCCTCTAGGTAGGGACTTTGATTTTGCTATTGACTTGGATCTAGGCACCAAGCACATCTCTATCCTTCTTATTGTGTTCACCACCAGAGCCGAAGGAGCTAAAGGATCAGTAGCAGAAATTTTAGAGTAAATGGTTTATGTTCCCACTGTATCACCATAAGGTACCCTTATCTTGTTTTTGAAGAATATATGAAACCACGAGGATGCGTATTGACTACAAACAGTTGAACAAAGTGATAGTGAAGAAAAAAATACCCTTTTCATCGTATAAATGACTTATTTGACCAACTTTAGGGAGAATATTTTTTATTTCTATGATTGATTTGAGGTCAGGCTATCATTAATCAAAGACTAGGGCATCAAATATCCCTAAGATATCTTTTACGAATTGATATGGGCACTATGAGTTTCCTATGATGTCTTTCAGTTTTAATTTTTCCCATGTATCATTCATGGAGTTAATGAACGGGTGTTCCGACACTATTTGGATTTATGTGATAGTATTTATTAACGACATATTGGCGTACTCCAATACTACGGAGGTCTCATTTGAGGTTTTCTCTCAAGAGATTGAGAGAAAAGAAGTTATATGTAAAGTTATCAAAATGTGAGTTTTGGCTTGATTGTATAGCATTTCAAGGACATGTGGAGGCCAAGGAGGGTATTCGGGTGTATCTAGGAAAGATTGAGGCAGTTAGAGGTTATACTTGCCTACTTTAGTTACTAAGATTCAGAGTTTTTTGGAACTACCGGGAAATTACAAGTGATTTTCCTAGAGCTTCTATACTATTACATCTTTTTTTATCATTGACTCGACACTCGACAATGTGTGAGATTCTAGTGGTCTAATGAGTGTGAGGAAAGCTTTCAAAAGCTCAAACCCTTATTGAATTTGGATCATGTGTTGACTTTACCCGAGGAGGGTGTGGACTTTACTATTTATTATGATGATTTTGGAGTCTAGTTGGAGGTGTTCTGATGAACAAGGGGAATGTGATCGCCTATGAATTTAGGCAGTTGAAGACCCATGAGAAGAACAACTTTAATCATGATTTAATGTTGACGTTCTGGTATTTCTACTTAAGCTATAGCGGAATTATAATGGCATTATTTTTATGGGGTTCATTGTTATTTCTTCACTGACTATCGGAGTCTTCAATACATTTCAGTCAAAGGGATCTGAACTTGAGGAAACACATATGGCTTGAGTTACTAGAGGACTATGATATCACATATAGTATCATACGGGGAAGTATAATTTGGTGGATGATGTTTTGAGTAGGAAAACATCTAGTACGGACAGTTTTTTCCCTACTAGTGTTGAGGAGAGACCATAAGCTAGAGATGCTCATATGTTAGCCAACAGTCTTGTTCGGTTGCAGATTTCTTAAGAGAGTGGTGGTTTGATTTCTTTCTTAGAGGTCCAATATTTCTTAGTTAGTAGATTTGTGAGCATCAATTCAACGATCAGAAGTTGTGTCTCATTCGAGACAAAGTGTTTGAAGGGAAAGACAAATATGTTGTCCTTGATTTTGATGTTGTCTTAAAGATTCCAGGTAGGATTTGTGTACCCAAGGTGGGAAAGATAATTATATTGATTCTTTAGGAGGCCCATTTTTCTTGGTATTTCGTTCATCTGGAGCGGAAAATATGTATCATGATCTAAGTCACTGGTGGTATACCATGCTGAGAGATATTGCAGATTTTGTATCTATATGCTTGATTTACCAACAAGTCGGAGGTATATATCAAACGATGCCTATTCTGACATTGAAATGAGAGCATACTACTATGGATTTTATTGTGGTTTTCCTACAACCGATGGTGGTTATGACTTCATTTGGGTGGTTCTAGATAGGTTGATTAAGTCCGCCCATTCATCCCTTTTTGGGTTAAGTATAGGACAAAAAAATTAGCACATCTATTTATCAGTCTGATTGTCCACTTAATGGAGTCCAATTAGCACATCTATATAAAGACTTATTGTTCAATTCTCATTCATGAAAGACTTAACCACACAATTTAGATATTTAGTTAGATATGAGTACAACCTTTCATCCTCTCTTTGATGGCATTTTGAGTTGATGATTCAGGTGTTGGAGATATTCTTCGAGCATGTGTGATCTACTTAGGCACTAGATGTAATCACAATTTTCTCTTAATAGATTTTTCCTACAACAACATTTGCCACTCTAGTATTCATATGGCCTTATTTCAGGCATTTAATGGAAGTTAGTGCATATCTCTGAGCAGTTGTTTGATTTTTCTTAGGTGGAATTTTAGACATAGATTTGCTTAGGGAGGCTATTGAGTAGGTTCATATGATTCAGAGTAGACTGTTGATTGCCAGAGTCAATACAGAAGTTATGCAGACTAGATAATGCGAGCCCTAGTACTTATGGAGAGTGATCGTGTTTAGATTTGACAGTTACCCATGACGAGTGTGATGAGTTTTGGGAATAAGGGAAATCTTAGCCATAGGTACATGGCTCTTTTCGAGATTTTGAGCTAAGTAGGAGGGATGACCTATAAGATGGCCTTTCCTCCTAGCCTATCAGTTATTCATCCTATATTTTATATCTCCATGCTTCAAAAGTATGTGCTAGATGATTCCCACATGGTTTCACTTGATTCAATAGTGTTGGGTACAAATTCGTCCTTTAAGGAGGAGCCTATAGACATCTTGGATAGGCGTGTTTCAAAGCTTAAGATAAAGGAGATTGCTCTAGTGAAGGGGCAGTGGAAGCACCATTTACTTGGTGAGCTTACTTGGGAGACAGAGTCTGCATGTGTGCAAGATATCCTCAAATTTTGAGACTCTAGGTACTTTCTTTTCCTTTAAGTTCGAAGACAAACATGTTTTTAGTACTAGATAATGTAATGACCCAATCGGTCATTTTTGTAAATTTTGTAAAATTTAATATTTTAACCATCCCTATACTAACCCCGAGCTATATTTTGAAGTCTTTTTCAAGATTTGAGTAAACAAGTATGATTTATGTATGTTTTGGTAGAGCTGTCAAAATGGACTTGACCCGCGATGCCGGCTCAACCCAACCCTTAAATAAATTCGGTTGGGCCTAATTATTTGGCCCATCTAGGAATGAGACTTTTTAGCCTAGCCTCACTTGGCCTGCTAGCCTCGTAGGCCCAACCCGCAAGCCTACGAGGATTGGGCCTATGAGGCTAGCAGCCAAGTGAGGCTGGACTAAAAAGCCACGTTCCTAAATGGGCAAAATAATTAGGCCCAACCACACTTAATTTAAGGGTTGGGTTGGGCCGGCCTCGTGCGTCAAGTCCATTTTGACAGCTCTACCAAAACATACATAATTCATACTTGTTTACTCAAATCTTGGAAAACATTTCAAAATATAGCTTGGGGTCAGTATACGGCGTTAAAATATATATACGCATCTAATTGAGACAACTTATTATTAATATTATAGAATTTATCATTCTTCAGGATTATAGAGTTTTAATGGAGAAAAATACTCTAGTTGAGTTTTTCGCTAACCTAGTTTCTAATTTTGTTGATACATATGAATTCAATTCATTTCAAGAAGTTTCATGTAATTGTAGGAGAATTATCAATCTTGATAAACATAGTAGACTAGTGAGAATTAAGAAGGTGAGATCAACTAATAGTTACAATTAAGAGTTAGAAGGTTCGCTATCTTTTGTACAAGTTATACTACTGAGATACAAGCAAGTCTACCAAAGAAATTTTATGATTGATGTCGAGTTATGTTTGACGAAATTTTCATTGGTTAAGAATACTTTGAACCCGGTTAGAGCTTTGAGGTGTTCGTTTGATACTAAATAAGGACTTAAAAGTATTACTCGTTAACTTTAGATAAGACGAATTTAATTTAACTCAATCATAATTTTCTATTATAACATATTTGAAATAGTAGTCCAATTAAATATATAGAATTTTTATGATGGTTTTACTTAATATTGAGGGATTATATTAATTGAAGGATATGTGATGAATAGGAAAAATTATTTCAAGTAATGTTCGAATGCATGATAGCAGTAATAGAGTTGAGTTGGCTGCTTTAGTACTATAATTTTTGGGTACTAACACCTATAGTTTGCGATCTTGTTAGAAAGCAATTGAGTTCCCCACAAAAAAGTGATGGTAATTATTCACCAAAAAAAAGGAGTGAAGTTGTGAGATATCAGATCGATATTCTTGACAAATTGAGTATGAACTTGGAAAATAACTCAAAGTGGTAGAAAGTTATCTGACATCATCATTTCAGATTCGTCTAGACTTGAGTGCTGATCTAGCTCATAGAAGCGGTAAAATCAATATCATCTGGTGGCGTGGAGGAGACTTTATGAAATTAAATTATTCTTGGTTTAATCTATTCAAGTCAAATTATGAGATATCATATCTAAATCCTTGACGAATAGAGTTTAAAATTGGAAAATAACTCAAAGTGGTTAAGACTTACCTAATATCATAATTTCATATTTGTCCTAGATTGTGACCCAAATCTAGATCACATAAGTGGTAACACCAATTTTAGCCATTGGTGGGGTGGAAACTTTATCACATAAAGTTATCCTTCGTTTGATCTCTTCAAGTGAACTTATAAGATATCATATCTAAATCCTTAACGAATTAAGTTTGAATAACTCCAAA
The DNA here is from genome assembly GCF_036512215.1 of Solanum lycopersicum. NCBI lineage: Eukaryota > Viridiplantae > Streptophyta > Magnoliopsida > Solanales > Solanaceae > Solanum > Solanum lycopersicum. The sequence goes on from NC_090800.1 coordinate 8,060,362, forward strand.
ATTGTAGACACTTACCTGATATCCACATTTCAGATTCATCCCGAGTTTAGATCAACATCTAGCTCACAGAAGTGGTAACAATAGTGCCACACATTGGTGGAAGGAATCTTCTTCCAACGAAATTATCCTTGGTTTAACCTATTCAAGCGAAGTTGTGATATATCGGATCAAAATCCTTGAGAATTGAGTTTAAAATTGGAAAACAACTCAAAGTTGTAGAGAGTTACCTGATATCATCATTTCAGATTCATTTGGGTAGACATATACATCTAGCTCACATAAGTGGTAACACCAGTTATAGCCGTCGGCAGAGAGGAAACTTCATCCAACGAAATTATCCTTGGTTTGATGTCTCAAGTAAAATTGCGGGATATTAGATCAAAATCCTTGATGAATTGATTCTAAAATTGAAAAATAACTCAAACTTGAAGAGACATACCTGATATCGTCATTTCAGATTCTTCCAGATTTAAGTCCTGACCTAGTTCACAAAGTGGTAACACAAGTGCCAGTCGTTGGCCAGAAGGGAACTTTATTCACTGAAATTATCCTTGTTTAATCTATTCAAGTAAAGTTTTGACATATCAAATCTAAATCCTTGACCAATTGGATATGAAATTGGAAAAATCTCAATGATGTAGAGACTTACCTAATATCGACATTTAAGATTTCTCCCAAGTTGAGATCCAGATCCAGATTATAGAAGTGGATTTCGGGTAGAGATTTAGATCTAGCTCATATAAGTGGTAGCACCAGTTATAGTCGTCGGTAGGAGTGAAACTCTATCCAACGAAATTATCCTTCATTTAATCTGTTCAAGTGGAGTTGTGGGATATTAGATCTAGATCCTTGATGAATTGAGTCTAAAATTGAAGTACAAATCAAATTGTAGAGACTTACCTGATATCATCATTTTAGATTCTTCCAGATCTGAGTCCTGATCTAGTTCACAATAGTGGTAACACTAGTGCCACTCGTTGGCCGGAAGGAAAGTTCATTCAACGAAATTATCCTTGTTTAATCTATTCAAGTGAAGTTGTGAGATATCAAATCAAAATCCTTGACCAGTTGAATATGAAATTGGAAAATACCTCAATGATGTAGAGACTAACCTGATATTAACATTTCCGATTTCTCCAAAGTTGAGATCCAGATATAGCTTATAGAAGTGGCAAAAATAGTGTCAAATCTGTCTCTCTCTCTCTTTATATATATATGTGTGTGTGTGTGTGTGTGTGTGTGTGTGTGTGTGTGTGTGTGTGTGTGTGTGTGTGTGTGTGTGTGTATGTATATATATATATATATGTATGTATATGTATGTATACTATATACATATGTATGTATATATATATATATAAAATATGTATACATACATACATACATATATATATATGTATATATGTGTATATATATGTATATTTGTTTATATATATATGTATACATATTTTATATATATATATATATACATATACATACATACATACACACACACACACACACACACACACACATATATATATATATATACACATATAAATATAGATACATATATATATATATATATGTATGTATGTATATATATGCGTGTGTGTGTGTGTGTATTTATATACACACACACACATAGATATGTATATACATATATACATATACATATCTATCTATATACATACTTATACATATATGTGTGTATATATATTGCTTCAATCATAATGACTTGTTTCAGTAATGATTGAAAATTCAATGGGGAAGGAATTTGGTCCAGAAAACTTCTGAGTAATAACTTTGAAATTTCTAACCTAGCCCAAACATGGACGTAATATGACGAAAGTGAGGTTCAGAGAAATTTGATAATGAATGGGGGATCTAATTTTGTATTTTATCACATGAGTAGTTATCCGAGACGTTATGGAAAATAGTAATGCAGGTGGAAAAGTAGTGCATTTAGGAAAGAAAGTTGCATATCCAGATGACATGGCTTAGTGTTATGCCTTTTCGGGTAAGATCGAGGTTGAGGTGTCTAATTTAGTGATCATATATACTATTCTTGTCTGTGATCGAATGGATATTATTTTATTTGATTCGATTTCTACTTATTCATATGTATCAGTTCAGTTTTCCTTGTGATTTGATATGGTTTGAGATATACTTGATGCCCTCGTCCATGTTTCTACATCAGTTGGAGAGTCAGTTATAGTCACCCAGGTATATCATGCTTTTCCTATCTTGCTTTTAGGTTTGTAGACTTAGGCTTATTTGGTTATTCTTGATATGACTGACTTTGATATAATCTTAGGCATAACATGGTTGTCCCCCTCATATGTTTTGTTTAATTTCAATGATAAGCTTTTAATTCTAGGGATCTGGGGTATAGAAAAATTAGAGTGGGAAGGGGTGTACAAGCCTAAGGCAGCTAAGGTCATATCTTTCATTCGGGCTAGGAAATTTATGGGGCAGCGGTTTGGCATATTTGGCTCATCTTATGGATGTTTATTCTTAGCCTCTCTCTGTGGAGTCTATTCTTGTTCTGCCTGAATTTAAGGAAGTGTTTCCTACCGATTTTTCTTGCATGCCTCTAAATAGCGATATAGATTTCTTTATTGACTTGTAAATAAGCACTTACTCCATCTTCATTCCTCTTTATTACATGGCTCTAACAGAAATAAGAGAGCTTATAGCTCAAATTTGTGAGCTTCTTGATAAAGGTTTCATACATCCTAGGGCTTCCCCATAGGATGCTCCTATCTTGTTTGTTAAGAAAGGGTTGGTAGTATGAGGACGTGCATAGACTACCGACAGTTGAATAGGATCACCATTCAAAGTAAGTATTTGTGTCCTCAGATAGATTATCCTTTTGACGAGTTGTAGGGTGCATTAGTTTTCTCTAATATTGATTTAAGTTCTTGTTACCATCAGTTAAATATTAGTCTAGAGGATGTACCCAAAATTAGATTCAAAACTTGTTATGGGCAGTATAAGTTCTTAGTGATGTTGTTTGGGCTGACAATGCACGTGTAACCTTCATGAGTTTGATGAATGATGTGCTTAAACAATTACTGTATTCTTTTGTTGTCATCTTTATAGATTAAATTCTAGTTTACTCGAAGAGTAAGGAAGAGCATGCCGACAATCTCCGTATTATTTTGGGTGTTCTTGGAAAAGAGGTTGTATACCAAATTTTCTATGTGTGAGTTCAGTTGCCTTTTTGAGGCATGTGGTTTAAAATGAAGGGTTAATAGTAGATCCCAAAAGATCAAAGTAGATAAGAATTGGGCCCAGCCTAGCTTTGTGTCTGAAATTAGGAGTTTTATGGGGTTCGTCAGCTACTATCGCCGGTTTGTTAAGAATTTTACTTCTATCTCTATGCATCTGACAAGGCTGACTAAGAAGGAGGTTCCTTTCGAGTGGACTAATAGATGTTAAGAGAATTTCATAAAGTAAAGACTCTTCTTACGACAAAGCCCATTCTGATACTGTCAGTGGAAGGTAAAGATTTCATTATTTGTTGTGATGTTTTAAATTAGGGCTTGATGATATGTTAATGCAGGAAAGAAATGTCATAGCTTATGTATCGCGACATCTGAAGGTGTATAAGAGAAATACCCGAAACGTGATTTGGAGCTGGCAGGGGTAGTATTTGGTCTCAAGACTTGGCGGTGTTACCTTTATGGTATCAAGTGTGAAGTTTTTACTATATAATATGTATTCACTTACAAGGACCTGAATTTTAGGCATAATAGATGGATGGAGTTACTCAAGGATTATGATGTTAGCATCCAGTATCATCCATGTAAAGAGAATGTGGTGGCGGACACACTAAGACGGAAGACGATAATTATTGGTAGTTTAGCTTGCTTGGGTGTGTCCAAGTAACCTTTGGCCAAGCAGATTATTACCTGGAGTGTAATTTCTTACACTTGGGAATCTCAAAGAAAGGTGGGGTGTTAGATAGCATTGAGATCAGGCCCATTTTCATTGAAGATATCAAGGACAAGTAGTTTCAGAATAAGAGTCTAAATGAGCTTAGAAAGAAAACAGTGTCTGGTAAGGCAAAAGATGTTGTCCTGGATTCGAGAGGTGTTCTCAGTTTTAAGGAAAAAAATTTTATCCCATAGTAGATGACTTGATTCAAAAGTGTTAACACAGTTCGATGGTTTGCGGTATTAAATTCATCTGTGTGACCAAGATCTAGTGTGATTCGAAAGGGGAAAGTTATAACTGAGTTTGTGGCTATGTGTCAAAATGTAGGAAAGTAATGTAGGAGCACCAAAGGCCTACATGTTTGCTTCATGAAATGCCAATTCTGTAATGTAAATGGGAAAGGATAGTTATGGTTTTCGTGGTTGGTCTTCTTGAGACCTTGGAAAAATTTGACTCCATTGTGGTAGTGATTGACAGACTGAATCAGCGCACTTCATTCAAGTCAAAGTAGACTATAACGCTTAGCAATTAGCTAAGTTTTATGTGAAAGAGACAGTGAGATTGCATGTGGTGCCCCATTGTATCAACTCAGACCATGGTACGCAATTCACATCAAAGTTACGGGGAAAATTGCATAAGGAGTTAGGAACTCAACTGAGTTTGAGCACAACTTTCATCCACAGAAGGACGGGCAGTCAAATAGAACTATTCAACTATTAGAGAACATATTGAGGGTATGCGTGATTGACTTTGTAGAGAATTGGGATAAGTTTCTACTATTGTGTGAGTTCTCCTATAATAATAGTTGTCACTCAAGGATTTATATGGTACTGTTCGAGGCACTTTAAGGGAGGAAATGTAGATCACCCATATGGTGGTTTGAGGCTAGAGATGTCAAACCTATGGGGGTTGATTTGGTGAAAGAGACTCAAGATAATATGAGAAGTATCCAAGATAATCTTCTAACATCCCTGAGTCAACAGAAAAAGTATGTCGACCGTAAGGTAAGGGACATTACATTTTAGGCTGGTGAACAAGTTCTTCTAAAAGTATCAACCATAAAGGATGTGATGCAATTTTGCATGAAGGGAAAGCTTAGTCCTTGATACATCAGACTATTAGAGATTCTTGACTGTGTAGTGCATGTGGCTTATGTGTTGGCTTTACCTCCTAGCCTATATGGAGTCCATTTAATGTTCGATGTGTCCATGTTGAAGAAATATCATAGAGATGGACACTACATCATAAAGTGAGAATCAATTTTGTTAGACAACGACCTTTATTATTAGGAGGAATCAGTTGCAATTCTCAATCGCGATGTCTGAAATCTGAGGACCAAAGAGGTAAAGTTCGTGAAAGTTCAATGGAAGCCTCATCCAATTGAGGAGGCTACTTGGGAAACCGAGAAGGACATTCAAGATAAGTATCTCAAGTTATTTGACAACTCAGGTACTAATCTACTCTTGTCTTAGCCTATTTATCCTTATTTGTCACTTGGGGACGAGTGATGGATAAATTGATATATATTGTAACGACTTGTTCCTGTCGTTATGAAAAGGCCCATAATGAAGGAATTCGTACATGAAAATTTCTAACATAGTCCAGACTTGGACGAAATATGAGTCAGGTGAGGTCTAGATTAATCTAGTAATGAATGGAGATATAATTATGAATTTGATCACATGAGTGTATATACAAAACTTTAAGGAGAATGTATGGCTTTACAAATCGAATTCAGGAGAGTAGAACTCCCAAAACTGATCTTGGTGTGAAAGGGTTGTTTAAGAACGTCCCGAGTTGAAGGTATGTTGTGAAATTGGAGCTTGGAACTCAAATTTTGAGGTTTTGCCTCCGTACAAGCTTCCAGGGTGGGATTAATCCAGCCATGACAATCACCATCTATGTATTATAGAGAAACAGTAATTGTTTTTTTTATTTTGAATGGACATCTTCCATCTTATAATCTAGTCTTTTGGATAGCTTTGTAGAAACAATAACTGTTTTTATGTTAAAAAAATCTCCCACCTAATAATTAAGTCTTTTGGAGAATGTTACATTGTTCAGTCTACGACAATTGTACTAGCACAGGTTAGTTAATGCTTGAGACTGAAAGTTGAACAGATGGTCTAAGATCCCAGCCAGAATTCGTTATCCTCCAAAGACACTAAAAAAAGAAACGTTCCACAAAAATAAATGTAACAGAACAAAGATAAAACACGTGGGACGTTGTAAACGGGAGCATGAAGCAGGTGGTTTAAAAAGAACAAAGAGAAAAAGGGATATCAAAATCTTAACATTTTGTATGTCCACAGACACACACACACACACACACATATATATATATGTAACAAGTTGTATGAAACCCCGAGAGGCCTTATACAAGTCACACAATATATCATAACATACAGTTGAAATAAGAAGGAATATAAAGCTTTTAAATACAATCAAATTCATATATAAAACAAGTGGAAATCTAACATCATTGTCTTAAACTATCTAACACAAGAAATAAGATCTTGGGACACAAACCATAGTCCAACACATAAAAGAAAATCAAAAAAAGAAAGTGGTGATCACATCCTCTAACACAATGAGGACTCACGAAAACATCATTTCCTTGAACAACAACAAATCTAGCCACGAGTGTAAGAATCAATGTCGTCGGACCCTATATTTGATAAAATATGTACACAATAGTATGCGTCAGTACAATCAAATACTAAATATGATGGTTATAATAACAACATAACCATAAACATTAATCAACATAATACACAAGACATAAGCATAAACAATACATAATGAGCATCATAATGAAAGAGGAATACTTCGTTAAGTAATCTGACATATCCTTAGCCAAGACATAGGTCATCCGCCTCTAGTAAAACTTGCATCATGGAAGGCAGATCTAGCAACACTCTAGTGAAATCATCTGCATAACATAATTATATTACTCTTACTTTCAAATACATGGGAATTTGCCTCAATGCCTAGATTAAAAAGGCTAATGTGTATTCGCCTCTTACCTAACTTAATTTCAGATCGTGGGTACTTGCCTCCACAATCTCATCATACGACATGGGTACTCACATCTATATAATGTCATAAGGAGCATGGGTACTTGCCTCCATGTCCATTCGTCATGTAAGAACGTTGGAACCCACCTATTGTTCAATTCTACGAAGTGTGAGAATCACCTCACATCGTTACATATGGAGGTCAACGGTAATCACATCTAACCTCATCATTACTAAGTTATTAGTCTAGATTCACTTTAGGTGAACAATCCTTTCACCATAGAATCATTCATCTGCACAAACCTACACATTCATAGATTCATGCTTAGAAATTCATTATGGGAAGTATCTCGTCCACATCATAACATTAACAACCAACAATTCATAATCTACACCTTACTCTCAAAGTACTACATCTCACGACCATCAACTTTGTTTTACTCTCAAGAAACATACATCATACTACTCATATATTCTTTGATTACAACCACTTATAATCATACTTCAGCAATCCTATATGGAGATATCTAAGCCACAAAGTTTCTCTTCATGCCATCAACCCAAATCATATAAATTCTAACCTAGGTCTATATAATAAGAACGGGTTCATGTAATCTCATCCTAAATACATAAAATTCTATCAAATTAATCATTAAGAATGAAAATCCAATTAATTGGATCAACATTTCTATCATAGTCCACAACATTGGATGAAAACCTAACTAGAGTTGGGGAAATTCTTCTTCAAATTGTTGAATTTTTGGGTACTCCATGGGTGGAAGGATCCCATGGATGTAAAGTCATCATACCTTGATTACAATTCCCACCAAATCTTGAATATTTGGAGATTTGATCTTGATCTACCTTCTTCTTCCAACTTCTAGAAATAGAATTATTAGAAGAGTTTAGGGTTTACTTTAGGGATTTGAGAGAATGACTTGTATGAAGGGTTTTAGGGGTTAAAATTCTTACATTGCTGGTCAAGACTTAGGCAAAATGGTACCACATTTATTTAATTGAAACCGGAAGAGACCCATATGCCCCTAAAATAATTGTCAGCTCTCTATCCACGGAACCTCGACGAATGGACCATCGATTGACCTGTGGCCTATCTTGTCAGTCATCGCCTATGGTTAGAGAGTTTTTAAAAAACAACAGTTTGCTGGACCATGGGGCATGGACCCACCTATGGTCCACAGGTCCTATCGTGGTCAATGTTTAGATCAATGTAGGTAACCTCTCTACGATCCTCACTACGACTCATGGCTTGACCCACGACTCGTGGTTAGGACATCGTGGATGGACTTATAAGTCCTGAAAGGGTGCTACATTATCTTTTTCAAATCTAGGGTGTTACATTATCTTCCCTTAGGATCATTTGTCCTCGAATCATATTGTTGGAACATTTGTAAATGAAAAGACTTAAGACTAGCAGCCTAGCATGCATGGCACACCTCTAAATGCACACAAATAAGAAGGAAACCTCAACTCCTAGCTAAATATACTCAATTCACCATAAGGGAGTATAAACTACATCTAACAACCCTATATGCATGAAATTTAATATTTCTTATGTTCGGGGTGAACTATCATATTTAACTCAAAAGCAATCCTCTACACAATCTTATGGAGCTCATATTCAATTCAATATCAAAAGGCATATTTAATCATGTTCATCAACTCATCTCATGAAGTATATAGGGAACTCATACTCAATACACAACAACATGAAGAAAATAAATCACAAAAGCCACTGTTTTAAAAACTTAACTTTTTCATGAACATGCAATTAAACAAATCAAGGAAACACATAAAACACACATGAGTTCAAACATAAGGAAACCAAGAGAAACTTATTACATCAAGATAGAATAGGAGGAAAAAAATGAGGATATCGGGACATCATACCGGCCTTGTCCTCCCAAGCAGCACCCTCAACTTGTTGGTTTGTCCAAAATAATTTCATGGAGAAAACCTCTTTGTTCATAATATCTTAAATTGTCGATCTAAGATCTCAATAATTACATCTTCATAAGAAAGGTTCTCTTTCACTTCTAACACTTTTAGGGAAATTATGAATGTTGGATCTCCTATGCACTTTTTCAAAGTTGAGACATGGAAAACCGGATGCATCGACACCAACTCTTTGGCAAATCAAGCTAATATACAACCTTACCAACACGTCTCAAAATTTGATATGGGCCTACAAAATAGGGACTAAGTTTTTCTTTCTTACCAAACCTCTTTACACCCTCCATGGGTGTTATTCTCAGGTAAACCCAATTAAGAACATCAAATTCAAGGTTTATCCTTCTAACATTGGCATAAGACTTTTGTTGGCATAGGGTCGTTTTCCACCTCTCTCTAATGAGTTGAACCTTCTCTATAGCCTCATGAACTAATTCAGGTCCTATAAAAGCAACATACTAACTTAAAATAATCCTATAAGAGATCTACACGTCTTACGATAAAGAGCCTCAAATAGGGCCATACCAATACTTGAATGGTAGCTATTATTATAGGAAAATTCTATTAAGGAAAAATGGTCAGCCCAATTTATCTTGAAATCTATCACGCAAGCCCCCTATATGTCTTTCCATGTTTGGATTATTTTTACGCTTGCTCATCAATTTGGGGGTGAAAAGTTGTGCTAAGCTTAACTTTAATGCCAAGACCCTTTTGGAAAGACTTTCAAAATTGTGAAGTGAATCGAGTACCTCTATTGGAGATAATGGACAAGGGAACTTCATTCAACCTTATCATCTCTCTCGAATATATCTTTGTATAATTTTCTATCGTATAGGAATATACCTTGACGGGAATAAATAAACCTACTTCATCATTCGGTCTATCATAACCCAAATAGATTCATATTGTTGTAAAAGTGTATGGCAACCCCACTATGAAGTCCATTTAAAATTTTCCCACTTTTTAGCAGGAGTGCTAATATCTTGGGATAAACCTCCCGATTTTTGATGCGCAACCTTTATTTGTTGGCAATTAAGACACCTAGAAAGAAATCCCGCAATATCCTTCTTCATCCGATTTTACCAATAGATCTACCATAAATCACGGTACATCTTGGTGGCTTCTAGGTGAATAGATTACCAATAACTGTGGGTTTCTGAAAAAATCTGTTCCCTCAAGTCATTAGCATTCAGAACAAACAAATGACAATGGTTCCTTATAACACTACCTCCCTCTTAAGAGAAAACGTCTATGGAGTTTTTAGAATTGCCTCTTTCAATTCAACTAACATAGAATCAAGACACTTCTTAACTTTAACATGAACTATGAAAGACAATTCAGAACCGTTATAGACCACAACACCACCCTTGGAGAAATCCACTAGTTGCACTCGCAATCGGGCCAAGCTATGAATATCTCGAACCAATCTTTTCTCTCATCATCAACATGTGCAATACTGACCATGGATAATCCGCTAAGGGGATTCGCTGCTACATTTGCCTTTCTGGGGTGATAAAGAGTACTTATATTATAATCCTTTAATAATGTAAGTCACCTTCTTTGGAAAAATGTTAGATCTTTTTGGGTAGAAATATATTGCAAATGTTTGTGATCGTGAAAACATCAACATGGGCCCATACAAATAATGCCTACAAATCATTAGAGAAAATAATACTACAGCTAATTCAAGGTCGTGGGTAGGATAGTTCTTCTCATGAACCTTTAGTTGCCTTGAAGAATAGGCAATCACCTTACTATTTTGCATAAGACACATCCCAATCAAACTGTAGAGGTGTAACAATAGCTACAAAGCCATACGTTTCTTCTAGTAAGGTCAACACTGGAGCGAAAATAAGTTTATCCTTCAAATCCTAGAAACTTTTCTCACAAGCTTCGGACCATATAAACTTAATCTTCTTTTTAGTAAAAGTTGTTAATGGAGAATCAATTTAGGAAAACCCTTCAACAAATTTGCTATAACAACCAGTAAAACCCAAGAAACTTCTAATATTTCTTGGTGTAGAGGTCTAGGCCAACTCTTGACCGCATCTGTTTTCTTTGGATCTACCTCAATACCCTTAGTTGAACTATATGGCCATGAAAAGCTACGGGCCTTAACCAAAACTTACATTTACCAAACTTTGCATACAGTTGTTAGTCTTCGAGAATTTGTAATACAATGCTCAAATGATCAATATGCTCATTCTCACTTCTTGAATAGATAAAAATATTGTATACAAACACAATTCTGAACATATCAAGGTATTATATAAGCACCCTAATCATCAAATCCATAAAAAATGTCGGGGAACTAGTCAAAACAAAGGACATAACCAAAAACTCATAATGACCATGTAAGGTTTTAAAAGTTATTTTTGGAATAACTTTCTTTTTCACCCTTAACTGGTGATCACCCAACTGGAAATACATTTTGGAGAAATAACCTTTGACATTTATCAAATAAGTCATCTATTCTTAGAAGAGGATACTTGTTCTTGATGATTACCTTACTTAACTACCGATAATCAATTTCTTCCTAAAAAAACCATCGGAGCACCCCATAGAGAGATACTCGATCGGCTGAAAACCAAATCCATGAATTCCTTTAACCGATTCAACTCCTTAAGTTCCATTGGATCTATTCTATAAGGAGGACTTGAGATAGGTTGGATGTCGGGGAGAAGGTCAAACCTGAGGCCTATTTTCCTTTTGGGAGGAATACCAAGTAAATCATCGGGGTAAAGTTCCAAAAACTCTTTAACAACTGGGATCGACTCAAGAATTAGAGTTTCAGACTCCACATCCCTCACTCTCACTACATGGTAGACACAACCCCTCAAATTCATTTTCCTATGTTTTAGGTATGAAACAAATTGACCTCTAGGCATAGAGTTCCCCCTCCCCCACCTTCCACTCAAGGATACGCTCATTTGTAAACCAAAATTTGACCACTCTAGTCCTGCAATCAATAAAAGCTTAACATGAATGCAACCAATGCCCAAGATAACATCGAAGTCTATCATGTATAGCTGTATTTAATCAACAAGAATAACTCTATGGGATAAAGAAACAGGACGTATACTATAAACCCTTTTTACCACCACTATATCACCAATAGGGGTAGGGACAGAAAACGGTTCTAACAACACATCGGAAGCATATCAAATCTCACAACTACATAAGAATGTTCACAAAGGACAAAGTAGCACCTGGATCAAGTAAGGCATACACATCTATATGGAATAATTTTAACATATGAGTCACCACATTTGGGAAACTCTCTTGATCACCACTAGTTTAGAGAGAATAGAAACGATTTTGCTTAAGATAATTCCCTCCCGAACCACTCGAACCAGATGAAGGGTAGGGTTGATCCCTACGACGAACATCTCCATCTTTATTAGCAATCCGTGGACAATTCCATATTTTGTGATCCATCTTACCATAACCAAAGCAAGCATTAGAACCCGCTAGACACTTCACTTTATGATTTTTCCCATATTTAGCACAAGTAGGCATCGAAGACCTATTACCATCTCCTTGAGGTTTAGGCTAGACAACCTTTCATTATTAGGACTTGGAGGAGAAATAGTAGAACCTTGCACGGACAATATTATCTGAAACCTCGAACGACCTTGTCCACCGGACCTAGAATGTGAATACTTATCATCATTCACTCTTGCTCTCTTTGCCTCTCTAGATCTTTCCTTCAACTTTTCTTCCTCAATTTGTTGGGTATCCATCATAAGGCGAGAAATATCCATGTCATGGACAAGCATAGCGGTGCGCTTTTTTTGACTACCATGTAGGACACACCTGATAAAAACATACTCATCTTGGCCCTAAGATCCACCACAATGGAAAAATCATACTTGGATAGTTGAGTGAACCTCAATGAGTATTCCCTTACACTCACATTTACTTTCCTAAGGTTGACGAACTCAAGTACCTTGGAGTCTCTCATCTCTAAAGAGAAGAATCTGTTTAAAAAAGAACTTTTGAACCTTTCCCATTCTATGGTACCTGCTTCCAATAGTCTTGCCTCTATCGACTAGTTGAACCTAATCTGAGCAACCCCTTTGAGTTGGTAAGCGTCTAGTTCTGCCTTCTCTACCGAAGTCACACCGATAATGGCAAGTACCTTGTAAACTCCGTCGATAAATTCTTAAGGGTCTTTCTAAATTTTAGAGCCATGTCATTTGGGAGGGTTCATTCTTTTAAAATCCCTCACTCTTGTCATCGCCGTACCCATATTTGGATTCACAGAAACTACCACCTTTCTATTGGCTTGTGCCGTCATGGCTTGACTCAACACTTCTAATACCAACCTAAACTCCGCATTTGTTACATTCTCATTCAAAGGGTCAATCGGAGCTTAAGGAGGAGCTTAGGGAGGAAATTTTTGATGAATATTGTCTCACATTATCCTTCTATCAACGCTTCTAGTAGTCATATCCTAAACACCATCGGGCATTGATTATGAGAGAGACTTATAGAATTTAAATCCATGGCACAACTTAGAGAAGTTAAGAAGTGAAGAAATGAAGCTTCCTAAGAATCTAATAGTCTCTCATTCATAAATGTGATGTGCTCCACACTTATGAAAATGACTCTATTAGACGTGGTTCAAGTCACCCTAGAATTATTATTAACGTTGTGCTCTTACTACCAAATTTATCACAACGTAGGTGTACCACCTAAATGTAACAAGGTGTATAAGACCCGGGAGGCCTCATACAAACCACTTAGCATATCATAACATAATATAATACAAATAACTGGGAATTTGAAACTTTTCAATACAATCAAAGTCTTTATAAAACGAGAGGAGGTCTAACATCATTGTCTCAAGACATCTAACATAAGAGATAAAATCTTGGGAGGCAGCCCATATATTATTCCAGCACATAAAAAAAAGCATAAAAGAAAGTGGTGATCACATCCTCGAACACAATGAGGACTAACCAAAACTTCACTTCCTTGATTAACAAGAATCTAGCCACGAGTGTAAGAATCGGTGTCGCAAGACCTTACATTCGACAAGAATATCGGCAAGAGTATGTGTTAGTACAATCAAGTACTAATATGATATCTAGCATAAAAACAAAATCATAAGCATTAGTAAACATTAAGACATTAGGCATAAGCATTATAATGAAAGAGGAATACTTCCTTAAGTAACCTCATTTATCCTTACCCAAGACATAGGTCATCCGCCTCTAGTCAAGATTGCATCGTGAAAGGCACATCTAGAAACACTCTAATCAAATCATCTTCATAAAATAATTACATTATTCATACTTAATTTTAAAGACACGGGGATTCGCCTCATTTTCTAACTTATAAAGTCTAATGTGTATTTGCCACTTGCCTTACTTACATTTAGATTGTGGGTACTCGCCTCCACAATCTCATCATATGACATGGGTATTGGACCTCCACATCATTTCATAAGGAGCATGGTTACTCGCCCCCATGTCCATTCATCATGGTAGTAACTGGGGACTCACCTCTTGTTCAATTCTAAGGAGTAAGAGAATCACCTCATATCCTTATTGTTGACACTCAATTTTGAACCCCGCAAATATATTAATTATTGAGCTTCCTCAATTTTAAAAGATAAAATAATTAGTTTCGTAAAATTTATATGTGTATAAAATTTATATGTGTGTGTATATATATATATGTGTGTGTGTGTGTGTAAACTGGTTTTGTCGATTTTTATAATTTCTAGACAATATTTTTTTGCATAATTGTGTATATAATTAGTATACTTTATGATTATTTGAAAATCATCTCAAAAGATTTTATTTTGTTTAAATATTTTACTAATTAGTTTAGTCATATACAGTTTATATTTTTGGATTAGCTATTTTATAAGTAAATCGATTATTTTATTTCGTTAAAATTAGGAAGGTTATAATCAACTTATATTGACACATCCAATTTATATATTTCAGCCGAATTAACCAAGTAAATTCAATTTGGTTGATTTATTAATGCCAAAGACAAAATTTAGGCCCCTTTTGATTTTCAGCCTAACCCTTTTTAAGACTAAATCTTGGACCTTTTCGTTAATTTCTTTTCAGCTCACCATCCTTCTCTTTATATCAAACTTTTACCCAGCTCATAAATCAACAGCTTACAGTGCACAATGAAACCCAAACCCTTTTCCTATTTTCGAATTTAACCTAGCCCAATATCTCGACCTGGCCTACTTTCTTTTCTTCCCTACATTAACAAGGAAAAGTCAAAGCAGCACTTCCAACGTTCTCAAATGTTAAACATAGAAGACGTCTTCACAATCAGCGGAAAGGCAATGGCGACTTCACGCTTTGAGCGCGTACAACAGAATCTAGTACGATTTCGTTGTCTTCTTACGACAGTCCCAAGGATCCCCACTATGTCCTTGGGCACTTCTTAATCTACATGATGATTTTAAACAATCATGTGCTATGGTTATAGGCTTGACACTTGAATGCCTAGTACATATTGTATAAAGGTTGGCATATTAATTTTACCTTTGATGCCTGGCACATATTGTATAAAGGTTGGAATATTAATTTTAGCTCAGGGCCTTCATTGCAAGTACAATTCTCAAACAAACTAGGATTATATTTTAAATACATGGGTATAGTTAGAAATTGGCTAACACCCTTAAGCCAATATTCTCTAATATGCCCAATATTTCTCAATATTGGGCATTGGGATGTCTATGTACCCCAATAATCATTCTTAAAACTTAATAGGCTCTTTACTTAGACATGTACATTTTTCTGGAATGTTACAAGAACCCCAATATTGATTTCATGTTCTAATATATATATATCTTAAAGTTAAATTTTATGTTCTATCATCGTAATATTTATTTTACTAATATTTCAGCTTTCAAAAATTTATGTGACTTTTAATGTTTCCACAAATTTAATTGTATAATTTAACTTTATCGAGAAAAACTTTCATTTATTATTTCTAGAATTCTTCTGTCGGAGCTTTAAACTTGTGAAATAATGTCACAATTTGCGGTGAAAGATATGAGATGCCTTGTATAGTCACAAGTATACTTATTTGTTGATGCATTAGTGCTTGGTGTGTTTATTTTATACTTATTTGTAGTAATTAAAGTTATAATCTTTTTTTACTTTCTCTCTTTATAAAATTGAGTTGTTGCTTTGTTAGCATCTTGTCTTAATTTCATATTTTATTTTGCATGCTCAAATATAGACAATTTTTTGTGTTAGTTTTGTTTCAGATTTCACTATAGAAACAAAAACAAAAAGGAATATGTTCTTTATACTTTTAAATTTACAATTTACATGTAGATTAACTTTCATCTTTAAGAATGAACGTGATAAAATGTTTACTCTTTTTTTCAAAAAAAAAAAAAGAAAGAGGAAGAATATAAAACCTATAACATTGATAATTAATGGTGAATACATTATATATGAAGATATAATTAAATTTAATATAAAAATAGTAGTTATATTCATAAATATTATGATTTTCAATATATATATAATAAGACTTGTTACACCTTATTCTAAATATTTATAATTAAGTTAATTAGTTTAAGTGCTTGTGGATAAAAATCTAATATAATATCTTGAAGACTTCATTATAATTATCAGGAGATTCAAAAGGTAATGTAAAAAAGTTGAAAGGTTTTTTTTAACCTTTATGTCAAAGTAAATATCAAACAATTTTTATACAAAAAGCAAATAATCTCCTATCAAGCTTTTAATTGAAGAAATATTAATATTACACTACGGTTTGCAAGGGATTAATCTCTTGCAATCTTTTGATCTATTAACACTTTTCTACCAACAAAAAAAACTTTTAACACAATCGAAATATTAAAAGAAAATTTTCAAAATGTCAATATTTTAGTATTTAATGATACATGTTATCAACATTTTAATTATTTACTATTTGTATGCCAAACATATTATTTTGAAATATGATTGATGATTCTATACTTTCATCCCTTTTTAATTCTCTGCATGTGAGAAAGATGCAAAGTACTTTAATTCATTGAAGAGATAACTAAAATTGTTGATGTCGTCCAACAAAGTTTTTTGGATGAGATATTACCCTAAAATTCTCAAATTGAATACCTCAGTAGTCATTTGACCTTTGAATCCATTATTTGAATAGTAACTTATGCAGCTATTCAGGTGAAGATCGAAAGTTTAAAACGATACAAACCCATTTTTGAATAACTTTTTAATAGCGTTTTTGGAATCACTTCCAAATGAATTAAGGAATCGAAAGTTAATGAAAATATGATATTTTCTATATTCACTCACAATCTCAAACTTCAATGAAATTAGTTAAATTCACTTTCGAAGTCCTGATCAATTATTTCAAAATTTCTTCCTTAATGGATATAATCACAAATAAATCAAATTCGTTTCATAGAAGTTGAAAATGTTTTGAATAATTTCTGAGTTTTCGTTAAAAATGGAGTACTTTGATTTTTAAAAAGCAAGATTTAAGTTACTTGAAGATATGGAATAACTTAAGAAATCAAGAGAGAGAGAGAGAGAGAGAGAGAGAGGATACAATTTTGCTAAAAAATTTGGAGAGAAAATGGGTAGTGGAATCTTTTATTTGTTTTCATTCCGCCATATTTGAGTAAAAAAGTGGGACCTCCAATTTGAGAAATAAAAGAAAGGTAAATGATTTATATTATGATACACTTCATTTGTTAAAATATTGACATTTCGATAATTTTTAACAATTTCTTTTAAAATATAGATGTTTTTAGTAATTATGTTAGGATTTTTTACTAATTAGCTAATTTTAATAGTTGTTATCTTTTTTCTTTTGCTTTACGAACTCATGTTTTGACTTATAAATAGAGTTTACTTTATAAACTTCTCATATTATTATTTCGATGCATTTACTTGGAGGTTATGAAATTGGAGTGTCACAATTAGTAGTGAGACAAAGTAAGAAACTTCAATTAAACATATTTTACAAAAAAGAACTCAAATCATATTATTTAATAATTTTTTTTCTGAATAATATACCCATTAATATGGGTTGCATACGCAAAGTGCGTGCCCAGAAACTACTAATAATAATAAAGCAAAATGATAAAAAAAAATGCCCTAAAATTATGTGAAATGAAAAAAAAAATGTCCACCATTTATGGGCTGGTTAAAAATATCTATGTGATCAATACTTTGATTTAAAAATGTCATTATTGTTAGGGAAAATGCATAAGTACCTCCAACATATGTCCAAATTCTCAGAGACATACTTTTACTGTACTAAGATACTACTACCCTCTGAACTTATTTTATAAATAATTTTCTATCTCTTTTCGACCTACGTGACACTAGTTTTTAAAAAAAATCAACATGTGATAGGCCCACAAGATAGTGTCACGTAGACCGAAAAAGAGTAGAAAATTATTTATAAAATAAGTTCAAGGGGGTAATAGGACCTTAATATAGTACAAGTATGTCTCTGGAATTTCGGACATAGGTTAGGGGAGGGGGTACTTGTGTATTTTCCCTTATTCTTATTTAATGAGTCAAAAATGCTCATTTCAAAATAAAATTATTACTTTGTTTTATTTTTAATTAATTCATTTGAAGTTATTTTAGTTCAAAAAAGACCTTGGGTCATTTGGAGTTAAATAAAATAAAGAGAAACTGGACAAATATACTCTCGAACTTCATAAATAATAGTCAAACTTTTAAGTTTATCAGTAATTTTTTTAGACACTTGAATTATAATTTTGATTAAGGACTTGAATGTATGATAATGTACTTCTATAGACATTTTCGCCTCAAATTATTATAAACACTCATTTGTAGTAGCTGTCTTGTTGTGCATTAGAAATGGAGCGGATTTATTAACTGGGTTTGGTTTAATTAGTAATGGGTGGGTAGTAGATTGGTTAATAAATTATATTTATTAGTTAAATTATAACAAATAGTTAAGCGTCGTGTATTAAAGAAATATTTAAATAGTTAAAATTTAAAATCATTAAATAAGTGGTTAATTTTGAACCCAAAGGTGGATGAGAAGGGTATTTTCGAGCCAATAGGTGGATGAGAAGGGTATTTTGGAGCTAGTTGGTGGATGGGGGATAATCATATACCATTGCTGATACTTCAAAGGTATTTAGGCCATTTTTTGAACTTTATAAGGGAAGAGAAAGAAATGATGGTTTGGACCATTTTATTAAATGAGACCCACTTGGCAAAATATAAGTGGAGCCTCAGACAATTTTATCTGTCACATCATATATATGCCTCATACATTATAAAAATTTTCCGATCAATCTATATATAAAATGAGAAGTAAAAAAAAATACATGTCAACACGATAAAGTTTCTTCATTTTTTTTTGTATTTAAAATTTAAATTTTAAATCTGCTTTAGTTGATAATTTTAAATAATAACTTATTCTACATGGAAATAATATTTAAATAATTTTTTTACTCATAACTCTTTGTAATTATAATAAGAATTCGAATATATAGTTTTATTCTATGTATTTGTGGCTATAATTTGTCAATAACTAATTAGATATTATCATGTTTCTTTATATATTTCCTAAAATCTTTTTTTGAACACAATTAAAATGTAAATTTGCAGTTTGTAAATACTTTCTAAATGTGCAGTTTTCGATACTTTTGAAATACATTTTAATGAAACTTCATAATTAAAAGAAATCAAATTTGTCACACGTTGGCTTTTTTTTTTTTAAGTAACAAATAAATAAAATTGTAAGAGCCTTTAAATTTTAGGTCACAGAAAAACTATCAATTATTTTAGAAAAAAAAAACTGCCAATTCAAAAGTATTGTAACTTCACCCGCTTTGGAGATAATATCTCATATGGTCACTCAACTTTGAATAGTTTATTTAGAAAGTCACTCAACTTTGGGTTTTTTATTTCGAAAGTTACTCAACTTTGTTTTTTAACTCAAAAGTCACTCAACTATTCGTGTTACACTTAGAAAGTCATCAAACAATTTATATTTCAATTAGAAAGTCACTTAATCAATTTAAATAACTTTCTTTCATTAAATTTTATTAAAAAAAAAAAAAACAATTAATTCATTCTTACCAATTCCAATTTGTCTTTATTAGTAATCTTTTAACAATTTATTTCTAGTTTTACAATTAATAGAATCAAGATTTTTTTTTTTGGGGGGGGGGGGGGGGGGGTTGTAGTGATTACTGTAAATTCTTTTTAGAAAATTGATAATTAAATAGTTGGAGCGGGCGGTAAAATAATTAAAATAAGTATCTTATTATTTCTCTTAAAATACTTTAAAATAAACTTTAATGAAAAATTTATTTAAATTGATTGAGTGACTTTATAAGTGAAATGTAAATAATTGGATGACTTTTTAAGTTAAACATCAATAATTTAATGACATTTGAGTTATAAAACAAAGTTGAGTGACTTTATAAGTAAACAACTTAAAGTTGTGTGACAATAGAATATATTAACTCCCCCCTTTGTAATCATACAAATAGCATTTTCATCCCCCTCCCCCCCAATTTTCTGTATCATTTTGCATTTATTGATTTTTTTTTTTGAAAATTTTTTAGGGCTTCAATTGACAAAAAAAAAATTATTATTAATGAAAGAATATCTTTTAAGTTTTACCAAAAAAAAAGAATGCAAAACGATTATTGTTTTCAGTTTCACATTTGTGTTATTACGAAATGAATTTGAAATGCATTTTCAATTGATTCATCTTTTGGTTTTCTTTCTGAATTCGTATTATTTTTATCTACATTATACAATTAGAATTATGATCTTGCAAGAAGTACACTTTATCGCAGATTGAAGAATTTCCCCCCAAATGAAACTCAAAATTTGAGAGTCTTTATTTCCTTTTCTACTATATATTTTTAATTTTTAAATATAAATAAAATTCAAATTATGTGATTTGACCATCACTTGCCACACAAAAATATTATTATCATTGAGTTACAATATTTAAATTAAAATATAAAATAAAAATAATATGCATTAAATTAACTCAGTCAAGAATTTTGAAAATGGTTTAATGCCCCTTATTATTTCAAATTTTAATTCCAATTTTAACTTGTATATGAAATCTCCAACTGATGAAAGAAAGTATTATAGTGTATAATATAGAAGATAATGTAATGTATAATACAAACACTTTTTCTTTAATATTATACGTGTAATGCGCGAATACGTATACTAGTGAAAACTGAATACAAAAAATATTTTTCATTTAGTTTAATTTTTAATGGAGACGAAAGACTATTCTTTTTATTTTTAAACGTCATGGTATTTTAATTTGGATTATGCATGAAAAATGAGTGAATTTATAATATGTTTCGATAAATAAATGAATAAAATCAAGTAAATTATGTACATGATGTCATGTGCCAATCTGTTAATCTTAAGGGTATATATAATCTAAAATATTGATGGCGAAGATATATATAAGAGAATCTTTCACATATAGCAAACACAAATTTATATTTGTATGTTATATCAAAGTTCGCATAATTGTGTTTCATAGCAAATATAAATATGTATATTTCACTATACATATCCATTTTTTTTCTAGTATTCGTTATACATATATAAAGAAATCAATTGTATAAGTCGCAATACATATACAAAGAAACCAATTGTATAATTAACTTAACATATACAAAAGAAAGCAGTTGTATACAAATCAATTGTATAGTTTGTGTATTTATAAAACGAGAAAGAAAGCAAGACAAAAGAAAATTGGAATATTTGTATTGTATAATTATAAGTATATATGGCGAAGATATATGTATTTGCATGTATATATATATATATATATACAAATAAAAATATATTTTATACATTTGTGTTTGTATAAAATTGAAAGAAAGAGGGAGAAAGGGAGCGAGAGTTTGAGGGAAAGATGCGACTGACAAACAGCTTACTAAATGACACATTTAAATTAAAGTGTAATTATAATATTAAATTTAATTTATTAATTTGCCATTATATATAATTTTCCGTAGTTAAATTAAAATATAATTATAACATTTAATTTAATTTATTAATTTGCCATTGTATACAATTTTCAGTATATACAACATATAATAGAGGGTAGTAACATATCATTTATAATAGTTTTGAGAGACATATTTACATTTTTTCCCTAAAATGTATCTCCCTACCCTAATTTCAGCTCCATGTGTCTCCCGTTCTTCTCACTTGCTCCGACCACCCGAGAACGGCCACCAAACGCCGCCCTCTCTCCTGACACCGCCATTACCTTCATCTGGACGGCGAATCGGACAGCCACCAGAAAGATCATCTAGCAGACGTCGGCGATTAGAGAATACAGAAAGGTAAACCGGTGATTTCTTTTCTTATAAACTGATTACTTTTGTTAATTTTTATTATTTCATTTTTAATGCTTTATAAGAGGTTGTATTTTAATCCATGTCTATCATTATTGTTTGAGCCCCTTTTGAATAGGATGGGTATAATTTATTAAAATTTTATGATTAACAAGTTTCTAAAACTGATTTTAATTTTAAGTTTTGTTTACTGTTGATGCATCGGAGTTGTTTCAAAAGGAAATGTACTCATACTTTAATGTTGGTATATTTTTATATTGTTTAACCTGTGATTGGAACAAAGATCAATTATCATGTTTACTCCGTTATGTGATTTGCTTTCCAACTTCCATCATATCTACAATTTTCTCAATCATTAACTTGATCAATGAGAATTCCTCTCCCTTCAAATTTGATTCGCAACATTCATATGTCTAAATGGGGCAACTGGAGATCTTTGTACTTGTCTGATTGATAGTGCTTATTTGAATTATGGTAATTTCATCTTCCTTAGCGGATCAAGACATTGTTAGTAGCATAAATTACTTCATTTGACGAGAGGATTATGGAAATTGCATATATCTTGATGTTTCTCCTTTATGCTCCCAGGAATATATGCTAATGATTGAGAAGAATATTTTCTTTCCTTATCTTTATACATTGACTGATCAACCCTCCTTACCATATACTTCCTCTGTCCCTATTTAGTAGAAATGATACACATATTAAGATAACAATAATTAGCATGGTGAAGTTATAATTTTACCATTATTAATTATGGTTTCAAAAATGATAAATTAAAACTTGGAAGTCATCAAGAAGGTTAACTGAGGGTATAATAGGAAATTTTTTTGTCCTTTCTTAATTTGTCAAAATGGACATGTAAATAGCGACAACTAAAAAATGAAATATGGACAAGTAAATAGGGACAGAGGGAGTATTACTTTATGCTTTCATCTTTTTGTTCTCAATGATTGATCACTGGTGAAAGACACTGGAACTCACTTCTCCATTACAATATAACTAGAACCTCTTGATCGGAGGACACACCTCTTCTTGGATACACTAATAAACAAATAGTCTTTTCTAGGTTCTCTTGTTCTTTGTTGCTAGTTGTATACCAATTTTGGCTATTGATGCTTGGATTGCTGTGGTGTCATTGGTTATTGTTGCGTTTTCTAGATTGTTACTTCCTAATAGATTTGTTTCTATCGAAGTACTCTTCATGCTTAATGTGCCAGTTGTATTTTTGATTCTCTTGTGTCAAATGTGTGTTTCGGAAAACTCGAATGTTTTAATTATTCTGGGAGAAGCAAACAAGTATGTCCTGTTATTTTTAATGTGGTTTGATAGGTTTACAGAAACTTTGTGCATTAGAATACATCTTCATAGGATTTACTCATAATTTAACTTCAAAGCTTGTTGCTCTTTTTCTTGTTTGTTTGAAATCATGGTTATCATAATATACCTTTGGGGTTCTCTTCTCAGTCTACTTACAAAATAATTGTTAAATGTTGTAGCTAAGAATATTTCTTAATGTTCTAGAAAATATGTTATGGTGTGAAATCTTTACTTCACATTTTGTGGTGCTTAACAAGGCCGTTATGGAAGTGGGCTTATTAGTGTTTCCCTCTCTATGCTATTGTGTGTGCGTGCACATTTCTTTTGTGTGAATAGGGCATTAGTTCGATATCAGGGGCATTGAAGAGTTGTCTGGGACTTCTCATTGATCGTCTAGTCAAGCCTACTAGTCTTGAATTCATTGTCTTTTCTATTTCACTACTGTGTTTGTAATAACTTGTGAACTAGATTTTTTGTAATATTGAGAATAAGTGCTTCTATCATTTGGGTTGGGGAAACATTATGTGCTACATGTTTCTCTTTTATATTTTCATGTTTAATTATTAAAGTTGTTCTCATTTTTGTTATAAAAGCCATTGTCCGACTCTTGTTAAGCACTTGAATTGGACATGTTGCTTTTAATTTTATATATGGTAAACTACTATTTTCTAACCTATAGTTGTGGGAAAGTAAATGAAATTATTGGTTTAGTTCCAAATTATTAACCATGATGATGTGATCTTTAGAGTATTGCTTACCAATGATTTTTTAAATGAATAGTGTATTTGTATGTAAATATATTTATGTGTTTGTATTTAAATCCAATCTTCAACTATCCTTTAAATATTATTATTATGTTCTAAGATCAATCTCAAATGAAAATGTTTCTAAGGTGGAGGAGTATGATTAATAATATCGTGATATTATCTCTATAAGGAAACAAACATTTGAAACCTCCTTATAATCTCTAGATGATTGGTTTAAAATTGAAGTATTTTTTAAGCTTAGAAGTCATTTTCTTTCATAATTATGATTCATCTTTCTTTGGGGTAGATTTATGTACAATTTCACCTTTACAATTTTTCTATCTTTGCTGTTAATTCTATATATATTTTCTTAACTAATTATTGCCTTCTTATGAATATTAATTTTTTAAAATAATATTAGCCTCACATGATTATTTAATTTAATAATGAATAGTTCTTATTATTTTAATTTTTTTGTTAATTAATAATCATTTTACTATCTTTGTTAAGTTGTTTTCAATAGTATCTTTCCTAGTTTATCACATAATTTACTTTAATTAATTGATTGATGCCCCCTTGGTTTCCATTATTTGTACTTGTCGCTTAAATAATAATCATGTCAATTTATTCAATTATCTGCTCACCTAGTTTTGTATTAATTTAGATAATTATGGATTCATTCTTAATATGTTTACTTGTTTAAAGTTTTAAAATAAAGTTTTTATATACTATTTGACTGATTCAATCAATAGCCCGTCCTGATGTCTTTGTTGATGATTTAACCGCTTTTAATTGTTAATTTGGGATCACCATGGCCCTAGCCCCTGGAGTTCTTATGTAGACTCTGGTGTTGCATGTGTATGCTAGGCTCCCATAAGCGCCTAAGATCGGTGATGTTGTCTTGATAAGTGTGGAAAGTCAATATTGTAATCGATGATCGAAGGATCTATCGACTTACATTAACTTTTCGTGGCTAGTAGGGTGAATTTTAATGTAATTGTGTAGTCATTCTTAGCTTAATAAATTAATATCCCTTTTGCTTATCACATATCCCCACATAATTTATAAGATTCGGTTGGATCTACTTTTATGGACCTTGAAAGGTGCCTAACACCTTAGTTTTTAGATAATTTGAACACTTACCTGATATTTGATTGTGTATAACCCTTTTTAATCAATTTATTTGTTTAGTATAGAGTGGTGTCCTAACACACATTTTATTTGTCAGGTAGTGACTCCTCTCTATTTGGTAGAAAGAGTTGTCATGTTGTTGCCAAACCTATTTTGTAAAAAATGGGTGCGAAAATATAAATTGGTATGGTATTAAATCATCAATCATGTCGATTACTGAGCATTTGGAAGGACTTTTGTATGGTTTGAGTTGTAGAATTTAAACGACCTAATGAAGTGTTTCACTTGAAGTTTTTGGTTAAGAGTATAGGGTTAAATTTCATGCATTTTTGGAAAATGAATAGCATTGGTAAACAAGTTAGCAGAAGGAACAATAATCTTGTTGTATATTGAAGAGTTCAAAATATTTAGAATTGTGTCAAGGTACAACTCAAGATATGTAAGGAAATGAGACATTACGTATAAATCCTGGTTTCGACACATACTTATAAAGGTTTTATCAGCGACTCTTCTAAAGAGTTGACTTTGGTTTGGTGACAAATAGATATATATGGAGGATTTTGTATTTTTTTTATTGGATTGGATTGTTCGAATTATGATAGGTGATTTATGGGCGCACTAAATGAAAGACTTAAGCCTACATGTCTGTTGAGAATTTTGAGTTCGATTGATGTCAAAAATACAAGTGAAACATCTGATAATCAAAATCACCACATTTGAGTTCTTAGCAAACTGAAAAAAATGTAGTCAACTTGGAAATGGACGTTTAAAGATGAGAGACACATTAAACATAAACAAGAAAAAAAAGGGAGCAAAAACTCACAAGATATCAAAAGGGTGAAATAAACACGAGAATCAGAAGAAACAGACAAATAGAATTGCAAAATACCCAAAAGGCAAAGAAAAAGGTCAAAAGATTGGGAACTATATGACGACATATGAGGATGAACTCCACAAAGAAGAAGAGCATGAGCATCTTAGTATCTCCATTGTCTATTGGAAAACAAAAAGTTAGAAAGCGGTAAAAGAAAACAAAGAGGACAGGAGAGAAACTGTCACTTATTGGGAGTTGCAAACTTAAATACCAGATGAGACACCTCTAATGACACCACCAAAGTAACTATTGCATCCACCAGGTTCTATCCCTTAAAAAAGGTCAACAAACAAAGCGAGAAGGAAATGGAAGCTGATATCAATGGAGACACATCTCTGTGAACTTAGAAAGATGGTAAGGATGACAATTCAAATGAAGGTGTTGATAACTCTAATCACAAGGAAAAGAAAAGCGCATTTGAAGAGAGCTCCATGCGACGACATTGTGGAGAAAATGAAGGATCTCAATTAGGAAACTCTAATTCTTAATGTGTGATAATAAAGATAGGCAAGTTCCTTTACGGACCTGGTCAATTTCTTTTATGTTGGTTTGTTTTGGGTCAAACTATCTCTTTTTTAGTTACTTTTGAAATTGAATAAAAGGAGCCCTTCTCTTCATTGTTAGTTTAAGAAAAAAAGGAAAAATATATACGTGCTGATAGTCAAGATACAAGTGAAATATTCGATAATAAAAATCATTATATCTCGAGTTTTAGCTCATCGAACAAAATGCAGTCAACCTAGAAACAAACAAAGATGAGAAACGTATAAAGATGAGATACAAGTTTGCATAAGTCAAGAAAAACGATTGCAAAAACTTTGCAAGATATCAAAATCGAAGCTTTCAAATTAAAGATATAACGAGGAGGATTTGACCAAGTAAGTTTGTGATCTATATCCTCCACTTTATTGAACTAGAAATATTTGATTGTTGCTTCTTGTTTATTTTTTGCTATCTTTTTTCTTATTTATGCCTATCTTGTCTCTCATCTTTATTAGCTTTCTAGGTTGAATTTATGTTGGTCCGTTGACTAAGAATTATGATATAACAATCTTGATTATCAAATATTTCACTTTTATTCTTGACTGCCGACAAATATATATCCCCCCACCTTTTATTAAATAATAGAGGATGTAAGTGCTCCTTTTATTGAATTTCAAAAGTTTATGCAAAAGAGGTCGTCCGATTAAAACGAAAAAAAAAGAAATTGGCTCAACTCATGATGAACTTTCCCGCCTCTATTATAAGAATCTAAGTATTAGGGTTTCCTAATTGAGCTCCTTCATTTTCTCCAAAATGTCATCGCAGGGAGCTCTCTTTAACTCCACATTCCTTTTCCTTATGATGTAGGTTATCAACACCTTCATTTGGACCGTAATCTTTATCATTTTTGTCAGCTCACCGAGGTGCGTCTCCATTAATTTTTAGCTAACATTCCCTTCTCGATTTGTCTGCTGACCTTTTTTTTTAGGAATTAAATGTTGTGGATGTAGTGGTTACTTTGGTGGTGTTGATAGAAGTGCCTTGTCTGGTATTTGAGCTTGCAAATCCCTGAAGGTGACATTTTTCTCCCGTATCCTCTTCGGACACTTTTATCGCTTTCTAACTTGTTTTCTAGATGAAGAGACAATGTATATATTAAGATGATAATTCTCTTCTATGTGGAGTTCATCCTCATCTGCCATGCTACAATGCCTGGAACTGTCAAATTGGGGTTGGCCTATTAAGTTAGCTCATTCCAACCCTTCAATTAAGTATGGTTGGGCCTAACTTTTTTGGCCTATTTAGGTTTTTGATCCAACTGCATTTGCCTCGCTAACTTTGTGGGCCCAACGCACAAGGTAGGCCAGCCAATCTTTTGACTTATTTCTTAACCTTTTGGGGTATTTTGTTGTTGCAGTGCTATGTGTTTGTTTCTTTTGTTTCATGTGTTTATTGAACCCTTTTGATTTGCGATCCCAATTTTCTAATTTTTTTTTAAAAGATGGTTTAGAGTTGGATTTGTTGAAAATATTTGGAATCTATAGAGTTCCATCAAGAGGTTTCATGTGAGATTTCTTATTTTGGAGTTAATCTTGGCCCATTTTTTTTCTTGATTTTGCTTTGCGATTGATTCTCGATTTCAATATTCTTGAGGATGCTTTAGTGTTGGATTTTTTTTGAAAATATTTGGGATCTAGAGAGTTTCGTCTAAAGGTTCCATTTAAGATTTCCTATTCTGGAGTAGATCTAGCCCCATTGTTTTTCTTGATTTTGCTTCGCACTTAATTTCTCTATTTACATTTTCCTTGCAACTCTTAACCTTTTTTGGGGTATTTTTTTGTTGCAGTTCTATTTGTTTGTTTCTTCTAATTGATATGTTTATTTCTCCATGTTGATTCCCGATCTGATTTTTCGAGCTCTTCTGTAGGTTGCTTTAGAATGGATTTGTTAAAAACATTTGGGAATGGAGAGTTTCATTAAGTGGTTGTATTTGAGATTTCCTATTCTAAAGCCAATCTAAAATCTTTCTAATTTTTTTCTTGATAATGGTTAGCAATTAAGTCCTCTATTCTCATTTTTCTGTGCCATCTATGATTCATTTCCGATGATGTTCTCTATGGGATGCTTGGTAAGAGAGCTTTTGTTTTCGTTTTATTTTTTTTCATTTGAAACTATGTGACCTACTTTGAGAATGATCTTTTCCTTTCTTTTAACTTTGCATTTAAAAAGACCGATACAATAGAATTAGCATCCTAAGATGAAAATATTATACATTGCACGTCAACCAATCCTAACAGTGTAAAATTGAAATTAGGACTTGATTTGATCTGCATGTTGCATTGCTTAATTTGTTCTTGCAGTTGCTTCTTATTTCTCTTTGCTTGTTATTATGTAATATTTGTTGTAATGGTGTTTGAATTTTGATTCTTGAGTTCTTGTATGGTTGCTTTTTTTCATTTGTATGATTTGTATGTATTGAACCTATTCAATTAAGACGTTTTTGAATAATCCAATTCAAGAAAGATTACTCCAAATTTGGTTATGTTATTCTATATGTATCCAAGTTTTTGTTGTTGTTTTTTGTCTTTTATGAATGTATACTTGTAACCAAAGAAAATAGATTAGTTAAGAGTTTTGTTTATCATGTTCTCCTCCCATCATGAGATTTTTTCATAAAGTATTGTACTCCCTCCATTTTTCAACCCAATTTTTCATCTTTGGACCTTTTGGGGTATTTAGTTGTTGCGGTTCGATTTGTCCGTTTCTCTTTTTTCATCTGTTTGTTACAACCTTTTGATTGACAATCCTATTCTCAAGCTTTTCTTTAGTATGTTTTAAAGTTAGATATGTTGGAAATATTTGGAATTTGGAGAGTTTCGTCTAGAGGTTCCATTTGAAATTTTTTATTCTGAAACTAATCTAGTTTCCTTCTGTTTTTTCTTCATTCAGATTAGCAATTAATTCCTCTACTCATATTTTCCCCTAGCTGCTTTGATGCGTTGCTAATGTTGTTTTCTCTATAATCTTTTGTAAGTGAGCTTTTCTCTTATTTCATTTATCTTTTTGGTCCGAAATTGTTTGATCCAAAATGAGAATGATGTTTTTCTTTTGTTTAATTTTTCACTTAAATATATTAATGTTTGTATAATAGAAGTAGCATCCTAAGGTGAAAATGCCGAATTTTGCACATCAACCAACTTTAGTAGTATAAAATTGAAATTAACGCTTGATTTGATCTGTATGTTGCATTACTTATTTGTTTTTTTCTAGCTGCTTCTTATGTCTCTTTACTTGTTATTATGCATTATTTGTTGTATTGGTGTCTGCATTTTTATTCTTGAATTCTTGTATGGTTGTGTTTTTTATGTAGTTGGGTGCATCATTTGTATGATTTATATCTATTGAACAAACTCAAATAATAGATTTTTGGCTGAGACAATTCAGAAAGATTATGCTATATTTATTATTCTATATGAAATACAAATTAGTATTGTTTGATGTGTTCCATGAATGTCTACTTGCAATAAAGTTGTGTTAATCATATTTTCCTCCCATCAGGGAATTTGTGCATAATAAGTATTGAACTCCTTCCTTTTTCGCTCCAACTTTTCATATCCTTACCTTTGGGGGTATTCTTGTTTCACTTCTATTTGTCCGTTTCTTCGGATTCATATTTTTATTGCACTCTTTTGATTCTCGATCTCATTTTCAAGCTTTTCTTTAGGATGCTTTACAGTTAGATCTGCTGAAAAGATTTAGGATCTGGAGAGTTTTGTCTAGACATTCCATTTGAGATTTTCTATTTTGTAGCTCATTAAGCTATAAACACTGAGTAAGTGCTGAAAGAAGATACTTTATTAATGAAGTCAGACGAGTATTAAATAGAAATATAGAGAGATTAAGAAGAATCCTAAACAAACTAATAACGTATTATAATCAAATAACGACTGCTGCAATATCAAAATTAATTGAACTAACAATAGCTAACAAGGCTGAGTTGTTCAGTGCCAATACGCCCCCTCAAGTTAGACGATAGGTTATTAAGCCTAACTTGAATATATTTTGCTGGAAAGTAGGTTTAGATAGTGCATTGGTGAGAGTGTCAACGATTTGATCGGCACCATGGACATGAACAACCTAGACCTTCTTTGTTTCTACATGGTTGCGAACAAAGTGAAAATCTTTTGCAACATGCTTCACACGACTATGAAAGACAGGATTTTTGCTCAGGAATATGGCTCCAAGATTGTCACAGTAAATGGTAGGCATGGCGCACTGGAAAACGCAGCTCAGTTAGAAGATTGGTCACCCACAAGGTTTTTGAAAGAGCATTATCCACTGCCCTATACTTAGATTCAGTTGAGGATCGAGAGACAATATTTTCCTTCTTCGAGGACTAACTAATCATATTGGTACCAAAGAACAGGATATACCCAGATGTGGAAACTTTGTCAGAGATATCCCCCCAATCTGCATCAGAGTATACATGCATATTAATGTCCTCAATGGAGGTTACACGAAGGCCCAACTAGATGGTTCCACGCAATTAACGGAGAACACGCTTCACAGCTTTCCAATGAAGTTCTGATGGTGCTTTCATAAATTGGGATAACTTATCCAGCGCATAGGCGATGTCTAATCTAGTAAAAGACATGTATTGGAGCCTGCCTAAGACTCGACGATAGCGTGTTGCATCAGTCAGGTGAGTGACATCAAACAATGTAAGTAGCTCAGATGTACTAATTGGTGTGTGAACACTTTTGCATTCGGTCATTAGTTCATCATTCAAAATATCGTTGACATAATTCATTTGGGTGAAAATTAAGCCGCTAGAGCTGCGTATAACTTCAACACCCAGAAAGTAGTGAACATTTCCCAATTCCTTAATAGAGAATTGAGAAGCAAGTGAAGCAATAACCTGATCGACACTGAAAATGTTGCTGCCAGTGAAAATAATATTATCGACATAGACAAGGACAAACACTGTGTCACCTAGACCTTGTCTGACGAGTAGCGAAACATCTGATTTCGTCTTGAAAAAATTATATGGGCTTGTTTCAATCCATAGATTGCCTTGCGCAGTCGACATATATGAGTTGGTTTGTCATCATCAAGGAATCCTAGAGGTTGTTCCATGTACACCTCCGCTTCCAGGTTCCCTGGAAGAAAGCATTGTTAACATCAAGTTGAAGGAGATGCCAATTATTGCGAAGTGCCACAGAGAGGATAATCCGGACTATGGTAGGCTCGACAACTGGGATGACGGTCACGTGGAAGTCAATGCCCGGTCTCTGAGTGAATCCTTTTGCAACTAGCCGTGCTTTATATCTATCAACACACCCACATGCTTTCCTTTTTATCCTTAAAAGCCACTTGCAAGAGACAATATTTTTGGTTAGGTCAAGAGGAATAAGTTCCCATGTCTGGTTTTAAATTAAAGCATCAAGTTCATGTTTCATTGCATCTCGCTAGTGGGGATGTTTTTGACCTTGTTTGGCAGTAATAGGTGTGATGATGGGGTTTTGTTTGGCCAGGCAATCAACAATATGTTTGGGTTTAGTGATGTTGTTTTGGGATCGCGTGACAGCACATGTAGGGGGAGACAGACAATGAGGCAACAAAAGAGCAATTCTGACTCATAGATAGGGTAGACTTGTCGAGTGGCCATGGGTGTTGGTGGAATGGTGTTTCTGCGTTGATAAACAAGGAGGGGACGCGGGCTGTTATGTGTGTTCAGAGGTATGTGGGTTAGTGAACGTGGAGGGAGGTATGGTGGTGTGGTGTGTTGGGCAGTATAGGGAGAAGACAGTTCCTGGAGAGTGGGAATTGTAGAAGTTGAGGGAGATAAAAATTTACTTGGAGACGATAACGTTGCAGGAGGTGAAGTTGCTTCCGCCGCTGATTCACTTCTGGTGTAGGATTGAGATCTTGAGTTGTCCTATAACTCTCTTGGGGAAGAAGAAAGTATTGATCGGTAGTCCACATGTGTGTGCGTGTATATGTTTAAGAGATGATGCAGACCAATAATGACAGAAAATGTGGTAGGGTCTGAAAGATTTAAAATTGTGGTATTTTCCTATTCCAAATGAGATGAATTTACGGCAATATTAGAGAATAGAGTTTTCAATTGAAAAAAACTATCAATATATCGCACATCTCAGGACAAATAGACCTTACCAACAATTGGGTCAAAGCACTGGTGACAATGATGAGCAATGGAAAATCACCTGATTACAAATCCTTACGAATTTTTTATTGTTTATGCTATCCATGGCTCAAATCATACTCCAAAAATAAATTAATCGTTCTTGTTAAAGCTTATAGAGCTCTGATACCATATAAAAACTGAATAAGTGCTGAAACAAGATACTTTATTAATGAACTCAAACGAGTATTAAATAGAATTACAGAGAGAATAAGAAAACTCCTAAACAAACACTAATAACCTAATACTAATAAATAAAAGCTGCTGCATTATCTTAACTAAATTGAACTAATAGTAGCTAACAAGGCCGAGTCGTTCAGTACCAATATTAGCCTCCTATTTTTTTTTATTTTGGTTAGCAATTAATTCCTTTATTCATATTTTTCCGTGTCTTTAGCTTTGATTCGTTTCCTTTGTTTATATCTTTGCGATTCTTTTTAAATGAGCTTTCTCTTCTTTTTATTTTAAAACAGTGTGACCCACAATGAGAATGATGTTTTCATTTCCTTTAATTTTGCACTTAAAATAATCTATCATTGTACAATATATATAGGTTCCTGAGGTGAAACAATACATTGCACATCAACAGTTCCTAATAGTGTAAAATTGGAATTAGGTCTTGGATTTCATCTGCATATTATTTCTTATTTGGTTCTTATAGCTGCTACTTATTTCTCTTCGCTTGTTATTATGTATTTTCTCTTATATTGGTGTTTTGTTTTGGTTCTTGAATTATTATATGGTGCATTATTATGTAGTTGGATGCATCATTTGTATAGTTTATAAATATTGAACGAGTTCAATTAAGAGGTTTTTGACTAAGCCAATCCAAGAAGATTAATTCAAATTTGCTTATGTACCATTCACTGTTTTTCCAAATTTGTGTTGTTTTTTGTCTTACATGAATGTGTCCGTGCAATCAAAGATACTAGATTAGTTAAAAGTTTTGGTTATCATGTTCTCTTCTCATCAGGGGATTTATTCATGATAAGTATTGAACTCCCTCTATTATTCACCCCTAACTTTTCATCGCTTGCATGATCTGATAATTAAGTAACCCAATTTAGCATTTCAATATTAATTAATCTCCTTCCCTATACTCCTAAATCAAATAAAGTCTATGTATTTAATTCTCCTTCATCTAGAGTTGTATTTTCTAGATGAATAGTGTGTCCAATGTCTTTCTTTATAATATGAGTTGTTCTAATATAACTGTTACTCATCCTCATGCATATCTCTTCCACCACTTTAATTATTAGCCTTGAGACCTTAGTTTCAAGAATGGAATTTCATAACTGTAAGGAGTCAATCTCAATTATCACGTATTGATATTAGTTCTCCTCTATATATCATATTGCCTTAATATAGTCATAACTTATATCTGAGTGTTGTGCGTTGTAAAATGCTCATTTCGTTTGTCTTATATCCCTCGTATAAAATTCTCACAATCTTAGAATTTTCTCTAGTGTACAATTTGTATTAGATTTGACCTAGTCATTATTTAGTTTCCTACAACACACTTGAATAACCTTGGATTTTTGGGGATTAGTCTAAAAAGATTGCATCAAGGTACTCCATTTGTAGGAAGCATGTTTAAGAGTTTCTCTTTCCGCCTTCATAAACATAATGATAGTATGCATGATTTGGTATATTAGTTTCACTTTAGAGTAAATGATATTAGCTAACCTAGTTTTCTCATGTCTATCTTTCTTTCTGTATGTGTATGAGGAGAAGGAAACAACAAACTTAAAATTTATAACTTGGATCTCTTATTAGTTTGTAATCATTTTGTGATTGAAAATTTTTGCCTTTTAAATTATCCAAATTCTATAATTCAGTAACCCTCAATTACCTTCTCAAGGTAACACCAAACCATATCAGAATGCCAACAATAAAAAATAAAATTCATCATTAACCTACACCACAACTAGCCATTTATTCAACCATCAAGACTCCATGTCCAGAGAACTTATCATGCAACCTCCCAACGATCTATATGATATTATTAGTTGGACACATTTTTAACTACTTAGTTATGGAAACCTAGCGTATCTAGTCATAAACAACTATTGAAGAATTTTGTAGGCATCCCTTTGCTCCCCAGAGAAAAGCCTAACGAGCATGGACTGGAAGTCGATTGGTCTTTCCCTTCCTTATATGGAAATTCCTAGCCTCCAGTACCCTCAAATTTAAAGTGGAAATTCCTATGTGTCTTGAATTTGAAATCTTTGATTTTGATACCTTGTTGAGTTTTTTCGCTTTTTTTTCTCTCTTTTATGCATATAATGTCTCTCATCATTATATGTTCATATCCAGGTTGATTGTGTTTCGTTCAGTTAGCTCAAAATTCAGATATGACAATCTTGATTTTTGACATGTTTCACCTGTTTTCTTGACTGCTAACATGTATATATTTTCTCCCTTTTTCTTGCCATTTTAAGATACTTTTTTGTCGCAATTCTATTATTCTACTTCTTCTGATTAATGTGTGTATTGTAGCCTTTGAATTATCGACCACATTTCAAAAATTGTTCTTTAATATTCTTTAGAGTTATATTTGTTCAAAGTATTTGGATGTGGAGAGTTTCATCTAGAGGTTTCATTTGAGATTTTCTATTTTAAAGTCGATCTAGCCTCCTAATATTTTTCTTGATATTGATTAGCTGTTAATTCCTCTATTTGCATTTTTCCATGCCTTTAGTTATGATTCGTCCTCCATGTTGTCTTCATGACGCTTGATAAGTGAGTTTTTCTCATCTTTTCGTTTTTTTCTTAAACTATTTGGCCTACAATTAAAATAATGATTTCCTTTTTTTAATAATTCTTCACTTGAAAACATAGATTTTTGTACAATAAAACTAGCATCCTAAGGTAAAAATGCCACATATTGCACATCAACCAATCCTAAAAGTATAAAATTGAAATTGGTCTTGGATTTGAGCTGCATATTGTGTTGCTTATTAGATTCCTGTAGTGGCTCGTGTATTGTCTATCGTATATGGCTTTGCATTTTGATTCTTGAGTTCTTGTATGTTTGTAGTTTGGTGCATCATTTGTATGATTCATATATATTTATGTACTTCAATTAATAGGTTTTTGACTACGACAATTCAAGAAAGATTACACCAAATTTTTTGATGTAGTATTTTATATATATATCCAAATTTGTGTTGTTATTTTTTGTCCTCCATGAATGTCTACTTAAAATCAAAGAAACTAGGTTAGTTAAAAGTTTTTTTTATGATGTTCTTCTTGCATCATGGGATATTATCATTATAAGTAGTAAATGTTGTCCATTTTTCATCCCAACTTCTTATCTCTTGTATAACCTGATTCTTAAGTAAGGAAAATTTAGCTTATTATTATTAGTTATTCTCCTTTTATACTCTTAGATCAAAGAAAGACTCTATTTTTTCCTCCTTCATCTAGTATTGTATTCGGAGATGATTAGCCTATCAATTGCCTTCCTTTATATTATGAGTTATTCTGATATTTTTGTCACACATCTTCATTAATATCTCATCTACTAGTTCAAATATCGGCCAGGAGATCTCCCATTTCCCAAATTTTCAAAATAAAATTTCTTAACAGTAATGAGTCAATCTCAATTATTACTAGTCGATATTAGTTCTCCTCTATATATATCATTGCCTTAGTTTAGTCATAATTTTTGTATGAGTGTTGTGCATTGTAATATACTCATTTCTCTTACCTTATTAGCAAATATATTACCATTTATATTCCTCATACGAAATTCCAATGATCCCTGTCAGGGTTTTTATCTGGATGTACCATTTTTATTACATTTCACATATTCATTATCTACTGGCCTCCAACACATTTGAATCACCTTTGATTTGGTTTATAAGTCTGAAGAGAATGCACTTAGGTATTTTATTTGTAGGAAGCATGTCTAAGATTTTCTATTTTCGCCTTCATAAGCATGATGACAATATGCATGATTTTGTATATTAATTTTACTTTAGAGCAAATGATATTAGCTAATCAAATTTTGTCATGTCTATCTTTGTTTCTGTGTGCGTACTTGGATCTCTTCTTTGTTATATAATCATTTGGTTATTGAAATTTGTTGGCTTAGCTAATTCAATCTCTCTCAAAAAATAGTCCATTCTAGAGGAATTGCAAAATAATTTGACAAGTAATATTGATTTAAGTATCCATGATATAAGATTCAAATAATGTCGAACATAAGAAAGAAAAGAAAATAGCTTAGATTTATCCACACTGCCTTTTTTCTTCCGTTGTGCCTTTTTAATTTGAAAAACAAATATTTCGTTCTAGTCGCAAGTGTCATATCTCCACGTGTCTCCAGATATGTAGGCTTCCCGATTGTCAATTGTGTACCATGTTAATTAATAATTTAAGAATACAAAATTTATTTTGAAGCTATAAAAATTATCAAAATATACCATTACAAAAACTAGACATAAAATTAATCTAACTGATAAACAATCATTTCCATCAAAATGTTTATATTATTATCAACTTTAAATGAATCTAAATTAATAGCACAAAAAAAATGAAAGCAATAGTTTATATGAAGATAACACAAAAAAGAAAAAAAAGTAAATATTTTTACGGAGATTGATGTGTTATTCACTAAAAGATATAAGATTGATGATTCTAGTTTAATGATCTTTGAGTTCACCCTCGATTTCTTTTGCAAAATGACTTATGATAAGTACAAGAAGAAAATATTTTTTATATGGCGATTGATATATACATTGGAACTCAATTAGACTCGGATACTGAAAAGTCTCAAATTGAGGGTAAACCTCTTTCTAAGCAATGTAAGTCATGGCCAAGACTTGAACTTGACACTTCTAGTTAAGGATCAAAGAATAGTAATTCTAGTCAACAACAATCTTTGTTGGTAGAACACAATAAATAAATCCAACATATTACCAAATATTCAAGTGAAAGTAAATGAAAACATTATTAGTATCAACAAAAGTTATGGTGGGATGTAAATGATCCTTCCATCCTTAACCAGAATTCTCAATTTGAGCATTGGATATGAAGAAAATCTTGTTAGAAAGTATCCCTCAAAATTCATATTAACCGGGGATTTAATATGATATATTGATATCGAGTGAAACTAATATTAATTACAGTTTACAATTTATTTCAAGTTCTATTGTAACTCTTTGTATCTGAAACAATGGTAATTTCTACAATAATAAGTTGTCAGATTTAATATTTCATTGAGATGCGTTGTTTTTTTACCTTTCAATGTGTGTTTAAAAGAAGTTTTAAAAGAAAATATGAATATGCCATCAAAATATATGGAATTCACATCTTTCTATTGATTTCTATTGAAATTTCATTCCCGAATTTTGATTCAATGCCATTCTATTTAGTAATTTAAAAACACAAGATTTTCATTTGAATAAAGAAAATAATCATCATACACCACAATGAAAATCGAGAATAAAAATAATCTAATTGACGAACAATAATCTCCGTAAAAAATTGTTATATATTAATAGCACAAAATAAAGAAATATTCTCTGCATACTTTACATGTAGAGAACCCAAAACAAAAAAAATGTAAAAGATTACATCAAGGAGTTGTGGAGTTATTCCCTAAGGGATCATTTAGTTGAGAACAAGTTATCCCATGATTAATTATCATGGGATTAATTATCCTGGATAGCTTATCCCACCATATATACAGATTTATCCCATCTGTTAGAATATGTGTGTCCACTATCAGTCAATGGACCAGGTCCCTTGACACACAAAAAAGGATATAGCCGAAACTAAATGAAGTTTAACAACAAAAGAGTTTTACGTGGAAACCTCCTTGCTCAAGGGAGTAAAACCACGACCTGTCTCACATGATTTTCATTTCCGTTTCATATGCACAAGACAAAGAAAATCGGTTACACAAATGTGAAAAAAGTTTTTAATCTCACCAACAAGCAATAACTCTATTGCTTAATGAGCCTAAGTAGATGTTACTCTACCCAGTAAGCTATCACTCTAGACAACTTAGAATTTTCTAAGCAACACAAAGGTTACCCACTAAAGTAGAAGCTTCAGGTTAAGGGCCTCCAACGCCTATAAGTACAAGCTTCTTTCTCTTTTTAGCAAAGCAAAGGGATATATGGATCCACTACCAGTAAAAACTTTGTCAAATTGATCAAACAATTCTAAATGCTGAAAATGAAAGGTGCAAATGTCAGCAAACGTTTCATGCTCTTTTAGAGCATGTCCCTGCTTTTTCTCCAGACCTGGTGGAACAACATATTCAACAGCTCCTTAACCAAATTCAAACCCTGAAAGAAGAGAAGAGGAAATTTTCTCGAGATAAGGAAGACCTTATTGTTAGGATGGACTTCCGCATCCGCGGCGGAAAAAGCTAAGAGTTAGCCAACTTTTTGGAGTTTAAGAAGGTTATACGTGTCTATAGAAGCAAAGTAGTGTTATCTTCTTTTTCATTGTTTAGTGGAGTTCTACTCCTATGATAAGTGTATGTGTTGTGTTTGCATGTATAAGTGGTAGACTTCAATGCTTCAATTGCTCACTTTTTTATGTTGTGTTTAGTTGAGTGGATGGTGTATATGTCTGTAACTTATTATTTGATGTATTTCCATGTAACTGCTATTAATGAAAAAAATCTACTTTTTTATAGTTCATTCTCTTTCCCTGTTTTGTGCAGAAAAATTATTGATTTGAATTATTTTTTAAATCTGGTCTCTCTCTTGTAAATTTCTCATATATACAAGCTCAAACTACATCCAAGAGGGTGGAAGTTGTGTGTATATAGTCATTCTCCTATATCCTATAATAGCATAAGCATAGAATAAAGCTTCGCCTTTTCCGTCATATCTTCAAACCGCCACCGAAGGAGTTGAACGTAGTGAAAAGAATCATTTCGTTGACAAAAGACACTATAAAGCTAGTATATAATCGCACACCTGATCTTCTTTCCCATAAGGAATGATCACCTTATAAGCAAAATAGGAGTGAGATTTCCCCAAAGAACGGAATAAATGAGTGAAAAAGCATCGAAAGGTGTATGTTAGTGAAACAAGTAGCTCAGTCCTAGCGGAGAGGACAAAACTTCTAGATGACTTATCGGGATAGACCTTTAGTATTCTTTCTTGTGACTACACTTGAATACTATCCATTTTCTCATCGCATCAAGAGGGCTATTAGAGAGATGGCTCCAACCCTGTATAATCGAGTGGTGCTGGAATGACTAATCAAGTTCTTTCGGGCTGGCTTTATCGAAAGAAAGATTTGTCCTGTGTACTAGGATTGAGCTATTTGTTTCACTAACGCAGACCTTTCGGTGCTTGTTCACTCATTTATTCAGTTCTTTGGGCGGGGGGGGGGGGGGAATTCTCACTCCTATTTTGTTTAAAAGGTGATAATTACTATAAGAAAGAATATCAAGTGTTCAATAACTATACTAGATTTATGCCGTCTTTCATAAAAGAAATGACTCTTTTCACTATGCTTAAATCCTTCAGTGTCGATTTTAAAGATATGATAGCAATGCATGAAAGCTTTCTTCTATGCTTATGTTATTATAAGATCTAGGAGAG
The DNA here is from genome assembly GCF_036512215.1 of Solanum lycopersicum. Lineage (NCBI taxonomy): Eukaryota > Viridiplantae > Streptophyta > Magnoliopsida > Solanales > Solanaceae > Solanum > Solanum lycopersicum. Next base: position 8,100,958 of record NC_090800.1, read on the forward strand.
TGCCTATAAACACACAACTTCCACCCTCTTGGACGAAGTTTGAGCTTGTATATGTGATAATTTACAAGAAAAAAAATTTGATTTCACAAAAGAATTGAAATTAATTTTGTTGCACAAAACAAGGAAAGAGAGTAAACTATAATAAAATGGATTTTTTAAATTAATATCAATTACATGGAAATACATCAAATAAGAAGCTTACACACATGTACACTGGCAACACAACTAAACACAAAATTACAAAGCGAGCAACAAAAGCAATAAAGAGTACGAGTGATACATGCAAACACAACACAAACACTAAGCATAGGAGTAGATCCCCACTAAACAAATAGAAAGAATAAACACACTTGCATCTATACACACTTATTTAAACCTTCTTAAACTCCAAAGAGTCGATGGACTCTTAGTTGTTTCGGACACATTGCGGACGGCCATCCTAGCAATAAGGTATTCCCTGTCTCGGGAAAAGGGTCCTCCCCTCTTCATCCAGGGTTTAAATTTTGTCAAGGAGCTTTTAAATGCGTTGTTCCATCAACTCCGGAAAAGAAGTAGACACATTCTCTATAAAAGCATGAAGTTTTTGTTGACGTTCACGCCTTTCATTTTCAACAATTACCATTCTTTGATAATTTGAGAGTCTTTCAGTGGTAGCTGGATCCACATTTCCTTTTGTTTTACCAAATATAGAAAGAAGCTTCTATTTATAGGCATTGGAGACCCTTAAACATTTCTTGTTATTATTAAGATAGGTTTTCTTGGTTCTATAACATGGTCAAACCTTGGTTTTCATGAATGTGAAACCCCATCCACTAGATTTAAGTGCACTGAAAAATTGTCCTTTCCTTGTACGCAAGGCCCTCTATATTTTGCATCACTCCTTAATGAATATGACACAATAATATAGCGCACATCAGAGAAGAGAGTACCCCCTTTATTACAATACAACCCCCTCCCCCCTCCGCATCCTTTCTTAAGTGATGGGGAAATCATCAACCATGTGATCTATCCTCGTTTAGGTACCCACTTTCACTAGCCTAATGCCCTACCTACTCGTCTTAAACTGGATTTTTTGTACCCAGCTACATGATCTAAGTCCCCTCAGCTAATCGTCACTCGACAACTCAAAGATGACCAGTACAACCCATATGCTTTCCTACCCGTCTTTCACCGACCTATTTGTACCCAACTACAATCTCTTACGTTAAAAAATAAAAAAATGGCCCTCTACCAATCCTCGATCGACAACAACTTTGTCCTAGCGAATAAATTCTCTACCCCAATCGCTTGATTGATCTGATCATACACTTGCTCTACCCTACTTTTGACAGAAGAATAAGAGCCTAAGTTCTCCCTAGTAGTATACTACAATATCTCTATATCTTTTAGAAAATGAGTTTGATAAAGAAATTCTCTAGAATCTTTTAAATGAACATAATGTATCATCCATCCTTTAGAGAGAAGTAAGAATCCTTAAAAAATGAAAATTATATTTAATCTATCATTTAGAGAGAGTATTTTGTATATGTAGTAGTGTGTATTCTTTTACGGACTTACCTACTCGTCTTAAACTGTTTTTTGGTATGCAGCTACATGATCTAAGTCCCCTCAGCCAATCGTCACTCGACTACTCAAAGATGACCAGTACAACCCACATGATTTCCTACCCCTCTTTCACCGACCTATTTGTACCCAACTACAATCTCTTACCTTATAAAAGAAAAAAGGTCCCTCTACCAATCCTCAAACGACAACAACTTTGTCCTAGCGAATAAACTCTCTGTCCCTATCGCTTGATTGATCAGATCAGACACTTGCTCTTCCCTACTTTTGACAGAAGAATAAGAGCCTAAGTTCTCACTAGTAGAATACTACAATATCTCTATATCTTTTAGAAAATGTGTTTGATAAATAAATTCTCTAGAATCTTTAAAATGAACATAGTGTATCATCCATCCTTTAGAGAAAGTAAGAATCCTTAAAAAATGAAAATTATATTTAATCTATTATTTAGAGAGAGTATTTTGTATATGTAGTAGTGTATATTGTTTTACGGTTTGAGGGGTAGGTGGTTTAGGAATCATGTTAGAGTGCGGGAGATCTAGCGGATCTTTGTATGATGTTGTAGAAGATTTAGATGATAGTATTATTTATCACAGTATATGATACATACCATATAGAATAAATACCTAGAACAATGTATTCTCATATACTATAAATTACCTAATAACTCATATCATGTGATACTCAAAATATAAAATTAATACCTAACAATAAATATTATCATATACTTGATCTAAGGTTCATAATTAGTCGTAGTGGTAGAAGCTTCCAAGCATAGTATGTTAACCATATATCCTTAATGCCCTTATCACTTGTTCTGCTACTTTTATCTTTCTTAGCTAAGAAGTTTTTTAACCATTCCTTCTCATCCTTTGTCTGACTTTTGGTTGGTAACTCTATCAAATTTACTCTCTTTCTTCTCGTTCGTATCGTATACTTTTCCTTTTTCAAAGCATATCCACACTGATGAAGTGGAATATAAATACCCAATATCATATGAGTCTTACTATGAAAAGAGTTTAAACCTAAAAAATCATATTTATCATATACTTTAAAATACCTAATAACACATTATGATTGCCTGCAAGAAAAGAGAATGTATTATAGTAATAATATGATATATGCTATAATACATAATTTCATGTATCATTTTATGTGTTAATAAGGATCATACCATATATCATACACCTAGTTAAATTAAAATGAAAAATTCAAAGTATATGATCTATACACATATTATAATAATTTTCTTGTGTAGGTTGATTAGTTAAACACTCTATCAAATCCGTTTGGACTTCCTGAAAGTAGGGTCTATGGTGTCTCTCAATTTTAAGACTTCGGAGGATTTCCTCCATCCTCCCCCCCTCCCCGCCCGCGTGTCTCTCCTCCTGAATTTTTGTGAGACGCTTGACTTGAAAATCCGCCTGGAACGTGTGTGTGGAATTCCCGGTGAATCTCTTGAATCACCGCGACAACCTCCCTGTAATTTTGAAGAATCCACTCCAAATTTTTCCAGAGACATATGTGCATCATTATGCTCTTGTATAGGAGGCTCGTCAATGGGGGGTTGTTGTGGCTGGGGAGGTGCTGCTTACTAAATGTATCATATAATAGAAGATTTCTAAGCCTTAAGGCAGATACCCAACCACACTTAGATGACTTTAAAGAAGAGGTTGGAGGTTAGGTCCTTAACTTCAAATGGTATTTATCCAACGTCGTAAAAATGTCACCTTTCAAGAGTAGAAGGAACTAGAATAAGCAATCTTATATAAGTTCATTTCTGTTTCACTTCCTCCCATTTGTTCCGAGTCGCCAAGGGGCAGAAGCCTTTTTTCTGATTTCTTTGCATGCATTAAAGAAGATTAGATAGCTAATTCAATTCATCCTACCAGGGTCACATCACTTCCTTCCAGCGGGTGAGACAAGAGTTCATGTGCCAAGCCTAAGAAGCTTAGAATTCTACGTCCCTTCGACAATTATTATTCCCCTAATCACTGATTCTCTAGTACCGTTGTCTTCCTAGGCTAAAATTCCTTACTCCTCCTACACTTAAATCGATGGAACTTTTGATCTATCCTAAAAAAATATTACGTTCTAGCTTTCATTAGAAATTCTCTTCTTTACAGAGATTTTCCCTTCTAGTAGCAATTCTGAAGCGGAAATAGGGGAGATATCAATATCATTGTGGTCCACAATTACAAAAAAAAAGATAAAAATAAGAAGAATCTCACTTACCATGTGACAACTAGGTTTGGGGGTCATTTTAGAATACCTAAATTTTCTACTCTATTACTATTATTATTTTACTTTCAACATTTCTTTATTATTGTTAGGTTTTAGGTTGACTTGTCTTTGTGGAATAGTCCGATGTCATCACTTCAATTTTGAAAATTTTAACATTTGTGTTCTCACAAAAAAAAAGGTATCCTTATGTATGTTATTTTTATCTATTAATTTAGATTCATTTATTGTTAATAATGATAAATATATTTTTGAAGGAATAATTGTTTGCAATTTAGATTAACTTTTTTACCATCTTTCTTTGTGGTATATGATGATGATTTTTGTAGATCCAAATAAAGTCTTTTGTTCTTATTTTTTAACCTATAAATGCTATAGTATTGAATCAAAATCAGGATAACTGATAGAACCAAAATATTCACTACAAAGAAGCAAATTCTATTTATTCTGATGACATATTGAAATTAAACAAAAACATATCTCATGAAATATGAAACATGATAACTCGTTATTATAGAAATTATGGTTCTTCGTAATAAAGGAGATCCAATGAAATTCAGAACAAATTGAATATTGAGATTATTTTTTGTTTGTTTTTCATTATACCATATTTAATCTCTGACTTATCCTAATTTAGAGGGACATACTCTAACAATATTTTTCATATCCAAAGCTCAAACTCGAGACCTCTGATTAAGGGTGGATGAATCATATATGTCCCTCCACAATTGTTGTTTGCATTAATAATTAACACTCTCTTGTATATCCTGCAATATGTTTGAATAAGTTTTTTTGAGTTCTACCAACAACATTGCACTAGAGAAAGAAATTTTTCTTACTTCATCCTTGACCAGAAGTGTCAAGGTATGAGTTATCTATATTAGAAGATATTTGCCCTCAATTTGGAACTTCCCATTATGTGAATTTAATTGTGTCACAATAAGAATATTAGAGATTAAGTAAAAAAAATTATTTCCTTCTTGTACTTATGAAAATCATATATTAGCAAAAAATTATATTGAAAGTAAGATTAAAGATTATGATATTAGTCTCATCAAATCTCCATCTTTTTGTGAATAACCAAAAAATTTCTTAATAAAAATTTTAAATTTTATTTGTTTATTGTTCTCTACACATGAAGTATTGATTTTATATTTATTTTATTTATTTTTTGTGCTATTAATTTATATTTATTTAGTATTTTATTACAATAATGTTTTATCTGAAGGTGATGATTGATTGTCAATTAAATATTTTTATGCCTAATATTCATTGTGGTGTATGATGATGATTTTATAATTTCAAACAAAAATTTTGTATTCTTAAATTATTAAATGGCATGGTATTGAATTAAATCAGGAGTAAATTACACTTAAAATTTACTAGTAAGATGAGAATTTTATATATCCTCATGCTATATTTTTATATTCTTATAAAGTTTCTTTTAAAACATATTGAAAGGCAAAATATAACACATCTCAATGAAATAATAAATATGATAAATTATTATAATTATTATAAAAATTATCATTCTTCAAGATAAATGTGTTCTAATGGAACTTCAAATAAATTATAGATTGTACTTAATATCACTTTCACTCAATTTCAATATATTATACTGAATTCCAAGTTAATTTGGATCCTGAGTAACAATCTCTAAAAAAATTTACTTCATATATAAGGCTCAAACCCGAGACCGCTGGTTAAGGATGGATAGACCATATACATCCCACCATAATTCTTGTTTGTACGTATAATGACTTAATTTACTTTCTCTATAATATTTGACAATATGTTGGATTAATTTATTTTGTTTTACCAAAAAGGATTATGGTTGAGTAGAAGTTAGTATTTCTTTATTCGTGACCAGAAGTGTCGGACTTGAGTTTTGAGCATAGGTTTCGTTCCAGAGGTTTACCCTCAACTTGGGACTTTTGACAATCCGAATTTAATCGGATCCTAATAAAAGTATCCGACATCAATAAAAAAGTATTTTCTTCTTGTACTTATGAAAATAAGTTATTTTGAAGGAGAAAAAATTGAGCGTAATCTCAAGAATTGTGGTATTAGATTCATCAGTCCTATATCTTTCATGAATAATCACTCAATCTCATAAATAAAATATTTACTTTTTTTTTTGTTTTTTACACTCTGAAAATAAATTATAGTCTTCATATATTTTTTTAAAATGTTGTATTAATTCAAATTCATTTAATGTTGATGATAAATTTTGTTATGAAAATGATTAATTGTCAGTTAGATTAATTTTATGCCTAATTTTGCTTATGGTATATGATGATGATAATTTTATAGCTTCAAATAAAATCTCATGATCATATCTTTGAGAGGCTAGCAAAAAGGACAAATATATTCGAACTTCATAAATAACATGTGAATATCCTCTGTTATATTTTAAGGTTGTATATATCCTTACCATCATTCTTGTGCATATCCTTGAAGCTAACAGATGGACATGTGGCTTCATCTAAATGATTTGCCCAATTTTGTTTCTTTATTTTTTACCCAAAAATTAAAAAAATCCAGCCGACCCACAACCAAAATGGATGATGTTAAAATCCACTCTTCATTTTTTTCAAAAAACCATCCCTTTATTGTTCTGGACCCACATAACCATGGAATCAAGAACTCATCATTCAAGAAAGAAGAAGACTTGTTCACTAAAACTACACTCTTGCTGACAAAAAAAAGTTCATCTTCATTTAGCGTAGGAATCTAGGTTATTGGAAAATCCCTTTCAACAATAATAAATCGATTTGAGCGTGTAATTTTCAATGATTGTCAACCCACTTTAAATGATTGAAGCTTTGTCTATCAATAGCAACAATATTTTCTTAACCCCTTTCCTTAACAATAAATCAATTTGAATTTGAAATTTTCAATTCAATTATAGACCCATTGTAAGCGTGACGTTTTATCCATCAATCGCTATATTGTTGCCAACCCCTTTCAGAAATAATAAATTGACTTGAACTAAAAAGGGAATTTAAATTGGTTTCTTGTTTCGATTGAGGTGATATGCTTTTGGATTTTTTGTTAGAGAGATTTGGAGAATAGTGCTAATGAAAATAAATTTAATAACATTTTGCCTTTAATTTAATTTTTAATGGAGATGAAAGGCGTCTTTTATATTTTCTATTTTTAATGTCATGGTACTTTACTTTGACTCATAAATAAATAATAGAAAATGATAAATATACGTCGAACTTCATTATACTTTCGGGTATATTTGTCATTTTCTCTAAAATATATCACCCTACCCTAATTTCATTTAGCTGACGCTCCACTACCTCCATCTGGCCGGCGATCGGTCAGTGAGCCACTACATCTCTTTGTCACTTCTCTCTGGTGGAAGATCCAAGCATGGAACTTCATTAGAAGACAAAACCTAAAATGAGAAATACAGAACGACTAACCGGTGATTTCTTTCCTAATACACTGATTACTTTTGTGAATATTTATTATTTTCATTTTTAAAGGTTTATTAGCGGTTGTAATCCATGTCTATCATTATTGTTTGAGCCACATTTGAATAGGCTGTGTATAATCTATTAATACTTTATGATTAACAAGTTGCTAAAGATGATTTTAATTTTTACTGTTGATGCATCAGGGTTGTTTCAAAAATTGAGATGTACTCACACTTTAATCATGTTCCATAAAATATTGTTCAGCTTGTTTTGGTTGTAATAAGAATTAATAATCATGTTTACTCCGTAATGTGATTTGTTTGTCTACTTTCATCATATCTACAATTTCTCTATGAATAATTTATGATTAACAAGTTGCTACATCAGATTTTAATTTTTATTGTTGATGCATCAGAGTTGTTTCAAATCGAGATGTACTCACACTTTAATCATGTTTACTCTGTTATGTGATTTGGTTGTCAACTTTCATCATATCTACAATTTCTCAATAATTAACTTGATCATTGAGAATTCCTCTCCCTTCAAATTTGATTCGCAACAGTCATATGTCTAAATTGGGCAATTAGAGATCGTTCTACTTGTCTAATTGATATTGCTTATTCGAATTATGGTATTTTCATCTTCCTTAGCCGGTCAAGATATGGTTAGTAGCATACTTTATTTGACGAAAAGGATTATGGAAATTGCATATATCTTTATGTTTCTCTTTTTATGCTTTTTACGAATATGTTGCTGATCGAGAGGAACATTTTCTTTCTGTTGGCTGATCAGCCTTCTTTACTATACAATACGAAATTTTTCTCATGCTCCTGATTCTCCATTACAATATAACTAGAACCTCTTCATCAGAGTACACTTCTCTTCTTGGATACACTGATAAACCGAATCATCTTTTCTCTGTTATCTTGTTCTTTGTTGATGGTTGTGTACCAATATTATCTATTGATGCTCGGATCTTTTTGTTTTTTCTGGATTGTTACTTCCTAACCGGTTGGTCTCTATCAAAGTACTCTTCATGCTTAATGTGGTAGTTGTATTTTTCATTCTCTTGTCTCATAAAATGTGTGTTTTGGAAACTCAAATGTTTAACCATTCCGGGAGAAGCAAACAGGTATGTCCTTTTATATTTAATGTACTTTGATAAATTTTCAGAAACTTTGTGCATTAGAATACATGTTCATAGGATTTATTCATAATTTAACATCAAAGCTTGTTGCTCTTTTTCTAGTTTGCTTGAAATCATGATTATCATAATATACCTTTGAGGTTCACTTCTCAGTTTACTTACCAAATAATTGTTAAATGTGGTAGCTAAGAGTATTTCTTACTGTTCCAGAAAATATGTTATGCTCTATTTTCCAAGATTGGTTTGAAATCTGTACTTCACATGTTGTGGTGCTTAACAAGGCCATTATTGAAGTGGGCTATTTAGTGCTTCCCTCTCTATGTTATTGTGTGTGCTTGTGGTTGTACAATTCTTTTGTGTGAACAGGGCATTAGTTCGATATCGGGGGCATTGAAGAGTTGTCTGGGATTTGGTAGTTTTCAAGGATCGTCTATTCAAGCCTACTCGTCTCGAATTCATTGTCTTTTCTATTTCACTTTTGGGTTTGTAATAACTTATGAACTACATTTCTGGTAATATTAAGAATAAGTGCTTCTCTCATTTGGGTTGGGGAAACATTATGTGCTACATGTTTCTCTTTTCAAATTTTAATGTTCAATTGTTGGGGAAACATTATGTGCTACATGTTTCTCTTTTCAAATTTTTATGTTCAATTGTTGGGGAAACATTATGTGCTACATGTTTCTCTTTTCAAATTTTTATGTTCAATTGTTAAAGTAGTTTTCATTTTTCTTATAAAAGCTAAGTCCAACTCTTTTTTAAGTACTTGAATTGGATATGTTGCTTTTGATTTGATGTATGGTAAATTACTATAATCTAACCTAGTTGTGGGAAAGTAAAAGGAATTGAGAGGTTTAATTCCAAATTTTTAACCAAGCTGATGTAACCTTTGGAGTTTTGCTTACCAAAGATTTTTCTAAGTATATTTATGTGTTAGTATTTAAATCGAATCTTTCAACTATTTTTAAGTACTATTATTGTGTTCTAAGATCGATTTCAAATAAAAAATATTTCTAAGGTGGACCGTGGAAGAGTGTGAATAATAATATCGTGATATTACTCCTATAAAGAAACAAACATTTGAAGACTCCTTATAATCTTTTGCGGATTGGTTTAAAATTTTAGTATTTTTTAAGCTTACAAATCATTTTCCTTTATAATTATGATTCATCTTTGTTTAGGGTAGATTTAATAACAATTTCCCCTTTACAATTTTTCATATCTTTGGTGTTAGTTTTATCTGTTCACTTATTTATTTTCTTAACTAATTATTGCCTGTTATGAATATTTATTTTTTTTAAAATATTAGCCTCACATGATTAATTTATTTAATAATAAATAGTTATCATTTTAATGTTTTTGTTAATTAATAATCATTTATCTTTGTTAAGTTTAGGCTTTTTCCTATTTTATCACATAGTTTACTATAATTAACTAATTGATGCCCCTTTTGGTTGCCATTATTTGTACTTATCACTTAAATAATAAACATGTCAATGTATTTAATTATCTAATCACCTAATTTTCTATTAATTTAGATAATAATGGATTCTTGCTTAATATGTTTACTTGTTTTATGTTTTAAACTATTTGACCAGTTCAACGAACCACCCATCCTTTTACTTGTGCTACTAATATAACCGCCTCTCATTGTTACTTTGTGTCCACGTGGGCCTCTCCTTAGAGTTCTTACGATGACTCTGGTGGTGCATGTGTATGTTAGGAACCTATAAGTGCCAAAGATAGGTGATATTGTCATGATAAGTGTGGAAAGTCGATACCGTACTCGATGATCGAAGGATCTATCGATCTGCATTAATTTTCCGTGGCTAGTAGGGGGAACTTTAATGTAATGTCATTCTTAGCTTGGTAAATTAATAGATTTTTTTTCTTATCATATATCACCACATAATTGATAAGATTAGGTTGGGATCCACTTTTATGGACCTTGAAAGGTGTCTAACACCTTACTTTTGAGATAAATGTAAACACTAACCTGATCTCTGATTGTGTATAACCCTTTTTAATTAATTATTTGTTTAGTATAGAATGATGTCCTAACACACTTGTTATTTTTTTGGTAGTGAGTCTTCTCTATTCAACACCTAAAAGATTTGTCATGTCGTTGCAAAATCCGTTTTGTCAAAAATGGGTGCGACAATATAAATTGACAAGGTAACAAATGATTGATCATGTCGATTAGTGAGCATTTGGAAGGACTTTTGCATGGTTTAAGTTGTAGAATTTAAAAGACCTAATTAAGTGTTCCCTTTGAAGATTTTTGTTTAGAGTATGAGGTAAAATGTTATGAATTTTTGAAAAATGGATAGCATTAGTAAACGAGTTACCAAAAGGAACAATAATCTTGTATATTGAAGATTTTTAAATATTTAGAATTGTGTCAAGGTACAATTCAAGAAATGTAATGAAATGAGAAATCACGTATAAATCCTTGGTTCGACATATACTTATAAAGGGTTTATCAACGACTCTTCTAAAGAGTTGATTTTGGTTTGGTGAGAACCAGAGATGTATGGAGGATTCTGTCTTTTTATATTGGCTTGGATTGTTCAAATTATTATAGGTGACTTGTGGGTGCACTACATGAAAGACTCAAGTCTACATGGTTATGAGAATTTTGATTTGAATTGATATAAAAAATACAAGTGAAACATCCGATAATCAAAATCACTACATTTGAAATCTTAGACAACTGAACAAAATGTAGTCAACTTTGAAATGGACGTATGAAGATGAGAGATACAATAAACATAAAGAAGAAAAAAAGGAGCAAAAACTTAACAAGATATCAAAAGGGTGAAATAAACACATGAATTAGGAGAAACCAACAAATAGAACTACAAAATACCCCAAAAGGCCAAAAAAAAAACCAAAACATTAGGAACTATATGACGACATATGAGGAGGAACTCCACAAAGAAGAAGATCATGAGTATCCTAGTATCTTTATTGTCTCTTCAGTTGGAAACAATAGGTTAGAAAGCGGTAAAAGAATAAAAAGAGGACAAGAGAGAAAAAAGTCAGTTGTTGGGAGTTGCAAGCTTAAATATCAGACGAGACACCTCTAATGACACCATCAAAGTAACTACTGCATCCACCAGGTTATATCCCTACAAGAAAGGTCAACAAACAAATCGAGAAGGAAATGATAACTGAAATCAATGGAGACAAACCTCTGTGAGCTTAGAAAGTTGGGAAGGATTACAATCCAAAAAAAGGTGTTGATAACTCACATCAGAAGGAAAAGGAAAGTGGAGTTGAAGAGAGCTCCATGCGACGACATTGTGGAGTTGAAGAGAGCTCCATGCAACGACATCCATGTTTATTTACGGACCCAATCAATTTCTTTTCTGTTTGTTTATGTTGGGTTGGGAGATCTCTTTTGTACAAACTTTTGAAATTGAATAGAAGGAGAACTTAGCTTTGTTTTTAATATAAGAAAAACAAGGAAAAATATATACATGTTGACAATCAAGAATAGAAGTGAAATATTCAATAATCAAAATCTTTATATGTGGATTCTTAGATAATCGAACGAAATGCAGTCAACCTAGAAAAATATAAAGATGAGAGACAAGATAGACATAAACAAGAACAGAAGATAGCAAAAACTTAACAAGATATCAAAATCGAAGCTTTCAAATACAAGATACAACAAGGAGGATAAGACCTACTACGTTTGTGTTCAATGTGTTCCTCTTTATTGAACTTGAATGCTTTGATTTTTGTTTCTTGTTTAGTTTTGACTGTCTTTTTTCTTATTTATGCCTTTCTTGTCTCTCGTATTATGTCTTTCTAGGTTTACTGTATTTTTTTCAATTGGGTAAGAATTCAGATATAACAATCTTGATTATCAGATATTTCACTTGTATTCTTGTCTGCCATCAAATATATATCCTTCATCCTTTGTTAAACTCATAGCGGAGATAAGTGCTCTGTTTATTGAATTTCAAAATTCTGTTGAAAAGAGGTCATCCGACCAAAACAAAAAAAAAGAAAACAAATCAGCTCAGTTCGTGAATGAACTTGCTTACCTATATTATCAGCGCCTACGTATTAGGGTTTCCTTATTGAGCTCCTTTATTTTCTCCACAATATCATCGTTGGGATCTCTATTCAACTCAACTTTCCTTTTCCTTATGATATAGCTTATCAATACCTTCATTTGGATCATCCTTATCAATTTTTTATTTTACAGAGGTGCATCTCCATTAATTTTAGCTACCACTCCCTTCTCGATTTTTCTGCTGACCTTTTTTTTCTGTAGGAATTAAATGTGGTGGATGTAGTGGTTACTTTGTTGATATTGATAGAGGTGGCTTGTCTGGTCTTTGAGTTTGCAACTCCCTATAAGTGACATTTTTCTCTCATCTCCTCTTCATATACTTTTAATGCTTTCTAACTTGTTTTCTAGCAGAAGAGATAATGGATATACCAAGATGATAATGCTCTTCTTCTTTGTGGAGTTCCTACTCATCTGCCGTCCTACAATATCTAGAACTATCAAAATGGACTTTGCCTATTAAGTCGTCCCAATGCAACCCATGAATTAAGTAGGGTTGGGCCTAATTTTTTTTGGCCCATTTAGGAACAAGACTTTTTGCCCAACCTCATTTGGTCGGCTAACGTCGTGGGCCCAATCCGCAAGGCTTAGAGTCTAGCCCATCTTTTGACCTTTTTCTTAATATCTTGGGGTATTTTGTTGTTGCAGGACTATTTCTTTTTGATTTCTGTGTCATGTGTTTATTTCACCCTTTTGATTCTCGATCTTAATTTTCAAATTTTTCATTAGGATATCTTAGAGTTGGATTTGTTGAAAATATTTGGGATCTAGAGAATTCTGTCTAGATGTTCCATTTGAGATTGCCTATTTTGGAGTTGATTTAGCCCCATTATTTTTTCTCTTGATTTTGCTTTGAAATTGATTCTCGATCTCAATTTTTAAGATATTCTTTAGTATGCTTTAGAGTTGGATTTGTTGAAAATATTTGGGATTGAGAGAGTTACTTCTCAAAGTTTCATTTAATATTTCTTATTTTGGAGTTGATCTAGACCCATTGTTTTTCTTGTTTTTGCTTCGCAATTAATTTCTCTATCACATTTCCTTGCAACTCTTAACCCTTTTTGGGTGTTTTTTGTTGTTGTAATTCTATTTGTTTGTTTCTTCTTATTCATTTGTTTATTTCTCCATGTTGATTCGCAATCTCATTTTTCAAGCTCTTCTTTAGGTTGTTATAAAGTGGATTTGTTAAAAATATTTGGAATTTGGAGAGTTTCAGTTAGAGGTTCTATTTGAGATTTTCTATTTGAAGCTAATCTAGAATCCTCTAATTTTTTCTTGATACTACTTGGCAATTAAGTCCTCTATTCACATTTTTCGTGCCAGCTATGATTCATTTTCGATGATGTTCTCTCTGGGATGCCTGGTAACTGAGCTTTTCTTTTCGTTTTATTTTTTTCATCAAAAACTATGTGACCCACATTGAGAATGATCTTTTCCTTCCATGTAACTTTGAACTTAAAAAGATCGATATAATAGAATTAGCATCCTAAGGTGAAAATATCATGCATTGAGCATCAACCAATCCTAACAATGTAAAATTTAAATTAGGGCTTGGATTTGATCTCAAATGTTGCATTGCTTAATTCGTTCTTGTAGTTGCTTCTTATTTCTCTTTGCTTTTTATTATGAAATAACTATTGTATTGGTGTCGACATTTTTATTCTTGAGTTCTTATATGGTTACTTTCTTATGTAGTTTGGTGCATCATTTGTATGGTTCATATCTATTGAACCTATTCAATTAAGAGGTTTTTGAATAATCCAATTCAAAAAAGGTTACTCCAAATTTGGTTATGTTATTCTATATGCATGCAATTTTTTTTCTTTTATAAATGTATAGTTGTAATAAAAGAAAATGGACTAGTTAAAAATTTGTTCATCATGTTCTCCTCCCATCATAGGATTTGTTTATAAAAAGTATTGAACTCCTTCCATTTTTCAACCCAAATTTTTATCTTTGGACCTTTTGGGGTATTTTGATGTTTTAGTTCTACTTGTCAGTTTCTCTCGATTCATGTGTTTGTTAAAACCTTTTGATTGTCGATCTTATTATCAAGCTTTTCTTTAGGATGTTTTAGAGTTGGATATGTTGAAAATATTTAGAGTTTTGAGAGTTTCGTCTAGAGGTTCCATTTGAGATTTTTTATTCTGAAGCTAATTTAGTTTCCTTCTGATTTTTCTTCATTCAAGTTAGCAATTAATCCTCTACTCAGATTTTCCCTTAGCTGCTACGATTCTTTGTTGATGTTGTTCACCCCGTGATGCCTGGTAAGTGAGCTTTCTCTTATGTTACTTATCTTTGGTCTAAATTGTGTGATCCAAAATGAGAATGATGTTCTTATTTATTTAAATTTTCACTTAAAAATATTGATATATGTATAATAGAAGTAGCATCCTAAGGTGAAATGCCGTACATTGAACATCAAGAAATTTTAGCATTGTAACATTGAAATTAACGTTTGATTTGATCTGCATGTTCCATTGCTTATTTGGTTTTTGTAGTTGCTTCTTATTTTTCTTTTTTTGTTATTATGTATTGTCTGTTGTATTGATATTTGCATTTTATTCTTGAATTCTTGTGTGGTCGTGTTTCTTATGTAGTTGGGTGCATAATTTGTATGATTTATATCTATTGAACCAACTCAAAGAGGTTTTTGGCTAAGACAATTCAAGAAAGATTATGTCATATACTATTCTATATGAATACAAAATATGTGTTGTTTAATGTCTTCCATGTATGTATACTTGCAATAATGTTCTGATAATCATATTCTCCTCCAAGGGAATATGTGTCATTTTCACCCTAACTTTTCATATCTTCACCTTTTGGGGTATTTTGGTGTTGCACTTCTATTTGTCTGTTTCTTCCCTTTCATGTTTTTACAATACCTTTTTGACTATCAATCGCATTTTCAAGATTTTCATTAGGACACTTTAGAGTTGGATCTACTAAAAATATTTTGGATCTCAAGAGTTTCGTCTAGACCTTCAATTTGAGATTTCCTATTTTGTAACTGATTTAGCCTCCTATTTTTTTTTTATGATGGTTAGCAATTAAAACCTTTATTCAGATTTTTTCCGTGTCCTTACCTCTGATTTATTTCCTATGTTTTTCTCACTGTGATGCCTTGTTAGTGAGCTTCCTCTTCTTTTTATTTAAAACAGTGTGACCACAAATGAGAATAATGTTTTCCTTCTTTTAATTTGCACTTAAAAAGATTGATCATTGTGCAATAGATATAGCATCCCAAGGTGAAACTAAATTACATTGCATATCCACCAATCCTAATAGTGTAAAATGAAATTAAGCCTTGGATTTTATCTGCATATGGCATTGCTTATTTGATTCTTGTAGCTGCTAATTATTTCTCTTTGCTTGTTATTATGTATTCTCTGTTATATTGGTGTCTTTGTTTTGGTTCTTGAAATCTTCTATCTATTAAACCATTTTAATTAATAGGTTTTGACTAAGACAATCCAAGAAGATTACTTCAAATTTGTTTATTTATTATTCTTTCTTTATCCAAATTGGTGTTGTTATTGTTTGTCTTTCATGAATATCTACATTTAATCAAACAAACTAGATTAGTTAAAAGTTTTGTTTATCGTGATCTCTTCTCATCAGGGGATTTGTTCGTGATAAACATTGAATTCCCTCTATTTTCACCCCAACTTTTCATCTCTTGCATGATCGGATAACTAAGTAAGCCAATTAATATTAATTACCCACCTTCCCCATACTCCTAGATCAAATAAAGTCTACATATTTACTTCTCCTTCATCTAGAGTTGTATCTTCGAGATGATTAACATGTCCGATGTCTTCCTTTATAATATGAGTTGTTCTAGTAAACTGTTACTCATCCTCATCCATATCTCTTCCACAACTTCAATTATCATCCATGAGACCTTTTAAGTTTCAAGAATG
Organism: Solanum lycopersicum; assembly: GCF_036512215.1. NCBI lineage: Eukaryota > Viridiplantae > Streptophyta > Magnoliopsida > Solanales > Solanaceae > Solanum > Solanum lycopersicum. The sequence continues at coordinate 8,117,347 of NC_090800.1, forward strand.
GAATTTCTTAATTATAAGGAGTCAATCTTAATTATCATCTGTTGATATTAGTTCTCTTCTATATATCTTATTGCCTTAATATAGTCCTAACTTATGTTTGAGTGTTGTGCATTGTAAAATGCTCATTTCGTTTGTCTTATTAGTAAATAGCTTTTTATTTGTCCCTCACACAAAATTCTCATCAATTTAGAATTTTCTCTAGATGTACAATATGTTTTGCATTTTACCTAGTCATTATTAAGTTATCTACAACACACTTGAATCACCTTGATTTTTTGGGATAAGTCTGAAGTGATTGCATCAAGGTTCTCTATTTGTAGGAAGCATGTTTAAGAGGTTCCACCTTCATAAAATAATGATAGTATGCATGATTTGGTATATTAGTCTCACTTTAGAGTAAATGATATTAGCTAACCTAGTTTGGTCATGACTACTTTGTTTCTATGTGTATAAGTAGAAGTAAATGTTATAACTTGAATCTCTTATTTGTTTCTAATCATTTGGTGATTGAAAATTGTTGCCTTGAATTATCCAAATTCTATCATTCAATCACCCTCAATTACCTTCTCAAGGTAACACCCAACCGTATAAGAATGCCAACTGTTAAAAATGAGATTCATCATTAACCTCCACCACAACTAACCATATATTCAACAATCCAAACTCTATGTTCAAAGATCTATGTATGATATCATCAATTGGAAGCATTTTTAACTACTTAGTAATGGAAACCTAGCGTATCTATGAATCAACCAACTATTGAAGAATTTTATAGGCATCCTTTTGCTCCTGGGGAAGAGGGTGGACCGGAAGTCGTTTGGTTTTTCCCTTCCTTATATGGAAATTCCTAGCCTCTAGTACCCTCAAATTTAAAGTGATTGAGGAGAATTTTTTCTGCCAGAAAAGCGGGAAGAAAAATAAAAGACATCATTTTATCTAGGGTCTGATTTCATCTTCATCAACCCAGCTATAGCAGCCCTACAGGATCTATAGTGGCACTGCATAGCGAGAGATATCTAGATAAGGCTGGCCGATGCCAGCCCCGGTACTTTCAGATTTAATATTTCCGTGCTCCAAAATTTGATTTTGCACCAAAATAAGAAAAAATTGAGACTCCATCTGTAATGCATTTAAATAACGTCAGTTTCGATCGTCGCAACATACCAAGTTCTAGATAATTTGTGCTTTATTTCATTTTATATGGTTCTATTATTTTGGATTGATTTGATATTGATAACAATAAAAACATTAGGGACATGATTGTTAGATAAATTTGATGTGTAGATTTTCTTAAGTATCATTATTTATTTCCAAACTGAAGGGTTTTGTTCCAAACCTATTGAATAAAATGGTGTTGAATAAGAACTAGAAGAATGAACATGACATATAACAAGTGAAGATAATTAATATTTTATTTTATAAATACATGGTACTTGAGCTCCGGACCCACTAACTATTTTATTATGATAAATAAATTCTTGCAATAAATAATATATAGAAAAAGCAAAAAGTATAGTAAATTTCTTCTTAAATCAAAATTGAAAAGTATCGAACTTTCCAACTTCACTTTGTTTGTCGTTCTTCTAAACTTCAATTTGGCAATTTTGACATATTTTTTAGGAACAACTAAGTTTGTGATCCATGTTATCCTCCTTCCATTTCCAGGTTGACTGTGTTTTGTTCGGTTAGCTCGGAATTCAGATATGGCAATCTTGATTTTCAAATGTTTCACTTGTATTCTTGACTTCCAACAAGGATATATTTCCCCCCCTTTTTCTTGCCATTTTAAGATATTATTTTGTTGCAACTCTATTATTCTATTTCTTCTGATTAATGTGTTTATTGTACCCTTTGCATTGTCGATCTCATTTTAAAAATTCTTCTTTAGTATTCCTTAAAGTTATATCTGTTCAAAGTATTTGGATGTGGAGAGTTTTATTTAGAGGTTCCATTTGAGATTAACTATTTTGAAGTCGATCTAACCTCCTTTTATTTAACTTGGGTTGATCAGCAGTTAATTCCTATATTTCATTTTTTCATGCCATTAGCTATGATTCATCCCCCAGTTTATTGTCTTCATTGTCATATCTGGAGCCTATACCCTGGGCGTGACCGGCACTTAAAGACCATTGTTGGCCTTGAGAGGACCCTTGGTCTGGCTTACTTACTCAGTGGAAGACTTAAACACCAGAAGAGTAACTCATGAAATAGCTAAAAAAAATAATCACTTATCCAAAATATCAATTCAAGTCTTAATTGTTTACAAGTGAAATGAAAAGACTAAAGAACTAATATTATCTATCTATGAAACCTCTAAAACAAAGATGGATGTTAGGACAGGACCCCTAATCATCCTAACAACTAAAATCTAGACATAAAGTGGTAAAAAATGTCCTCTTGAATGTAAGGAGGCTCACCAAATGATTTTGAGCTGCTCACTAGATTAACGGTACACCGGATGTCGATCCTAGTTATGTAAGTCTGCATCAAAAGACGATGCAGGCCAACTGGCATTAATACATTTAATGTACGAGTATACGAGTAGGAATTCTAAAATAACAACCTAAGATTGAAAAGAGTAAGAAGGAACACTTACCTTGGCTCTGCTCAACTCCAACTCATGAACAACTTAGCTCAATATAAAACAATAAGATACATGCAATATATATAAAGCTTGTAAAACAATGTAAACAACTTAGTTCATTAAGAAAATGCAATGAAAATCTCAAATTTACTTTTATAATAAGTAATATAGTTTATGTGGGAGTCTCTAACCGAAAACCAACACTATGAGCCTAAGTGGTGATACAACGTCTTGCCCACGCTGCCAGAACTGTCCTATAATTTGTCATCGCATTGAACTACTTAACTTAGTGGATCCACTAGCTTAACTTATGTTATCATCTAAAAAGTATGACCCATTAATACCTATGATGACTACATGATGTAAGGAGACTTGAGTTATTACGAACTCGCATCCCCATATTGGTGCTCAATACTACTCTCAAAATTATACTTAGCTCATGTAATTTTAATGCAACTTCTTTCTTTGGGTTGATATAACTGCTCAACACTTAGCTTTAAAATCTCTCTTTAAATCAATGTTCCCGTTTCTTGCCCAAAATCTTTTGGAAATCCTAGTTTCCTCTTGTCTTAAATATAAAAACATTTATAAACTCTTAAACAATACTTAGTTCCCTTAAAACTTTTGAGGAAATGAACTAAACTATTTACTCTTTACTTATCTTGAAACTTGAGTCTTAAAACAAAGTTAAAACATTGCTAAAGACGCTTGAAAACTTTTAACAATTTTGCTTTGACTTGCATCTTAACTTTTAGGCTTGACTCTTAACTTTTTTGACTTTAGTCTTAACTTTCCTTGAATTGAATTATGGATTTGACATTGATGATCACATATTTATGGATGATTTCATGATGTTTAGATGTACCTTAGAGTATTAGAATCAACTAGGAAATAGGTACATCACTTAGGAACTAGTATAAAAAGATGGAGGAAGAATGGGGAGAACTGGCGTCCCTGGTGCTATGAGAGGCGTGGGGAACCAATCCTCATCTTATAGAGGGAATTGTGTGTTGTGTCTGACGCAGCGCCTCAATGCCCTTCAAACAAAGTCTGTCCTTGGGGATATGAGAGGCGCAATGCCCTAACCCCAGTACCAAGGTGTTCTCGACTTTTCTCTTTCATTTTTCATCTCTTAACCCTGTAAATTCCATGATTCTTTCCCCCAAGAACTTAGAATCATTAATACCATAAATACCCAATAGATTCAACCCGAAATTACACCAAGAAACATGAACAAAAACTTCAACAACACAACTATCAAGAATTCAACAAAAAATTTAACAATATTATTAAAGAACTCAATTTCTTAAAATTCAAATAGCTTGGATGCACTGAATTAAACACGATTGGAGTGTTGGTGAACTAACCCAACACTATGTCATCTCACATACCTTTTTAGGGATCACCCTGACAAAATCCACACATAAAGCTTGAGTATTCTTGGCGATTCTTGATTTCTCTCATCTTTTATCTCTTCTCCAAGCCCTAGCGTGAATTCTAAATCTTTCTAAGCTGAATGAAATATTATTTTTCCCTAATAAATGAATAAATATAATTAGGTAAGGAAAAGACGATTTTCCTCTTCCCAAATCAGGATTGGACTTTCATTAATTCAACAACCCAACTTTCGAAAGACATAACTTACTCATACGATATCAAAATCACACAAACTCAAAGGCGTTGGAAAGATTATTCTAAGGGTTTTTCAACCATATCTGGAGATAAACCTAACTCATAATTCTCTAGGAATTATGGTCATTTGAAGTTGACCAAAAACTCAATTTTTACCTTAAAATTTCCAGATTTTCCTATTCTTTCCAAAAATAATTATTTTCAAATTATAAACTCTTTTCTAGTTCTTTATAGTTGCCAGATGTTACAATATCTCCCCCTTGGGAACATTCATACTCGAATGATATTATTTACTAAACTTAGGGTAACAATATCAAGTTCAAACACCAACAAGCAAATGCAACGAACAACATGCTTACTCGAAATTAGGTAGTACTAAGAAGAAAATTAGTACTTTGGTCTGCATTTTCTTCGGTTCAAAGAGATGTGGATATCTCTTCTTCATGTCCTCCTTATCTTCCAAAGTAGCTTATTCAGCAAATTGGTTCCTTTAAAGAACCTTGCTTGATGCTACCTCTTTTGTTCTTAACTTGAAAACTTGGTGATCTAAAATTTGGACCGGAATCTTCTCATAAAACAAATTACCTTTAGTCCCAACATTTTAAGTTAGAATGTCAATGAAGGATCACCCATGAACTCCTTCTATATGGAGACATGAAATACCGGATTAACCGCTGCTAACTTTTGTGGTAGCTCCAACTCATACGCTACATTGTCAATTCTCTTGGATATTCTATAAGGTCCAATATACCAGGGACTAAGTTTCCCCTTCTTACCAAACCTCATAACACCCTTCATGGGTGAATCTTTTAAGTAAACCCAATCATCTACTTGGGCAATTTTCAACCACTCTTGAATAAACTTCGCCTTCTCCATAGATTTATGAAATATACTTTTAATCCTCTCAACCCTGCTTCACCAACCTCAAACCATGCAATAGGAAATCTGCATCTTCCATCATAAAGAGCTTTATAAGGAGCCATTTGGATGCTAAAGTGGTAACTGTTGTTGTAAGCAAATTCGATGAGAGGTAAGTGATCATCTCAATTTCATTTGAAATCAATCATGTAAGTCCCAATATGTCTTCTAAGGTCTACAAGTACGCTCTGCTTGACCGTCAGTCTGAGAATGAAAAGCAATACTTAAGTTTACCTTTGAACTCAATTCTTTCTAAAAAGATTTTCAAACCTTTGTGGTATATTATGCACCTCTATCTGAAATGATGGAGACCAGAACTCTATGAAGTCTTTCAACCTCTTGAATGTATAACTTATCATAATCTTCTACCGAATGGGTAGTCTTTACTGACAAAAAGTGGGTTGACTTTTTCATTATGTGGACAATCACTGAAATAAAATCATGCTTCCTGCGAGACCTTAGTAATCTTGTGATGAAGTCTATATTAATCATATTTCACTTTCATTCTGGAAGTTCTATATTTTGAGCCAAAACCCCTGGCTTTTGGTTCTCTACTTTAACTTATTGACATTTCGGGCACTTGGCATCAAATTCAGCAATGTTATTCTTCATACCTTCCCACCAATGTACTTCTCTAAAATCATGGTACATCTTTGTGCAACCCGAATAAATGGAATATCTAGAGCTATGAGCTATCTCCATGATATCACTTGGAGTCCATCAACTATTGGTACACACAGTCTACCTTGATATCTCAAAACACCATCTCCCCTTTGTTCAAAAGCTAATACTCTTTATTTATGAACATTCGCCTTCAATTCAAGCAAAATGGGATCTTGGTCTTGTTTATCTTTCACGTATGACCCTAACAATGACTCAGTCCTTTTGTCACTTCTATTTCTCCTTCTGTGAAAATCCATAGTACGGACTCCTAAGCATGCAAGTCTATGCACATCGTTTGCTAGTTCTTTCTTCTATTCTTCAAGATAGGTGGTACTACCATAGAAAACCTACTTATGGCATCATCAACCACATTAGCCTTACTTGGGTGGTAAAAAATGTTCATGTCATAATCCTTGAGCAATTCTAACCATCTTTTGTGTTTAAGATTAAACTCTTTATGAGTGAACACATATTGTAGGCTCTTATGATCAGTGAATATATCATCATGAACACCATACAAATAATGACACCATACTCTCAAGGAAAAAACTATAGCGGCCAATTCTAATTCATGGGTTGGGTAATTCTTCTCATGGACTTTCAAATATCTGGAAGCATATGTTATGACCTTGCATTCTGTATTAGGACATAACCCAAACCAACTCTAGATGCATCATAATACACTGTAAAGCCTTGTGTACCTTCAAGTAACGTCAAAATCGAGGCAGTAGCCATCTATTTTTCAATTCCTAAAAGCTTTTCTCTCAAGCTTCAAACCATAAAAACTTAACTGCCTATTGAGTCAAATTGGTCAAAGAAGATGAAATAGATGAAAACCCCTCAACAAACCCTTATATAGTATCCAACCAAATCTAAGAAAATTTTAATGTCAGTTAGAGATGTGAGTCTAGGCCAACACTAAACTGCTTCTATCTTTTGGGTATTAACTCTAATTCCATCATCGAAAACTATGTATCCCAAGAATACCAAAGACTCAAGCCAAAACTCACACTTAGAGAACTTGATATATTACCTCTTTATCTTTAAAAGTCTGAAAGACTATCTTGAGGTGACTAGCGTGATCTTCTTCATTCTTTGAATAGATTAGTATGTCATCAATGAAGACGATAACGAACATATGTGGATTAGGTTTGAATACTCTATTCATAAGATTCATGAATGTTACAGGCTCATTGGTCAACCAATAGGACATGACCAAAAACTCATTATGCCCATATTTCATTCTGAATGCTATATTTGGAATATCACATTCCGTAGCGATGGTAGCATGATCTTAGATTAATTTTTGAGAAATAGGAATCACCTTGAAGCTGGTCGAAAGGATAGATTTTGGCATAGAATCATTCTTGATACTCATCCTATATCTATTCCTCTATATAGAATGGCACCAACAGAGTTGAAAGAACAGTTGAAAGATTCGGTCTTGTTAGTGAAAAAAAAGTTTGGTTCCCTTAAGATGTGTATAAATTACCACCAATTGAACAAGGTTACCATAAAGAATAAGTATCCTCTTTCAAGGATTGATGATCTTTTCGACTTGCTTCAAGGTGCTTCCTATCTCGAAAATTAATCTAAGATCAGGCTACCATCGCTAGGGAATGTAATATTCGAAATATAGCGTTTAGAACCAAATATGGTCATTATGAGTAATTACTTATGTCGTTTGGTTTAACCAATGCACCAATAACTTTTATAGACCCTATGAACAATGTCTTCATATCTTATTTAGATATGGTTGTTATAGTCTTCATTGATGAAATACTAATCGTTTCAAGGAAGAAAGATGACCATGCTAGTCTTCTCAGAATAGTTCTTACGAACTTTGAAGAATAGAGAGTTGTATGCAAAATTCTCTAAATGTGAGTTTTGACTTGAAACTGTGGCATTCTTAAGCCACATTTGGAGATGTAATTAAAGTGGACACTCAGAAAATTGAGGCAGTGCAGAATAGGCCTAGACCACATCTCCCACTAATATTAGGACTTTCTTAGGTTTGGTTGGCTATTATAAGAGATTTGTAGAGGGTTTCTTGTCCATTTTTTCTCCTTTGATGATGTTGACTCAAAAAACAGTGAAGTTTCAATGTTATGAAGCTTGTGAGAAAACCTTTCAGGAATTGAAAGAGAAGTTGACTACTACCCCAGTTTTGACCTTACTAGAAGGTATTCAAGGTTTTGTGGTGTATTGTGATGCATCTAAAATTGGTTTAGGATGTGTGTTAATGCATAAGGAAATGTTATAGCTTATGACTATAGACAGTTTAAAGTTCTTGAGAAGAATTATCCAACCCATGACTTAGAATTGGCTGCTTTATTTTTTGCTTTAAAGATATGATGAAACTACTTTTATGGTGTTCATGTTAATATATTCACTGATCACAAGAGCTTACAATGTGTCTTCACCCAGAAAAAACACAATCTTAGACATATAAGGTGGTTAGATTTACTCAATGATTATGACACGAGTATTCTTTACCAACCAGGTAAGGCTAATGTGGTTGTTGATGCTTGAAGCAGGTTATCTATGGGGAGTATCGCCCATGTTGAGGAAGAAAAGACGATGTTAGCTAAAGATATGCATAGACTTGCATGCCTTGGATTCAGATTTATAGATTCCACAAAAGGAGGAATAATGGTGACCAACGGGATGAATCACCACTAGTGTTAGAGGAGAAAGAAAAATAAGACCAAGACATCATTTTTCTTGATTTGAAGGCAAATGTTCATAATCAAAGAATATTAGCTTTTGAACATTGGGAATATGGTGTGTTGAAGTATCAGGGTAGGTTGTGTGTAGTAATGGTGGATGGTCTCCAAAAGAGGATCATGGAGGAAGCTCATAGCTGCAATTATTCCATTTGTTCGGATTCCACAAAGATGTACAACGATTTGATAGAGATATATTGGTGGAATGGTATGAAGAAGGGTTTTGCTGAATTTGTTGTCAAGTGTCTGAATTGCCAGCAAGTGAAAGTTGAACACCAAAGTTTAAAGGCTTAGCTCAGAATATAGAACTTTAAGAATGGAAGTGGAAGATCATTAATATGGACTTCATCACAGGGTTACCAAGGTCTCACAACCAACATGATTCTATTTGGGTGATTGTCGATATTATGACAAAATACTTTTTGCCGGTAAAGACTACCTATTCGACAGAAGATTATGATAAATATACATTTAAGAGGTGGTAATACTTCATGGAGTTCTGGTCTCCATTATTTCGAATAGAGGTGTACAATTTACTGCACATTTCTGGAAATCTTTCTAGAAAGGTTGGGTTCAAAGGTGAACTTAAGTACTACTGTTTATCCTCAGACAGATGGGCAAGCATAGCGCACCATTAAGAAATAAGAAGATATGTTGAAGGCTTGTGTAATTGATTTAAAGGTGAATTGGGATGATCACCTAACTCTCATTGAGTTCTCGTATAATAACAACTATCATTTTAGCATCTACATGGATCCATATGAAGCTCTTTATGGGAGGAGATGCAGATCTCATATTGGATGTCTTGGAGTTGGTGAAGCAAGGTTGATGATGATTTTTATTGATCCAAATAAAATCTTCTCTTCTTATATATCTGTAAGGCTATTGCCCATGTTCTAGCCAAAGGACCATGACCTAATCCAACTTGGAAAATGATTGAAATTATTCTCTTTATTTAATTTTCAATTCTATTATGAAAAGGATTGGAATTGTAATCCTGTTGGTTTTGGCTTCGTAAGGAAAAGTACAACTCTATAAATAGAGGATGGTCTTGAGAGATTAATTTAATTGCACATTCTTATTGTCTTTGAAAGACATTAGAACATAAGAGAGGTTTTTGAGAGAGCTTTCAACAAGAGAAAAGAGAGAAGGAAAAGGGTTCTTTTGTTGTAGTCTTTTTCTCCATCCAGGAACGTTCAGATCGTGTTTCCCAAATTAATAAACGTTGGATCGGACTGAAATTTGGACTTAGTTATCCTAACATCTTGGTGGTTGATTTAAATGGTGTGTTGGAAAAGACAAGGCACTAACAAAGAATGCCTGACAGGATAACAGCGGAAGAATACACAAGTCTATACTTTCCCTTCTCGATTTGAACCAAGAGAAGACAAACAACCACAAGCAATATGATAGTAAGGCAGCAAGTAATTCAACCAAACAAATATAACAAGGCGATAATAAACCAATCACCCAAGACACCAAGATTTATGTGGAAAACCATTCGATGTGAAGAGTAAAAAATCACGGGACCAAAAGCTCCACTATAATCACCAAGAGTTACAATATTGTTCTCCAAAATTGGCCACAAAACATGTGCCAAACGACGAGCAACAACAAAAAAAGATTGCACCAAATCTAGAGAATTAAAGGAGCAAAATCACCAATTTCGCAGCTATTGTTCACGACACCAAAACTGAAGCTAAAGGCCACCAAATCCAACTCTGTCAGTTCCTAATCAAAGATTGAGATGAAGATAATATCTGTCCAAAAATTAGCTCAATCGGATAAGAAACGAAGCGGGAATCACAATTTGAAGTTGGCTGTTAGGGCTGAATTTTGACTGCAAAAACTGCCCCCTTTCTCTCTTTTTGGCTGCTGAAAAAACTCTCTGTATATGTGAAAATAAGACCTAAATAGGCTTATATTTGCCTCATAAGAATGGCCTATGGTAAAAAATGGGTTGGTCCAAATTGGGTTTTTATTTATCCACATAGGAAGGGGAAAAGGCCCATAACACCAACAATTCTCCCTCTCACGACTATGTGGAGGAGACCGCCATCCCGGCGACCATGCAACAATCTTAAAACTTCCCTCTTGGCAAAGCTTTAGTCATCATATCGGAACCATTGTCATTTGTATGAATCTTTTCAAGCTCAAGCAACTTAGAATCCAACACATCTCCAATCCAATGGTATCTCACATCAATGTGTTTAGACCGACAATGGAACGTAGAATTCTTACCAAGATGTATAGCACTTTGACTGTCACAATAAAGCACATACCTCTCTTGAGCACAACTATGTTCCCCCAAGAAACAGTTCATCCAAAGCAATTCTTTACAAGCTTCAACGACAGCAATAAGCTCAGCTTCTGTAGTAGATAGAGCAACACATTTTTGCAACCTAGATTGCCAAGACATAGCTCCCCTTGCAAAAATAACCAAGTACAATGAAGTAGACTTGCGAGTATCAACATCACCAGCCATGTCTGAATCAGTATAACCACAAAGAATAGGCTTCCCTGTTCCAAAAACACAAACTCATACTAGAAGTGCCACAGAGATATCTCATAACCCACTTCACATCATTCCAATGTTCTCTTCCCGGAGTAGAAAGAAAACGGATAACAACTCCAACAGCGTGAGCAATATCCGGTCTTGTACAAACTATCGCATACATCAAACTACCAACAGCTGAAGCATAAGGAACTTTCTTCATATCTTCCTTCTCATAATCACTAGAAGGACACTGTTTCGTGCTCAATTTGAACTGCATAGCTAAAGGTGTACTGACAACCTTAGCTTTGTCCATGCTGAATTTGCGAAGTACTTTCTGAATGTACTTCTCTTGTGATAATACCAATTTCTTGGCCTTTCTATCACGGACAATCTACATGCCAAAAATCTGCCTTGCTAGTCCTAAGTCTTTCATAGCAAAAGACTTACTCAACTCTTGCTTCAACTTCTGAATCCTGCAAGTATTATGACCAACAACAAGCATGTCATCAACATAAAGCAACAGAATAATAAAGTCACCATCAGAGAACTTTTGCACAAAAACGCAATGGTCTGAAGAAGTCTTCTTGAAGCCCTACTGACTAATAAAAGAACCAAACTTCCTGTACCACTGCCTGGGAGCTTGTTTCAAACCATACAAGCTCTTCTTCAATTTTCAAACATAATTCTCTTTACCCTTGACTTCAAAACCTTCCGGTTGCTCCATATAAATTTCTTCATCTAAGTCACCATGTAGGAAAGCAGTTTTAACATCCATTTGTTCAACCTCTAAATCTAGACTTGCAGCCAAGCTTAGAACCACACGAATGGATGACATCTTCACAACTAGAGAGAATATCTCATCAAAATCAACTCCCCTTTTCTGATTAAATTCCTTTACAACTAATCTAGCTTTGTACCGTGGAACTGGATTACAATCTTCATGTTTCACCCAAAAAACCCACCTGTTTTTCAAAGCTTTTTTGTCTTTAGGTAACTTAACCAAATCAAAGGTATGATTATCATGCATAGATTTAATCTCATCTTCCATAACATCAAACCACCTTTCTTTTTCATCACTTTCCATGGCCTCATCAAATCTCTCAGGTTCTCCCCTGTCAGTCAAGAGTACATACTCATTAGGAGAATAACGAGATGAAGGAATTCTCTCTTTACTAGATTGTCTGAGAGAACTCTCTGGAGCATCTATAATTGGTTGTTGGACAACCACATCATCTTGCACTGGAGCATCAACAACATCATGTCGGTCATTCTGAACATGATCACCATCTTCATTATCAACTTGATTATCATCATTATGAAGATTTTCTTTCGGTGCAATAGTCGAAGGAACTGGATCAACATCAACTAAGCTCTCACTACTCTGAAAATCAGCCTTCTCAGCTTTGTCAAAATCTTCAATTGTTTGGTCTTCGAAGGACACAACATCACGGCTTCTAACAAGTTTCTTCTTAACAAGATCATAGAAACGATAGCCAAATTCATCTTGACCATAACCAATGAAGATACACTGCCTAGTTTTAACATCCAACTTCGACCTTTCATCCTTAGGAACATGTACAAAGGCTTTACACCTAAAGACTCTAAGATGATCATAAGAAACATTCTTACCAGTCGAAACTCTGTCAGGGACATCACCATCTAAAGTAACAGCAGGAGATAAATTGATAACATAAGCAGCAGTATTAAGTGCTTCTGCCCAAAAAGAATCTGACAGCTTAGCATCTGAAAGCATACATCTAACCCTCTCAACGAGAGTTCTGTTCATCCTCTCTCCTAAACCATTTAACTGAGGAGTCTTTAGAGGAGTTTTCTGATGTCTAATACCCTGCTCTCTGCAATATCTATCAAAAGGACCAAATATACTCACCACCATTATCTGAGCGGATGCATTTCAATGTCTTCCATGTTTGTCTTTCAACAAAGGCCTGAAAACTCTTGAACACATCAAGTACTTGATCCTTGGACTTCAAACGGAATACCCAGAGTTCGCGAGAATGATCATCAATAAAAGTCACAAAGTAAAGTGCACCACCATGATATCTTACCTTAAAAGGACCACACAAATCAGAATGTACCAACTCCAGCAAATTAAGCTCTCTTGAAGGCGGATGACTCTGAAAAGAAACTCTTTTTCTGTTTATCGGTTAAGCAATGGACACATTTCTTCAACTTTGCTTGTTTCACTCCGGAAAGAAAATTTTTCTTAGCCAAACTATCAATCCCTTTCTCGCTCATATGACTCGACCTTCTATGCCATAACTCTGATGAAGTATCATTCTCCACCAAATTTACTGAGTCTCTGGACATAGAGCCCTGAAATACATACAAGTTAGACAACTTGTCACCACGGGCCACAACTATCAAACCACTAGTAAGCTTCCACTGGCCAACACCAAGTGTATTAACATAACCCTCATCATCAAGATATCCCACAGAAATCAAATTCAAGCGAACATCTGGAGCATGCTTGACATTATTGAGAACTAGTTTGGAACCATTGTTACTTTCCAAACAAACTGTCCTAATGCCAATAACTTCAACTTCATGATTATTGCCCATTTTCAACGTTCCAAAATTACCAGAAGTATAATAAGAAAATAATTCCTTCTTTGGCGTGACATGAGAAGTAGCACCAGAATCCACAATCCAGCTAGACTCATCACGAACAAGATTAATAACATTTGCATCACAAGAAATAAGAAGATCATCATTAGCAACAACAGCAACACAATTTTCATTATCGCCTTCTCTCTTTTGTTGTCTCATATCTCTCTTGTGCTTGTAACAATATTTCATGATATGCCCATTCTTGTGGCAATAGTCACATGTAATATTCTTGTATTTAGACTTTGACTTGCTTCTACTTTTACCTCTATCATTCTGACCTCTGGACTTGTTTCTCCCCCTATCTTGAGTAACCAAAACATCGGAGTGTGAAGCTGAAGAAGATGAGGCTTGAGATCTTCTTCTCATTTCTTCATTCAAGACATCACTCTTAGTATAATCCATGGTTACAACACCACTGGGAGCAGAATTAGTCAAAGAAACTCGAAGAGTTTCCCAAGAGTCTGGTAGAGTATTAAGAAGCCAAAGTCCCTGTATCTCATCATCAAACATTACACCCATTCCGGACAGCTGGTCAAGAACACCCTGAAAATCATTAATATGATCAGAAATAGGAGTGCCCTCTTTATACGTGATATTCATTAATTGTTTCAATAGGAACAACTTGTTGTTGCCAGTCTTCGAAGCATAAAGTGTCTTGAGCTTGTCCCACAAACTTTTGGCATGTGTCTCATTCACAATATGATTTCTAACATTATCTTCAACCCATTGTCTAATATAGCCACAAACCTGTAGATGCTCAAATTCCCATTCTTCATCATTCAAAGACTGAGGCTTATTAGAAGCAAACATAGGTAAACGCATCTTCTTGACAAATAGAAGATCTTTCACCTTGCCTTTCCAAATATAATAGTTACTACCATTTAAACACACAATTTTGCTCATATTTGCCTCCATTATTCAAAACGACAATCAACAATAACCAATGCTATGATACCACTTTGTTGAAAAGACAAGGCACTAACAAAGAATGTCTGACAGGATAACAGCGGAAGAATACCCAAGTCTATACTTTCCCTTATCGATTTGAACCAAGAGATGAAAAACAAACACAAGCAATATGATATTAAGGCAGCAAGTAATTCAACCAACCAAATATAACAAGGCAATAATAAACCAATCACACAAGACACCAAGATTTACGTGGAAAACCCTTCGATGTGAAGAGTAAAAAACCACAGGACCAAAAGCTCCACTATAATCACCAAGAGTTACAATATTTTTCTAAAATATTAGCCACAAAACAAGTGCCAAACAATGAGCAACAAAAAAATAAGATTGCACCAAATCTAGAGAATTAAAGGAGCAAAATCACCAATTTCGCAGCTACTGTTTACGACAGAAAAACTGAAGCTGCAGGCCACCAAATCCAACTCTATCAGTTCCTAATCTAATATTGAGATGAAGATAATATACTGTCCAAAATCCAGCTCAATCGGATAAGAAACGAAGCGGGAATCACAATTTGAAGTTGGTTGTTAGGGCTGAATTTTGACTGCGAAAACTGCTCTCTTTCTCTCTTTTTGGCTGCTGAAAAAACTCTCTGTATATGTGAAAATAAGACCTAAATAGGCTTATATTTGCCTCATAAGAATGGGCCTATAGGCAAAAATGGGTTGGTCCAAATTGGGCTTTTATTTATCCACATAAGAAGAGAAAAAGGCCCATAACCCAACATGGTCGAGATCGGATTCTAATGTCAGTAAGATCCTGTTTTAGGTCCCGAACAGAAGCTGAATTTCAGTGGTGTTTCTTTCTATTTATCTTTTGTTGATGTAGCTATTGTTTGTTCTTTTTTGGGACTTGTTGTGTAGCCATTATAAGAATATTTGTAACCCTATTACTGGTATAGTGAAGTAATTTGGATCTTGTCGATCCCGTGGTGGTTACCTTCAGTTTGAAGGGTTTTTTTATGTTAAACTTGGTGTTCTTTATTATTAGATTTTCGTTTTCATCTTTTCGTCATAACAAATGGTATCAGAGCTAAGATTATCTATGTGGAGGGGAATATGAGAAATATAGTATGTCTAAATGGAAAAAACTACAGCATATCATAAAGCAAGATGAAAGATCTATTGTTCGTGAAAAAGATGCATCTTCTGGTTTTTTTGCTCATAAACCCGAGAATGTGACCAATGAAAATCGGGAATTTTAGCACCAACAAGTATGTGGATATATAATACAATGGGTTGAAGATAATTTTCGCAACCATATTGTGAATGAGACACATGCTAGAACATTGTGGCAGAAGTCTGAGACGCTTTACGCTTCAAAAACTGGCAATAATAAGTTGTTCTTGTTAAAACAACTGATGACCTTTAAATACAAGGAGGGCAGTCTTATTATTGATCATATAAATGATTTTTTCAGGGTATTCTTGATCAGCTATCAGGAATGGGTGTTAATTTTGATGATGAAATACAAGGACTTTGGATTCTTAATACTCTACCAGATTCTTGGAAAACTCTTCATGTTTCTTTTACAAATTTTGCCACTGGTGGAAAGGTGACTATGAAATATGCAAAGAGTTGTGTGTTGAATGAAGAGGTTAGAAGAAAATCTCAAGACACATCTTCACATTCAGATGTTCTATATGCAGAAGATCGAGGGAGATATAAGACAAGAAATCCGACGAGTAGAGGTAAAAGCAGAAGCAAGTCAAAATTCAAGAATTCAAGTATTATATGTTATCATTGTGGAAAGAAAGGATATATTAAAAGATTCTGCAAACAATTGAAGCAAGATCTTAAAGAAGGGGAAAAAAAGAAAAAAATGAAAATAATGTTGTTGTTGTTGTCCAAGATGACCTTCTCTTCGCTTGTGATAAAGACGTCATTAATTTTGTATCTCAAGATATAAGTTGGATAGTAGATTCTGGAGACACATCACACGTCACACCAAGAAAAAACTTCTTTTCATCTTATACTTCTGTTAACTCTGAGGTGTTAAAGAAGGGTAATGCTAGTGAGGTTAAGGTGTTTGGGGTTGGCACTGTTTGTTTGAAAATCAGTACTGCTTCGATGTTGGTCCTTCAGAATATAAAGCATGCACCAGACATTCCGATAAATTTTATCCTTGTAGGACAAGTAGATGATTATGGCTATCATAATGACTTGTGCAATGACCAATGGAAGATCACTAAAGGCTCATTGATTTTAGCTCGAGGAAAAAAGCATTCAAATTTTACTTGACACAAGGATCAATTCTTGGTGACTCTATAAATTTGGTGGAGAGTGAGGCTTCATCAGAATTGTGGCACAAGAGGCTTAGTCATATGAGCGAGAGGGGGATCACCTATTTGGCTAAGAAGAACTTGCTTGCTGGTGTGAAACAAGCAAAGGTGAAAAGATGTGTTCATTGCTTAGCAGGGAAACGGAAAAGAGTTTCTTTTAACAGTCATCCTCCTTCAAGAAAGTCTGAGCTATTAGAGCAAATATACTAAGATTTATGTGGTCCTTTCAAAGTGAAATCAAAAGGTGGTGCACTTTACTTTGCTAATTTCATTGATGATCATTCTTGTAAGAATTGGGTATATACCTTAAAATCCAAAGATCAAGTGCTTGATGTGTTCAAAAAGTTTCAATCCTTATCTGAGAGACAAACGGGAAAGAAATTAAAATGTATTCGCATTGATAATGGTGGTGAGTATATTGGTCCCTTTGATAACTACTGCAAATCTCAAGGAATTCGTCATCAGAAAACTCCTCAAAAGTCTCCTCAATTAAATGGTTTGGCAAAGAGGATGAACAGAACTTTAGTTGAGAGAGTTAGATGTGTGTTTTCAGAGGCTAAACTTCCAAATTCGATTTGGGATGAAGCACTTAATACTGTTGCTTATGTTATCAATTTGTCTCCTGTTATTGCTTTGGATGATGATGTTCCAAACATATTTTGGTTTGATAAGTATGTTTCTTATGATCAATTGAAAGTGTTTGGGTGTAAAACTTGTGTGTATGTTCCAAAAGATGAGAGGTCGAAATTGGATGTTAAAACTAAGCAGTGCATCTTCATTGGTTATGGTCAAGATAAGTTTGGATATCACTTTTATGATCCAATTGATAAAAATCTCATTAAAAGTCGTAATGTTCCATTCTTTGAAGATCAAACTATTGGAGATATGGAGAAACCAGATTCTCAGATTGATGAGAGTTAGTTAATGTTGATCCAATTCCTATTATTGATACATCTTTTGCACATTAAGGAACTCAAGATAATGAAGAGAGTATAGAACATATAATTGTTCCTACTAATGATTTTGTGGTTGATAATCAACCAACTCATGTTGGGATTACCGCTTTGGATGCTGCAGAAACCTCTTGTAGAAGATCTACTAGAGAGAAGCGAAAGTCGACACGTTATTATCATGATGAGTTTATTCTATTGACTAACATGCGAGAACCTGAATATTATGATGAAGTCATTTTAGATGCTAATATAAATAAGTGGAAAGAACTCATCGTAGACAATCATGAGTTTTGTAGAAGTGTAGCACGCAGGAAGCCTATCAAAAGTTCTTGCACTTAAAGTCCATTTCGCCCATTGGCTTGAGGGGGACTTTGTTGTCCCATGGACTAATGCTACTTGGAAAAGGATTGAAATTATTCTCTATATTTAGTTTCCAATTCTTTTAGGAAAATGATTGAAATTGTAATCCTATTTGTAGTTGATTTCGGCTTTGTAAGGAAAAGCACAACTCTATAAATAGATGATGGTCGTGAGAGAATAATTTAATTTCTCATTGATATTGTCTTTGAAATACATTATAACATAAGATAGGTTTTTTAGAGAGCTTTCAACAAGAGAAAAGGGAGAAGGAAAAGGGTTCTTTTGCTGCATTCTTTTTCTCCCACCAACAACGTTCAGATCGTGTTTTCCAATTAAATTACCATTGGATCGGGCTGAAACTTGTATTGAGTGTTCTTGACATATTGGTGGTTTATTCGAACGGTGAAGATCAGATCCGGACGTCAGCAAGATCCTGTTTTAGGTCCCAAATAGAAGCTGGGTTAGGGTAGTGTTTTTTTCTATTTATCTTTTGTTGGTGTAGCTATTGTTTGTTCTTTTTTGGAACTTTTTGTGTAGCCTTTATAAGAATATTTGTAACCCTCTTATTGGTACACTGAAGCATTTTGGATCTCGTCGATCCCGTGGTGGTTACCTTCGGTTTGAAGGGTTTTTCCACGTTAAACTTGGTGTTCTTTATTGTTAGATTTTCGTTTTCATCTTTTCTTCACAACATCATGAAAAATAAATTGAAGTGGTAAAAGACATATGGATAAGGTTGAGTAACTAAAATATCTTAATAACCTATATTATAAAGAGAGCTAACAAACATGCTAATGAATACAATACTAGATGAAGGAGAAGAAAATATGTAGTATTTCTTTGATCTGGGAGTTTAAGGAAGGATACTAATTAATAATGATTAGCGAAATTTCCCTTACATAAGGTTTAAATCATGCAAGAGATGAAATGTTTGGGTGAAAATGGAAGGAGTTCACTAATTATCATGAACAAATCCCCTGATGGGAGGAGAATATGATACACAAAACTTTTAACTAAATCTAGTTTTGTTGAATGCAAGTAATCATTAAAGACCAAAAATAATGACACACTTTTGAATCTTTATTGAGTAGTACATAAACAAATTTGGCGTAATCTTTCTAGGATTGGCTTAGTCTAAAACAACTTAATTGGATTCAATAGATATGACTCATACTAATGATGCACCCAACTACATAAAATCACAACCATACAAGAACCCAATAACAAAAAAGCACACTAACAAAATAAACAATACATAATAACAAACAAAGAGAAATAAGAATAAGCTACAAGAACCAAATAAGCATGGCAACATGCAGATTAAATCCAAGCCCTAATTTCAATTTTACATTGCTAGGATTAATTGATTTGAAATGTATGGTATTTACACTTTAGGATGCTACTTATATTGTACATGAATAGATCTTTTCCAGTGTAAAATTAAAAGAAATGAAAATGTCAATCTCATTGTGGCCACACAGTTTCAGATAAAAAAAAAGAAGAAAAATTCTCACTTACTATTATTATTTTAGAATAATTAAATCTTCTACTCTATGCTATTATTATTTATTTTCTACATTTCTTTTGTATTGTTGGATTTTAGGCTGACTTGTCTTGATGGGATAGACGAGTGGCATTGCATCAATTTTTGGATTACAACATTTGTGTATTCTATCAAAAAAAAAAGTATCCTTCTGTATGTTATTTTTCATTTTCCTATCATATTAATTTAGATTCACTTATCCTTCTGTATGTTATTTTTCGTTTTTCTATCATATTAATTTAGATTCACATATTGTCGATAGTGATAAATATTTTTTTGAAGAAAATAATTGTTTGTAATATAGATTAATTTTCTACCAGGTTTCTTTGTGGTATATGATGATAATTTTTATAGATTCGAATAAAATCTTTTGTTCTTATTTTTTTAACATATAAATGCCATAGTATTGAATCAAAATCGGAGATGTGAATAGGACCAAAATATTCACTTCAAAGAAGTATATACTATTTATTCTGATGACATATATTTGAAATTAAAAAAATGTGTCTCAATGAAATATTAAACATGATAACTCATTATAGAAATTATAGTTCTTCGTAATAAAGGACATCCAATGAAATTCAGAATAAATTGAATATTGTAAATAATTCATTTTTCATTATACCATATTGACTCTCCAGCTAATTTGAATTCCTAGGGACACACTATTACAATATTTTTTCATATCAAAAGCTAAAAATCAAGACTTCTGTTCAAGGCTGGATGAAATATATATGTCTCTCCACAACTACTGTTGGTACTAATAACTTAATTCACACTCTCTTGCATATTTTAAAATATGTTGGAATAAGAGTTACCAACAACATTTTGTTGGAGAAGAAATTAGTATTCCTTCATCCTTAATTAGAAGTGTCAAGTTTGAGTCTTGGTTATAGGCTATCTATGTTAGAAAGAGGTTTACCCTCAATTTGGAACTTCCCATTATCCGAAGCTAATTGCGTTTGATAAGAATATCAGATTCAAGTAAAAAAATATGTCCTTCGTGTACTAATGAAAATCATATATTTGCTAAAAAAAATTAGAGGGTAAGCTCAAAGATTATGAGATTAGTCTCATCAAATCTAAATCTCTTTGTGAATAACCCACAATCTTCTTAATAAAATTTTTTACTTTTCAATTTTTTATTGTTCTCCACATATGAAGTATTGATATTGTATTAATTTTATTTATTTTTTCTGCTACTAATTTAGATTTATTACAATAATGTTTTTTAAGGAGATGATTGATTGTCAATTAAATACTTTATGCTTAAATTTTATTGTGGTGTATGATGATGACTTTATTGTTCCAAATAAAAAATTGTGTTCTTAAATTTTTAAAGGACATGGTATTTAATTAAAATCACGACTAAATTACAATAGGAATTTACTAGTAAGATGAGAATTCTATATATTTTGATGCCATATTTTTATTTTCTTATAAAGTTTATTTTAAACACATATGGGAAGGCAAAAAATAACCCATCTCAATGAAATATTAAAATGTGACTATTTATTATAATTATTTTCACTTCATTTCAACATAATACATTGAATTCTAGGTTAATTTGGATCCTTGGTGACAATTTCTAACAAGATTTTTTTCATATCAAAGGCTAAAAACCCGAGACCTATAGTTAAGGATGGATAGATCATATACATTCAACTATAACTCTAGTTGGTATGTAAAATGACTTAATTTACTTTCTTTACAATATTTGACAATATGTTGGATTTATTTATTTTGTTTTACCAAGAAGGATTATGGTTGAGTATAAGTTAGTAGTTATTTATCCTTGATCAGAAGTGTCGAATTTGAGTTTTGGGCATAAGTTTCCTTGAGGAGGTTTACCCTCAACTTGGGACTTTCCATCTGAATCTAATTGAGTCAATAAAAATATCATACATCATTAAAAAATATTTTCTTCTTGTACTTGTGAAAATAAGACATTTTGCAAAAATAATTTGACGGTAAACTCAAAGATTGTGGTATTAGATTCACAAGCCCTCTATCTTTTCATGAACAACCACTCCCTCTCCCACAAAAACATTTACAATTTTTTTACTCTCTGAAAATAAATTATTTTCTTCATCTTCTTCTTTTCTACGTTCTATTAATTTAAATTCATTTAATGTTGATAATATTTTTTTCTATTAAAATGGTTATTTGTTAGTTAGATTAATATGCCTAGTTTTTCTTATGGTATATGATGCTGGTAATTTTTAGAGCTTCACATTAAATCTCATGATCTTAAGCTATTTAATGAGATGGTATTGAATCAAACAAGTGTGGAGATATAGGACTCTTGATTAAAATAAAATATGCATATTTTTAAAATAAAAAGGGTATGTTCAGTATATAGTGTGTGGATATGACTTCTCAAATGTAATAGAGATGTTACATCGAGAGAAAATCCTCAAGATAATCAAGGGGATTTTGTAGGAGGGATATGAATGTCAATCTATTTTCTAATAAGCCAAAAGAATGAGTATGTTACAATACACCAATACTCATATATAAGTTATTACTATACTAAGGCAATGAGATATATAAAGAAGTACTAATATCAACATCTCATAATTGAGATTGACTCTTTATTGTTAAGGAATTTCATTCATTCTTAAAACATGGTAGGTCTGATGGACAATAATTCAAGTGATGAAAGAGATATAGACGAGGATGAGTAATAGAATATCTAAACAAATCATATAATAAGGGAAGGAAATTGACATGCTAATCATCTCGAGAATACAACACTAAATGAAGGAGAAGAAAATACGTAGTTTTTCATGGATCCAGGAGTATAAGAAAGAAAACTAATTAATAATGATAAGTTAAACTACCCTTACATAAGGATCAGATCATGCGAGAGATGAAAAATTGCGGTGAAAAGGGAAGGTCTTCACTGCTTATCATGAAAAAATCTCCTGATGTGAGGAGTACATGATAAACAAAACTTTTAACTAATTTATTTTCTTTTATTTCAAATATTCTTGGAGGATAAAAGTACATAGACAAATTTTGTGTTAACTTTCTATGATTGGCTTGGTAAAAAAAAACATAATTAAACTGGTTAAATAGATATGAATCATATCAATGATTCACCCAACACAGAAAAATACAATCATACAAGAACTCAACATCAAACACCAACACAACAATTACATAATGATAAGCAAAGGGAAATAACAAGAACCTATAAGAACATAATAAGCATGGTAACATGTAGATTAAATCCAAGCCCTAAGTTTAATTTTACACTGCTAGGTTTCATTGATGTGCAATGTAGGTTATTTACTTAGGATGATACTTCTCTTGTACACAAATAGATCTTTTCGAAAGCAAAATGAAAAGAAATGAAAATATCAATCTCACTATGGGGAACAATGTCTCAGACCAAAAGAAATAAAAAATAAAAACATAATGATAAATATATTTTTGAAGGAAATGATTATTTTAATTTAGATAAATTTTTGACTAGCTTTCTTTGTTGTATGCGTAGATTATTTATAGATCCAAATAGAATCCTATTTTCTTATTTCTTAACCTAAAAATTTCATGGTTTTGAATCAAAATAAGAAGTAAATATATAGTACTTAAAAAAATACACTACTAAGAAGTATATTCTATTTATTCTGCTGACATATTTATATTTTATTTTCAACACTTATTAAAAGTTCAAAAATAACATATCTCAATGAAATATTAAACATGATAACTTATTGTTATTGAAATTGTGGTTCTTCATGATAAATGAGTTCTAATGGAATTAAGAAAAAATTGAAAATTGTAATTAATATTTTATTCACACGATTTTCATTATACCATATTGACTCTCCGACTAGTTTGAATTTCGTGGGACACACTAACAATATTATTTCATATCTAAGGATCAAACTCGAGACATCTGGCTAAGGATGGATGTTGCTTATACATCCTTCCATAACTATTGTGGTTCTAATAATAACTTAATTCACCCTCTCTTCCATATTTCGCAATATGTTGGATTAAGTTATTGAGTTATACCAGCAATATTGTGTTGGAGAAGAAGTTAATATTACTTCATCTTAGCCAGAAGTGTCAAGTTTGACTCTTGGATATGACTTATCTTTGTTATAAAGCGTTTTACCTTCAATTTGGAACTTTTCATTATCCAAAACTAATGGTGTCCAAATAAAAATATTGGACACCAAGTAAAAGACATTTTCTTATTTAATTATGAAAACTAGATTTTGCATAAAAAAATTGAGAATGTGCTAAAAGATTGTGAGATTGGACTCATCAAATCTCCATCTTTTAGTGAATAAAAGATATCAATAATGCACCCAACAATATAAAAACACAATCATAGAAGAACTCAAGAAATATAAATGCAAACACCAACATAACTATAAGCAAAGGGGAGTAACAAGAATTTACAAGAACCAAATAAGCATCGCAACATGCAGATTAACTCCAATCCCTAATTTTAATTTTACACTACTAGGGTTGATTGATGTGTAATGTAGGTTATTTACACTTTAGGATGCTACTTCTATTGTACACAAATAGATCTTTTCCAGAGAAAAAAATGAAAAGAAATGAAAATATCAATCTCACCATGGGGCACAAAGTCTCTGAAAATGATAATTAAAAAAAGAACAGAAAATTCCACTTATCGTGTGACACTCAAGTTTTGGGGCTATTTTAGAATGATTAAATTTTTCGCTCTACTACTATTATCATTTTACTTACCAAGTTTCTATTGTAGTGTTGGGTTTTAGGTTTACTTGTATTTGTGGGATGGACGAGTGTCATCATGTCCAACTTTGGATTGTAATATTTGTATTCTCTATATGAATGGTATCCTTAAATGTATTTTTTTCTTTTTTCCTATCCTATTAATTTAGATTCATTTATTGTTGATAATGATAAATATATTTTTGAAGGAAATGATCTTATGTAATTTAGATTAATTTTTACTAGCTTTCTTTGCAGTATGTGATGATGATTTTTATAAATCCAAATAAAATCATGTTTTCTTATTTCTTAACCTATAAATTTCATGGTTCTAAATTAAAATAATGAGTAAATAGTAGTTAACAAAAGCCACTACTAAAAAGTAAATTCTATATATTTCGCTGATATATTTACATTTTCTTTTCAACACAAACTAAAAGTTAAAAATAACACATTGCGATAAAATATTAAATGTGATAACTCATTATTATAGAAATTGTGGTTCTTCTTAATAAATGACTTCCAAGAGTTGGCTCTCCAACTAATTTGAATATCGACGGATACACTAAAAGTATTTATCCAAATCAAGTCTCATACTCGAGACCTCTGATTGAGAATAGATGTTCCATATACATCCCTCCATAACTATTATTGGTTCAAATACTTATAATTTATTCATTCTCTCTTACGTATTTCGCAATACGTTGAATTAAGTTATTGAGTTCTACCAAAAATATTGTGTTGGCGAAGAATAATATTACTTCATCCTTAACCAGAAGTATCAAGTTTGAGACTTGGGCATAAGTTATTTTTGTGAGAAAGATTTTACCTTCAATTTGAAACTTTCCGTTATCCAAAACTAATGGTGTCCCAATAAGAATATTGGATAGTAAGTAAAAAAAACCTTTTCTTATTTTGATTATGAAAAATAGATATTTGCAAAAAAAAATGGGGGTGAGCTCAAAGATTATGAGATTGGACTCATCAAATCTCCATCTTTTAGTAAATGAATCATGTCAATGATGCACCAACAACTTAAAAATAAAATCATACAAGAACTCAAGAAAAAAAATTGTGAACACCAACACCAAAATTGCGTCATAATAAATAAAGGGAAATAAGAAGTACTACTAAGAACCAAATAAGCATGGCAACATGTAGATTAAATCCAAGGCCTAATTTTAATTTTACACTGCTAGGGTTGATTGATGTGCAATGTAGGTTATTTACTAAGGATGCTACTTCTCTTGTACAGAAATATATCTTTTCCAGAGAAAATTGAAAAGAAATGAAAATATCAATCTTACTATAGGGGTACAGAGTCTCAGACAAAAAAGAAATAAAAAATAAAAACATAAATCTCACTTATCATGTGACACTCAGGTTTTTACGTTAATTTTGAATGACTAAGTTTTCCGGTCTAATGTTATTAATATTCTACTTTCCACATTTTCCCATAGTGTTGGATATTAAGCTTACTTGTCTTAGTGGGATAGACGAGTGTCATCTGGTTCACCTTTGGGTTGGAACATTTGTGTTCTCTACGTAAAAGTTATTCTTATGTATGCTATTTTCTTTTTACCTATCCTATTAATATAGATACATTTTTTGTTGATAATGATAAATATATTTTGAAGGAAATGATTATTTGTAATTTAGACTATTTTTTTACTAACTTTCTTTGCATCATGTGTAGATTATTCTTATAGATCCAAATAAAATCCTATTTTCTTACTTCTTAACCTAAATATTTCATGGTTTTGAACCAAAATCAGGTTTAAATGTATAGTACTTCAAAAAAAATTTAATAATTAAGAAGTAAATTATATTTATTCTGTTGACATATTAATATTTTCTTTTCAACACATATTGAAAGTTCAAAAATAACATAGCTCAATGAAATATTAAACTTGATAACTTATTGTTTTAGAAATTGTGGTTCTTCATAATAAATGAGTTCCAACGGAATTAAGAAAAAATTGAAAATTGTAATTAATATTTTATTCACTCAGTTTTCATTATACCATATTTCCATCTACGAAATTTGAATTTTGTGGGACACACTAACAATGTTATTTCATATCCAAGGCTCAAACTCGAGACCTTTGGTTAAGGATGGATGTTTGATATACATCCTTCCATAACTATTGTTGGTTCTAATAATAACTTAATTCACTCTCTCTTGCTTATTTCGCAATATGCTGGATTAAGTTATTGAGTTCTACTAATAATATTGTGTTAGAGAAGAAGTTAATATTACTTCATCCTTAACCAAAAGTGTCATGTTTGAGTCTTGGGCATGAGTTATCTTTTTTAGAAAGATTTTACCTTCAATTTGGAATTTTCCGTTATCTAAAAATAATGGTGTCCCAATAAGAATATCGGACACCAACAAAAAGCACTTTCTTATTTTAATTATGAAAATAGATATTTGCAAAAAAAAAAGGGTTGATCCCAAAGATTATGAGATTAGCCTCATCAAATATCCATCTTTTAGTGAATGAATCATATAAATGATGCACCCAACTACATAAAAATAAAATCATACAAGAACTCAAGAACAAAATTGTGAACACCTACACAACAATTACATAATAATAAGCAAATGAAAATAACAAGAACTTATAAGAAGCAAATAAACATGGCAAAATGTAGATTAAATCCAAGGCCTAATTTTAATTTTACACTGCTAGGGTTTATTGATGTGCAATGTAGGTTATTTTCTTAGGATGCTACTTCTCTTGTACACAGATAGATCTTTTTCGGAGAAAAATGAAAAGAAATGAAAATATCAATCTTACTACGGGGCATAGAGTCTCAGACAAAAAAAAATAAAAACTAAAAGCATAAATCTCACTTATCATGTGACACTGAGGTTTTTAAGTTAATTTTGAATGGATATATTTTCCGCTCTTATGTTATTATTATTCTACTTTCCACATTTCGTTCATAGTGTTGGATTTTAAGCTTACTTGTCTTAGTGGGATAGACGAGTGTCATCACGTGCACATTTGGATTGTAATATTTGTGTTCTCTACATAAAAGGTATCCTTATGTATGTTCTTTTCTTTTTACCTATCCTATTAATATAGATACATTTTTTGTTGATAATGATAAAATATCTTTTTGAAGGAAATGATTAATTGTAATTTACATTTTTTTACTAGCTTTCTTTGCAGTATGTGTAGATTATTTTTATAGATCCAAATAAAATCCTATTTTCTTACTTCTTAACTTAAAAATTTCATGGTTTTGAATCAAAAGCAAGAGTAAATATATAGTACTTAAAAAATTTCACCACCAAGAAGTAAATTCTATTTATTCTATTGACATATTTATATTTTCTTTTTAACACATACTGGAAGTTCAAATTATAACATATCTCAATGAAATATTAAACATGATAACTCATTATTATAGAAATTGTGGTTCTTCATAATAAATGAGTTCCAATGGAATTAAGAAAAAATTTAAAATTGTAATTAATTGTTTATTCACTCAGATTTCACTATACCATATTGACTCTTCGATTAATTTAAATTTTGTGGGATACACTTATAATATTATTTCATATCCAAGACTCAAACTCGAGACCTCTGGTTAAGGATAGATGTTTCATATACATCCTCCCATAACTATTGTTGGTTCTAATAATAATTTAATTCACCCTCTCTTGCATATTTCACAATATGCCGGATTAAGTGATTGAGATCTACCAACAATATTGTGTTGGAGAAGAAGTTATTGTTACTTCATCCTTAACTAGAAGTGTCTACTTTGAGTCTTGGGCATGATTTATCTTTGTTAGATAGATTTTACGTTCAATTTGGAACTTTCCATTATCTAAAACTAATGGTGTCTCACTAAGAATATCGGACACCATGTAAAAAATCTTTTCTTATTTTAATTATGAAAAATAGACATTTGCAAAAAAAAATTGGTGGTGAGTACAAAGATTATGAGATTGGACTCATCAAGTCACCATATTTTAGTGAATTAATCATATCAATGATACACCCAACAACATAAAAATACAATCATGAAAGAGCTCAAGAACAAAAGTGTTAACACCAACATAACAATAACATAATAATAAGCAAAAGGAAATAACAAGAACTTATAAGAGCCAAATAAGCATGGAAACATGTAGATTAAATGCAAGCCCTAATTTTAATTTTACAGTGCTAGGTTTGATTGATGTGCAATGTAGGTTATTTACTTATGATGCTACTTCTCTTGGACACAAATAGATCTTTTTTCGGAGAAAATGAAAAGAAATGAAAATATCAATCTCACTATGGGGCACAGAGTCTCAGGCTACAAAGAAATAAAAAATTAAAACATAAATGTCACTTATCACGTGACACTAAGGTTTTTAGGTTAATTTTGAATGACTATGTTTTCCGCTCTAATGTTATTATTATTCTACTTTCCACATTTCATTCATAGTGTTGGGTTTTAAGCTTACTTGTCTTACTGGGATAGGCGAGTGTCATCATGTTCACATTTGGATTGTAATATTTACTTTCTCTACATAATAGGTATCCTTATGTATGTTATTTTCTTTTTTTCCTATCCTATTAACATAGATACATTCAATTGTTGATAATATTAAATATATATTTGAAGGAAATGATTATTTGTAATTTTGATTTTTTTACTAGCTTTCTCTGCGGTATGTGTATATTAATTTTATAGATCCAAATAAAATCCTAATTTCTTACTTCTTAACCTAAAAATTTCATATTTTTTAATCAAATTCAGGATTAAATATATAGTACTTAAAAATTCACTACTAAGAAGTACATTCTATTTATTCTGCTCAAATATTTATATTTTCTTTTCAACACATGTTGAAAGTTCAAAAATAACATATTTCAATGAAATATTAGACATGATAACTTATTGTTATATAAATTGTGGTTCTTCATGATAAATGAGTTCCAACAGAATTAAGAAAAAATTGAAAATTGTAATTAATTGTTTATTCGCTCGGTTTTCATTACACCATATTGACTCTCCGACTAATTTGAATTTCGTTGGACACACTAACAATATTTTTTTCACATCCAAGTCTCAAACTTGAGACCTCTGGTTAAGGATGGATGTTTCATATACATACCTCCATAACTATTTCGGTTCTAATAATAACTCAATTCACTCTCTTTTACACATTTAGCAATATGTTGGATTAAGTTATTGAGTTCTACGAACAATGTTGTGTTAAATAAGAAGTTAATATAACTTCATCTTTAACAAGAAGTGTCAAGTTTGAGTCTTAGGCATGAGTTATCTCTATTAGAAAGAGTTTCATCCTCAATTTGGAACTTTCCAATATTCGAAACTAATGGCGTTTCAATTAGAATATCGGACACCATGTCAAAAAAATTGTTATTCTAATTATGAAAAATTGATACGTGCAAACACAAATTGAGGGTGAGCTAAAAGATTATGAGATTGGACTCATCAAATCTCCATCATTTAGTGAATGAATCATATCAATGATTCTCCCAACAACATAAAAAAAAAATCATACAAGAACTCAAAAACAAAAATGCAAAAACCAACACAACAAACTATACATAATAATAAGCAAAGAGAAACAAGAATCTACAAGAACCAAATAAGCATGGAAACATGCAGATCAAAACCAAGCCCTAATTTGAATTCTACACTACTAGGGTTGATTGATGTATTATTTAAACCTTAGGATGCTACTTCTATTGTACACAAATAGATCTTTTCAAGAGAAAAATGAAAAGAAATGAAAATATCAATCTCATTATGGGACACACAGTCTCACACCAAATAAATAAAAAATAAAAAGAGAAAAGCTCACTTATCATGTAACACTCATGTTTGGGGTTACTTTAGGATGACTATGTTTTACACTCTACTATTATTATTTTTTTCCATTCCACATTTGGTTCATAGTGTTGGGTTTTAGGGAGACTTGTCTTTGTGGGATAGACGAGTGACATCATGTCCACTTTTGAATTGTAATATTTGTGTTCTCTACATAAAGGTATCCTTATGTATGCTATTTTATTTTTCCCTGTCCTATTAATTTAGATTCCTTTATTGTTGATAATGATAAACATATTTTTTAGGGAAATAATTGTTTGTAATTAGATTAATATTTATTACTAGCTTTCTTTGAGGCATGTGATTATGACATTTATTGATCCAAGCAAAAATCTTGTTTTCTTATTTCTTAACCGATAAATTTCATGGTTTGAATCAAAATCAGGAGTAATAGCACTTAAAAAATCCACTACTCAGAAGTAAATACTATTTATTTTGCTTACATATTTATATTTTCTTTTCAAAACATATAAAAGTTCAAAAATAACATATCTCAACGAAATATTAAACATGATAACTTAGTATTATAGAAATTTTGATTCTTATTAATAAATGAGTTCCAATGGAATTCAAAATAAATTGAAAATTTTAATTAATATTGTATCCACTCAGTTTAAATTACACCATATTGACCCTCCATCTAATTTGAATTCTGAGGAATACAACAACAATATTTTTTCTTATACAAGGCTTAAACTCGAGACCTCTGGTTAAGGATGGATGTTTCATATAAATCCTTCCATAAATATTGTTGGTTCTAATAATAACTTAATTCACTCTCTCTTGCATATTTTGCAATACTTTGGACTAAGTTATTGAGTTCTACCAACAATATTGTATTGGAGAAGAAGTTAAAATTACTTCATCCTTAGCTAGAAGTGTCAAGTTTGAGTCTTGGGCATGAGTTATCTTTTTTAGGAAGAGTTTTACCCTCAATTAGGAAGTTTCTATTATCTTAATAGTTTCCAATAAGGATGTCAGACGCCAAGTAAAAAACCTTTTTTATTGTAATTATGAAACATAGATGTCTGCAAAAAATAATTGAGTGGGAGCTCAAAGATTATGAGTTTGGACTCATCAAATCTCCATCTTTTAGTGAATAACACCACAATCTTTTCATGAAAGCTTTTACTTTTTTTTTTTATCTACATATAAAGTATTTATATTATTTCTTTTATGTGATATTAATTTAGATTTACTTGATGTTTTTAAGATAATTTTTTTTCTGAAGAGATGATTGATTGTGAATTAGATTAACTTTATGCCTAATTTTCATTGTGGTGTATGATGAGTGATTTTATAGCTCCAAATAAATTTGTGTTCTTAAATTATGAAATGGCATGGTATTTAGTCAAAATGAGGAGGAGTAATTAGAATTGAAATTTACTAGTAGGATGCGAATTCTATATATTCGGATGTCATATTTATACTTTGTTATCAAGTTTCCTTTTGAACACATATTGAAATGTAATAAATAACACATTTCAATGAAATATTACTTTTGAAAATTATCTATTTTCATTCTTCTAGATAATAGAGTTATAATAGAATTTGAAATAAATTGTAGTCAATATTATTCTCATTCGGTTTCAATATATCATATTTAGACCCTAGTTAATTTGAATTCAGGGACAGTCTCTAACAAGATTCTCTTCATATCCAGGGCTCAAATTCGAGACATTTTACTAAAGATGGATGTGTAGACAATAAAATTCGCGTCGAGAAAACAATAATCAAGAATGGAAAATTATAGCAACAATCGATTTTATTATTTCAAATGCGAGTGTTACAATCTCTATAATTCCTCTGAATTCGCCTTTTCAAATATAAATTCAAGGGCTTTTAAGCTTGTTCTTGAATCTATGATGAACTTGAACTTGAACTTTATCTTGATCTTGACTTTTATTTGAACTCAAGGGCTTCGAGCTTGTTCTTGAATTCGATGGTCTTGACCTTGATCGTTCTTGAACTTGAATGCTTGAATTCTTAAACTTGTAGCTTTGTAGAGAATTACATGGCGTTTGTCCAAAAGAGTTTCTCTAGCTTCTTGTTTAGAATTTTCTCTCTCTTTTCTGAATTATGAGGACCCCTATTTATAGTTTTAGAATAGAGGAGTTGCGATTGGAATAGGATTCCGTTCAGCCAATCAGATTGAAGTGACATGGCATTTGGGCTTTATGGAGCGGGCTTGTCATATTTGACACATGTCATGATTCTATTGATTTTCTTATTTGACTTGGCATGCCACATCATCTGCACACGTGGTGCCAAGATGGGCTCTAGAATGAGATGAGATTGGGTTTAACAAATTGGGTTCATCCAATGAAGCCCAAATCAATTAATTTAGACTTTAATTAAATCCATATTTATTGGACTTAAATATTTAACTCAATTATATCAATCCACAATATTTATTTGGATTGATATATTTATGAATTCAATATAATCTGAATCATTCTATAAATATATATTTAATAAATTTTAAATGATTACAAATGCCCCCTGCTTCAAGTCTTGTCGAGATAATTTATCTTTTAGAGACTAGGCTTGAAGCATTAACCGGTTACTAAATTCACCTTAGTTAAAAATGAATTATAATTGAATTAACAATTGTAATCCTACTTAATTTCATATTCCTATATATGGTTTATTGCCCAAACAAAAAGGAAATCATAATTCAATTAGGAATTTTAATCCTACTCAATTTCATATTCATATATATGTTTTATTGCCAAGCCAAAAAGAAATTGTAATTGAACTAGGAATTGTAATCCTACTCAATTTCATATTCATATTACGTTTTCTTGCCCAAGCCAAAAAGAAATTGTAATTGAACTAAAAGAAGGATTTTATCCCACCACGTGACATCTATAAATAGATACATTGTCCCCATAATTTTATCTTCAATTACGGATTGTGAGCCTACGACGAAAAGGGCATACTCAAGGTAATTTTCCTTCCTTTTTATTTATTTTCGTCACTTTTTTACAGCTTGACATGTCTGTAGTAGAAAATTCATATCTCATTGTAAAAAAATCGAAATCAAAAGCCTTTTGATTTTCCAGAAACTAGATTTTTCGATATCTAACATACCAAAAATTCAAAATTTAATACCTTAAGAATCTTTCTAGATGATTTTTTGAAGTTAGCTATAGATTTTGTCATGCTAAAAATTCGTCACTTTTTTACATCCTGACATTTTCGTCGTAGAAAATTCATATCTCATTGTAGAAATATCAAAATCATGAACCGTTTGAATTTTCAAAAACTAATATTTTCGATCTCTAACATATCCGAAATTTAAAATTTAATACCTTCAGAATATTTCTAGATGATTTTTTGAAGTTAGCTCTAGATTCTGTCATGCTAAAGATTCGTCACTTTTTTTACAGTCTGACATGTTCGTCGTAGAAAATTCATATCTCATTGTAGAAAAATCAAAATTATGAACCGTTTGATTTTTCAGAAACTAGGCTTTTCGATCTCTATTATATCCAAAATTCAAAATTTAACACCTTCAGAATCTTTCGAGATGATTTTTTGAAGTTACCTCTAGATTCTGCCATGCTAAAAATTTTCAGATTTGTGTGACTTACTAAAAAAAATCTCGTGTCTTGACGTAGGAACAGCGAAATCACAATCCACTTGATGATTTCTAATCTAGACATAAAGGTCTACAACACAT
Source organism: Solanum lycopersicum (assembly GCF_036512215.1). Classification (NCBI taxonomy): domain Eukaryota; kingdom Viridiplantae; phylum Streptophyta; class Magnoliopsida; order Solanales; family Solanaceae; genus Solanum; species Solanum lycopersicum. The sequence goes on from NC_090800.1 coordinate 8,151,370, forward strand.
CCCATATTCAAGATTTAATATCTTTCTAGTCTCAAACATCTTGACGGGTAACAATCTCTCCTTCACTTTTTTTTTTGTAGATCAGCAAAAGGAATTTTATTTTTCATGGAGGCTACATTATGGAAAGATTTATCCCATAAAAATGTGGGTAATGTCCATGCCTTAACAAAATAAATAAATAAAACTCTCAAGGTGTTCCATGGCCCCAAATGCTTAACCAACTTAATGCTTAACTAGAATATCAATGCTCCCGCCTTGAAAATAACCTCAAGGTTTTACAAGGTTCCGCATGCTTAAACAACTTGAAGCTTTTACTAGAATACCGTGTAACTCTCCCGCTTTGAAGATAACCTCAAGGTGTTACAAGGTCCCGAATGCTTAACCATGAAGCTTTACAAAAATACCATGTAACGCTCCCGCCTTGAAAATAAATTCAAGGTGTTACAAGTTCTCGAATGCTTGACCAATTTGAAGCTTTAATAGGATACTATGTAACGCTCCCGCCTTGAAGATAACATCAAGGTGTTACAAGGTCCTGAATGTTTGACCATGAAGCTTTACTAAAATACCGTGTAACATTCCCGCCTTGAAAATACACTCAAGGTGTTACAAGGTCCCGAATGCTTGACTAACTTGATGTTTTAATAGAATACCATGTAACGCGCCCGCCTTGAAGATAACCTCAAGGTGTTACAAGGTCCTGAATGTTTGACCAATTTGAAGCTTTAATAGGATACCATGTAATGCTCCCGCCTTGAAGATAACCTCAAGGTGTTACAAGGTCCTGAATGTTTGACCAATTTGAAGCTTTAATAGGATACCATGTAACGCTCCCGACTTGAAGATAACCTTAAGGTGTTACAAGATCCTGAATGTTTGACCATGAAGCTTTACTAGAATACCGTGTAACACTCCCGCCTTGAAAATAAACTCAAGGTGTTACAAGGTCCCGAATGCTTGACCAACTTGAAGCTTTAATAGGATATCATGTAACGCTCCGGCCTTGAAGATAACCTCAAGGTGTTACAAGGTCCTGAATGCTTAACCATCTTAAGACAGGATAAACCCGTGAAAAGACCAGTTTAAGGTGCAAAGGGACAAATATTGTCCACCTTAAGGCATGGAAATTTAAAGATCCTTTTGAAGATAAATCCGTCAGAACTCTAGCTTAAGGTGCAAAGGGACAAATATTGTCCACCTTAAGGCATGAAAATTTAAAGATCCTTTTAAAGATAAATCCGTCGGAACTCTAGCTTAAGCTGCAAAGAGACAAGTTTGTCCACCTTAAGGCATAAAAATTTAAAGATCCTTTTAAATATACACCAGTGAAAAATTTAAAGATCCTTTTAAATATACACCACTGCAAAGGGACAAATATTGTCCACCTTAAGACATGAAAATTTAAAAAGATTCTTTTAAGTATACATCCGTAAAAAGGCCTAGCTTAAGGTGCGAAGGGACAAGTTTGTCCATCTTAAAACATAATAAATTCAAAGGTCTATTGAAGGATAATCTGCAACAAAGCTAGCTTAAGGTGCAAAGGGACAAACCTCGCGCACCTTTAGGCATGGAATTTAATTACACACGCATTTGGAGACTTCTACTTATATATTTAAAGTCTTGCCTTCATACTTAGAGTATTTGAATACTTCAACATGTATACGTTGAGAATTTGGATACTTCAAATAATAAACTCAAAGAATATAAAGACTCCAATTTGCATACTTGATCTAATTTAAAGACTTCCATCGTACTAATAAGAGATTCATACTTTATAAGGGTTTGCCTCTTCCATACACCCATCAATACTTCGTGCAAGTCTTAAGTTTGATGAGACAAAAGATAAAAATAAAATACATATCGCTTTGACTTTCATGCAATAGATCAAGTGGGAACATTTTTTTTGACACTCATGCAACTGAACTTAGAATAAGGTTCTAAGAGCCTACGTACCTCAATAAAGAGGATCAAGTCACATCGTAGTTCTGGGGATTTGAGTGATTATTCTTTTTTTTTGTGGTTGTGCGGTACACAGTTTATACTTTTGCGGGCTAGGAGTGACATGCAGTTTAGGCTCGTACATTAAGGAGCATCATCTTCCTTCAAGGATAGTATCTCTTTAGAAATTTGGCATTAATAGGACCGATCCTTAAGCAATCAGCATCAACAAGCTTGTAAGCACCATTTGAATATGTTTTTTGTACGACATATGGTCCATCCCACTTTGAGGTAAATTTGCCCCCAGACTTGTGCGAAGTAATGATTTGTCTTCCTACCGCGACAACTTGATCTCCTACTTGAAAGCACCTCAAGCGAACCTTCTTATTAAAAACACGAGATAGACGAGCTTGATAACATTCAAAGTTTTGTTGGGCTTCTAACCTCTTTTAATCAAGTGCTTCTAATTCAGCAAGACGCAATCGAGCATTTTCTTCCTCAGTGAGCCCTTCTTGAATAGCAAGTCTTAAGAAGGGTATTTGACGCTCGAGTGGCAGGACTGCTTCAACTCCAAAAGCAAGTGAATATGGTGTTGCTTGAGTTGGTGTGCGATATGTTTTCCTATATGCCCACAGAGCTTCTTCCATTCTTTCATGTCATTCCCGTTTGGATTTGGAGACAACTTTCTTGAGAAGGTTGCATAGAGTCTTATTGAATGCTTCAGCAAGACCATTAGCGGCAGCATGGTACATAGAAGATTTACGCTTCATAAAGTCAAAAAGATCACAAATCTTGTTCATTAACTTGTTATCAAATGGTTTGCCATTGTCTGTTATTATATAGCGAGGGATGCCAAAGTGATAGATAATATTTACTCGGATAAAATTTGCAACATTCTCTTTCTTCACCTCTTTAAAAGCGACAGCTTCAGCCCATTTTGATAAGTAATCAGTTGCAGCCAAGATGTACAAGTGTCCACCAGAAGAATTTGGTAATGGTCTTACAATATCCGGTCCCCAAGCATCAAATGGACAAGATGCGATGGTTGGGTGCAATACTTCGGGTGGCTGATGAATGAAATTCGCATGAAATTGACAAGCGTCGCACTTCCTGGCATAATATAAGCAATCTTTCTCCATGATTGACCAGTAATACCCCATCCTCTTTATGCGAAAATGAAGTTTTGGTCCAGATTGATGTGATCCACATACTCCTGAATATGCTTCTTGCAGAGCTTGAGTCGCTTCTTCCTCTCCCAAACATCATAATAACATACCCTCAAATGATCTTCTATATAATGTATCCTTGTAGTAAAGGAAACGAGGTGCACGACGACGTATGTCAGTTCTTCTTCTTGGATTTTCGGGAACTATCCCATAACATAGGAAGTCAATGATGGGTTGTCTCCAATCTTCCTTCGCAGCTTCAACAATGGAGACGATATTATCAAGCTTATTTTCAATATATTCATCCTCATTTGACAGTGGTTCTATCCATTATTGACAGACAGTTACTTGTGTTTGATCAGGAAGGGTTAGTGTTGAAGATAGAGTAGCCAATGCACCAGCTTTCTTATTCTCTGTTCGACGCACATGTTGAAGGGTTACATCCCCAAGCCATCTTATCAACTTTTGAGAATAATCATGATAAGGTCACAATTTAGGATTTTTTACCTCATAACTTCCTAAGAGTTGATTAATCACCAATTGAGAGTCACCAAAGACTTGTAAATGTAATTGTTTCATGTCAACGGCCATTTCAAGTCCAAGTATCAGTGCTTGATATTCAGCGACATTATTGGAGCAACATTGTTTTAGAGTAAAAGAGAATGGTAGAATCTCTTCTTGTGAAGTGATGAACACCACGCCAGCTGAAGTGATGAACACCACGCCAGCACCAGCTCCGCCGCGATGTGCAGCCCCATCAAAGTACATTTTCCAAGGAGGTTGAACTTCAATTAACATTGCATCTGCATCAAGAAACTCATCAGTTAACTCCCAATCATTTGGTATAGGATGGTCTGCTAAGAAATTCGCTAGTGCTTGTCCCTTCACGGATTTTTGAGGGACGTACACAATCTCAAATTGTTGGAATTGGAGGTACCAGCTTGCTAGTCGGTCACTAAGGACAGGTTTTGACATAAGAAACTTGATGGGATTTGCTCTAGAAATGAGGCGGACAACATGAGCTTGAAAATAATGCTTCATCTTTTGAATTGAGAAGACCAGTGCCAAGCATAACTTTTCAATTGGCGAATAATTAAGCTCATTTGGCGTCATCGTTCTACATAAGTAATAAAGAGCATTTTCTTTGCCTTCACTATTCTCTTGAGCTAATAGGTCTCCTATAGACCTTTCTTGTGCTGCAATGTAGAGTATCAATGGTTTTCCAGGTATAGGAGCTGCCAAAAACCAGAGGTTTAGCTAGATACGATTCGATACTTGTAAAGGCTTCACTACATGTTTGGTCCCAATTAAAAGGAGCACCTTTCTTCATGAGATGACTGAATGGTTGACATCTCCTGCTAGATTTGAGATGAACCTTCTCAAGTAGGCTAACTTTCCTTGGAGACTTTTTAACTCATGAATATCTCGAGGTTCAGGCATCTTTGATATTGCATCGACTTTGGCTTGACCAATTTCAATTCCTCGATGTCTCACAATAAAGTGAAGGAACTTTCCAGAAGTAACTCCGAAGTAACATTTCAATGGATTCATCCTTAGTTGATATCTTCGGAGCAACTCAAACACCATCCTTAAGTCTTTCAAATGATCGCCCCTCTTCCTCGACTTTACTACCAAATCATCTACATAACATTCAACATTTTTATGGAGCAAGTCGTCAAAGATATTTTGCATAGCCCTTTGATATGTGGCGCCAACATTCTTTAAACCAAATGGCATCACTTTGTAGAAATAAATACCTTTTGGCGTGTGAAATGCAGTGAGTTCTTCATATTTTGGTGACATGCGGGTTTGATTATATCCATAAGAACCATCCATGAACGACATTGCCTCATAACCAGTAGTGTCATCAATCATTAACTCTGGAATGGGAAGAGGAAACTCATCATTAGGGCATGCATTATTGAGATCTCTAAAGTCCACACAAACTCGAATTTGACCATTCTTCTTCCTCACAAGAACAATACTTGAAATCCATGTAGGATATTTGACCTCACGAATAAAGCCTGCCTCAATGAGTTTGTTAACTTCATTTTCAATCAACGGAATAAAGTCTGGTCTAAAACGTCTTTGAGCTTGTTTAACAGGATGGGAACCATTTTTTACTACCAATTGATGGACCGCTACTCTAGGATTCAATCCAGGCATTTCTTTATAACTCCAAGCGAAGACATCTCTATATTCTTTGACTATATTCATGTAAGCGACTTCTTCATCAATTTCTAGAAATGAACTCAAGTAAGTTGGCTTCGGGTCTTCATCAGTGCCAAGGTTAACTTCCTTCAAAGGATCTATTGTGATCTTTACTCCTTCTTCAAGTTCTAGTGGAGAATCTTTAGCATCTTCTTCTTCCACAGGATCATTATCACTGACCGATGTATGACAAGGCGAGGAAATATCTTCTACCTCTTCCTCAATCTTCATTTGAGGCAAAGAATCATACTTATTTTGGATTGTAACATGATTTGAGGAACCTACACTTTCTTCATCTTCCTCGCGCTCTTTAGTGTAAACCACAGTATGAACCTTTGCCTTGAGTTCCTCTTTACAGGAAACTACAAGTTCCACTCGTCGCCTCATCCTAGAAGGAATCAAACTTCTAAAATCCTTTCGAATCAAATGTGAAGTAGGCCTTGTAACTTTTAAATAATTTTTTAGGTTCTTGTTATTCTTCTTCAAAGGACCTAACCTCTCAAACACAGAAATTTTTGTTGTCAGTTCACCAAGTCGATCAAAGACGGAAGGCCTTTTATTGGGAGCAGTGATGTCATATTCAAAAGTTGTATGATTATTACTGGCCCTTCTTATGGAAATGCGAATTGGCGGCGGTTGGCTATAACCTAGGCCTTCACGCGCTTTCCTGGTTGTATCTTCTGATGTATGGGAGTTTCCCTAGCACTGATGGCTCGCTAGGGTTGTATCATGCCTTCACAAATAACTTGTAGGCATTGGGATCAAAACCTTCTCTTGTGCGTTTTGTAGGGAGAGTCATATCTAGCACTTGATCTTGAGCGACTGACTTTTCTGGCAACTTAGAAGACAGGTTTATTGCATCAATCCGTCTGATAGGAAGAGTTAGCCTCTTAATGCATTTTCTTCAAGGTTAGATGGTTGATCTTGTTCTTTCTTCGCTTTTGGAAAATAGCAAAGCCTAGAAGTCTGCTTCTTCTTTGAAGACAAGATCTTCCCTTCATTAAGAATGGGACAAGAGTCTTTACTGTCAATTTTTACCTTATTGATAGCTGCATCAATTCTTTTACCTACGATATTATCAATCTTGATTGATTTGACGTCATTGTATTTGACCCTTTTATCAACATAACTTCTCATATAGAATTTCGCATCCGCAAAGTGTGTCTCCACTTCGGTGAAAGGATTATCATCTGCAACTATCTTTCTTTCAATTCCACCTTCAAGATATTTTAAACATAGATAGTAAGAAGATAAGACAATTCTATTCTCATGTACCCAAGGCCTTCCAAGTAATATGTTGTATGATGTGTTTTCGTCAATCGCATGCATCCATGCGCTTGATCGCAAATCTCCCATGTGGATCTCTAATTTAATAGAGCCTATGGACCTCTGCCCACCTTAATTAAATCCTTGTATGAACAGACGACTTTCACTAAGTTCCCCAGTCATGATGCCAAGTTCCTTCAATGTGTGGATAGGCAAAATGTTGACTCCAGATCCTTCATCTATTAAGATTCTATTTATCATCTTCTCTAGCACATGACCCACCATATAAAAAGGACGATTGTGTAGTGTTTCACCAAATAGAAGATCGTCATCCGTAAATGTGATTTTAGTATCACAGACACGTGCTTCTTGGGTAGAAAGTTCAATAGATTTTTCAGAAAATGAAAGAGACATCATTTCTGAGATTTCCCTTGTTTCTTTTTCTTCTTCCCCAGGAGACACTTTTGGTGAGGATTCACTCGTTGTTCCTTCTTTTACAGTAGGAGGCACATTAATTGTTTGTCCTTTATCCACATTGAAACATGATGCCTCAACATTGCCCTGAGTAGACTTTGTACCGAACGAGCTTGGCAAGAATTCCTCTAGAGTCACAAGACGTCGAGGTTTTTCGTAGTGATGCACTTCAACCTTTACCCTTTTGGGGCGCTTGATTGATTTTTGCTTCTCTGATTTCTTCACCATTTTTTCTCTAACCGGTTGCTCGGATAATTCGTTTCGTAAGCTTGACTTGTTGCGTCTTCGCCTAGTTACAAAAATCCAACCCTCATCACCATCTATGTCAACGTCCTGGTCTACTGGCTCTTCTTCATGCTTTTCAAGGATATATATTTGGACCGGATCCAGTGACCCAAACGTGATAGAGGTATGGTTAGAACTAGCCTTCTCATCATCAAGGATGATTTTATTTTCGTTAGCCAATCGCATCACTCTATCCTTAAAGGCAAAATATTTTTCAAGAGGATGACTCACAAGTCTATGATACATGCAATAATTTGGATCATCAGTTTTTCCAGCTTCATCGGGTCGCTTCATCTCTGGCAAGTCAATGAGCTTTAACTCAAGAAATTCATCAAAAATTTCAGAAACGTCAGAATCCAAGAAGGGATACTTTTTTCCTTGCATCTCCCTTAGCGTCGACTGTTGATTTGAACGTTCTTGGAAAGTCGTTCTCACATTTTGTCTTACGCCCTCATTCGTGGTGAACTTTGCGGGTGACACATTTAAACTCATGGATTCTTTGTTGTCATTTTTGGGCAAAAACTTGCTCCACCTCTTAGGTTCCTGTTTGTCCCTTCCTTTGCGAGGATCATGGACAATAGTCATATCTTTTCCGGCAGATGTCATGCTCAACTCCATATCATGAGCGCGAGTAGCTAAATCCTCGAAAGATTTTGGTTTTATTCCTTGCAAGATGTAAAGAAGCTCCCAGTGCATTCCTTGAATACACATTTCGATTGCAGAAGCTTCACTAAGCCTGTCCTTGCAATTTAGGCTCGCGTTCCTCCACCGATTTATGAAATCTATGACCGGTTCATCCTTCCTTTGGCGAGTATTCGTGAGTTCTACCACGCTCACCGTGCGCCTTGTGCTATAGAAGCGATTAAGAAATTGATGTTCTAGTTGCTCCCAACTATCAATAGAGTTAGGTTCAAGATCCATGTACCAATCAAAGGCATTTCCTTTGGTGAGTATTCGTGATTTCTACCACGCTCAACGTGCGCCTTGTGCTATAGAAGCGATTAAGAAATTCATGTTCTAGTTGCTCCCAACTATCAATAAAGTTAGGTTCGAGATCCGTGTACCAATCAAAGGCATTTCCTTTTAGAGAGCGTACAAACTATTTGACAAGATAGTTTCCATATATTCCACCATTATTACATGTCTCCACGAAGTGAGCGACATGTTGTTTCGGATTTCCTTTTCCCTCAAATTGTTGAAATTTGGGAGGTTGATAACCAGCAGGCATTTTAAAGTTATCAATCCTAGCAGTGTATGGCTTAGCATACATATGAGAAGACTTGGTGGAGACTTCATACTTATCTTTGATAGTGCCTTCAATAAACTCCTTCAAGCGATCGAGTGGGATCATTCCTTCAGAAGAAACTGGCATCTCTTTAACAAACGGGGCTTTCTTAGTAGGATCTTCGATTTCTTGAACTTCAATGCCCTTTCTAGGTGCATGGCTCGCATCTCCATCTAAAAGTCCTTCTATCCTGTCCATCAACTTGTCAATTCGAGATTCTTGGTGTCGTACATGCTTCGTCAATCCTTCAACCAACTTCGTCAAATTTGCGAGTTGTTCCTCAGGAGAGGAAGCAGCAGTCACCATCGTTTGCATGATCATTGGAGATGCAGGAGAGTAACATGGATTGTCGCATAAGTTAATTTTCAGTGGACTCACATTACGCGATATACGTGGAGATGATTCACAAGTTGAATCACAGTTCTCCCTTGTGGTAGAGTTCTTGGAACCAGATTGCTCAAGTCTATCCAATGTCTTCTTTATCTTTTCAGCAACACTACTTCGTCCTTCTAGAGAATTTGTGGAGGAACTTGCTCCTTTTGGAGTCGAAGACCCCAAAACAGGAGTTGATGCAGACGACACTTGAAGCGTTTGTTGCCCTAGTGTAGCAGCCTTGCTTCTCGTAACAACTCCAAAACTTCCAAAGGTAACTCCAAGGATGTCTTCAACTTCAGTAAAGAACTTGGAGCTAGTGACCATAGAGGAGGTTGATCGAGAGTTGTTGTTCATGGAAGTCATCTTGATATTCTTTGACGTTTGAAAAGTCGAGATGAGAGGTAGATACTGTCCCACTGGGCGTGCCAGAATTTGTAGACAATAAAATTCACGTCGAGAAAACAATAATCAAGAACGGAAAATTATAGCAACAATCGATTTTATTATTTCAAATGCGAGTGTTACAATCTCTATAATTTCTCTAAATTCGCCTTTTCAAATATAAATTCAAGGGCTTTAAAGCTTGCTCTTGAATCTATGATAAACTTGAACTTGAACTTTATATTGATCTTGACTTTTATTTGAACTCAAGGGCTTCGAGCTTGTTCTTGAATTCGGTGGTCTTGGTCTTGATCGTTCTTGAACTTGAATGCTTGAATTCTTAAACTTGTAGCTTTGTAGAGAATTAAATGGCGTTTGTACCAAAGAGTTTATCTAGCTTCTTGTTTAGAATTTTCTCTCTCTTTTCTAAATTATGAGGACCCCTATTTATAGTGTTAGAATAGAGGAGTTGCGATTGGAATAGGATTCCGTTCAGCCAATTAGATTGAAGTGACATGGCATTTGGGCTTTATGGAGCGGGCTTGTCATATTTGACACATGTCATGATTCTATTGATTTTCTTATTTGATTGGCATGCCACATCATCTGCACACGTGGTGCCAAAATGGGCTCTAGAATGAGATGAGATTGGGTTTAACAAATTGGGTTCATCCAATGTATCCAAAATCAATTAATTTAGACTTTAATTAAATTCATATTTATTGGACTTAAATATTTAACTCAATTATATCAATCCACAATATTTATTTGGATTAATATATTTATGAATTCAATATAATCTGAATTATTTTATAAATTTATATTTAATAAATTTTAAATGATTACAGGATGAATCATATACATCTCATTGTAACTTTTGTTGGTACTTATAATTACATAATTTGCTTTATGTTTAATATTTGTCAGTTTATTGGATCTGCTTGTTTAATTCTACCAACAAAGATTGTGGTGAGTAGAAGTTAGTATTTCTTTATCCTTAACATGACTGTCAGGTTTGATTGTTGGGCATAAGCTTCCTTGGTTAAGAAGAGGTTTACCCTCAACTTGAGACTTTTTGTTATCCAAATTAGATTAAGATTCGATAAGAATATCGAACATCAATTAAACAAAATCTTTTCCTCTTGTACTTATGAAAATCGGTCATTTTTTAAAAAGAATTTGAGGATAAACATAAAGTTTGTGGGGTTAGATTCATCCTCTAACTTTTAATGAATAACCACTCAATCTCCTTAATAAAACCTTTAATTTTTTGTTTTGTACTCTCTACAAATAAAGTATTTTCTTCATTTTTGTAATGTTCTATGATTTGTTTAATGTCGATAACAATTTTTTTAGTGAAAATGAATTTTTGTTAGTTAGGTCAATTTTTTGATTTGTTTTTCTTATGGTACAAGATAATGATTTTTATAGTTTCAAACAAAAATCTCATGTTTCCAAAATATTAAATTACAAAGATTAAAATATGAATTTTTCAAATAAAAAGGGCATGTTGGAAAGAAAGATAATGTTTTGAATAAATCTAATATATTTTGTAGATTGTACATCTAAAGTAAATCCTTACAAAGGATCATGGGAATTTTGTAGGAGGATATGAATGAAAATATTTTATAATAAGGCAAAAGAATTAGTATTTTACAATACACCAATAATGAAATAGAAGTTATGACTATATTAAGGCAATGATTTATATAGAGGATAACTAATATCAACGGGTGATAAAGGGATTGACTCCTTATTTTTAAGGTATATGATGCTTAAAACTTGTGAGGTCTCGCGGACAGTAATTGAAGTGGTAAAAGAGATATGGATGAGGTTGAGTAACTAAAATATCTGAATAACTCATTTATAAGGAAAGACAACCAATATGCTAATATTTGCAACACAAGATGAAGGAGAAGCAAATACACAGTATTTCTTGGATCTGGGAGTTTAGGGGAGAGTACTAATTAATAATTATTAGCTAAATTGCCCTTACATAAGGATAAAACCATGCGAGAGATGAAAAGTTTGGATGAAAAATGGAAGGAGTTCAGTAATTATCATGATCAAATCCCCTGATGAGAGGAGCATATGATAAACAAAACTTTTAACAAATTCTAGTTTTGTTGTTTGTAGGTATTCACGAAAGACCAAAAACAACGACACACTTTCGGATCTTTATTGAATAGTACATAAACAAATTTGGTGTAATCTTTCTAGGATTGGCTTAGTAGAAAGTAAAATGGTTCAATGGATTTGACTCATGACAATGATGCACCCAACTACATAAAAGCACAACCATACAAGAACCCAAGAACAAAAAAACCAATACTACCACAATAAACAATACATAATAACAAGCAAAGAGAAATAAGAAGAAGTTGCAAGAACCAAATAAGCATGACAACATGAAAATTAAGTTCAAGCCCTAATTTTAATTATATATTGTAGGGTTAATTGATTTTCATTGTATGCCATTTACACTTTAGGATGCTACTTCTATTGCACACAAATAAATCTTTTCCAACGAAAAATTAAAAGAAATGAAAATATGATTCTCATTGTGAACCACACAATTTAGACCAAAAATATAAAAATAAGAGAAAATTCACTTACAACATAGACGAATTCTAGTTAAAAGGATGGGAAAGTATGAATTGGGGGATAAGCGACTAGACAACATCAAGAAACACAAGAACAAGGCTAGATGAGCTTCAGAATAGAAAATCTCAAGTGGAACCACTAGATGAAACTTTTCAAATCTTAAATAATTTCAATAGATAAAACGCTAAAGCATTTGAAATAAAATCTTTAAAATGAGAGATTTGCCAATTCAAAATTCTGTTGAGTTTCAAAATGGAATTTTATTGATTCATTCCGTCTCAAAATGTGGAAATTGGTCTATGGGAGTTTTCGGTTTCACATTTGGAGTATTTTTGAGGATTTCAGTTGTTAAGTTGGAAATTTATGAAATTTTAGTATTTAAGTTGACTTTGTTCAACATTTGTAGTTGGGATAGTCCAATGAGAACTCTGAGAGCTTTGTTGGATTCAGGGAATAATTTCAAGCCTAGGTGAGATCATGGTTGAACTTTTAAAGGTTTCGAGCTTGATGTAGCCTTTATGAGTGTTATGTTCCTTTCTTTTGACTTTCGAAAATTCTTAATAAAAAGGACCTTAGATTCATATGTTGATGGTTCCATTGAGTTCATAACGTCGAGTATATTCAAATTGCATATTAGGTTTGTGTGTATGGGGTCCCAAATGAATTCTGAGGTTCTATTTGATGATTTGAGAGTTAATTGTGTTTTCTGGTTCATGTTGACCTTGCGATCACAAAAGATATTCACCTTCATGAGGGAAGTGTTAGTTAGTGAAGATCACTTCACTTTCGGGAAGGGTTAAGTGTTCATACCTTCGTGAAAGTGGGGGCCTTATCACAATTGTGACCTTTTTATTAGCAAAGGTGAGACATGAAAGTGAAGGCCGATTAATTTTAGGGGTTCGCTTAAGCGAACATGGGTTTGGTTAAGCAACATTAGAGAGGGTTTTGGACTGCAATTTCGGGGGTTTGCCTAGTTTTCCTCGTTTTGAAATTTGGAAAACCTTGGAGGAAATTGCAAAAAGATTTATTGTGCCAAATTATTTGGTTAAACCTTTGTGATCCTAAAAATTTAATTCCTTTTTTATCATTTATGAATTTTAACATCAAAACATGGGATTTTGATTGACAAATGACAAGGTTTTTCAAGAACTTGAGTTCTAATATAAAATAGTGATTATGAACTAATTTTAAATCCTTTTTGAAATGGTTTTCACCAACGAGTTCCAAATGCCTTGATTCGTTTTCAAATAAAAACTTTTGGATTCAAATCTCATTTTATGAATTGGTTTTTTGAGTTGATTTGATCCATCTTAAAAATCCAGAATCTTATTGTGATTACTTGATTGAATTAGATTATGTGACTTTGGATATTGTTCGAAAAGGGAATCCTCATGTCTTGAATTGTTTTTGATTGAATTGAGACAAGTGATCTTCTAATCCTTGTAAAACTTGTAAAAAATCTTGTATTTCCGTTCATTGTGTGTGTTGTGGAATAATAGGAACGAGGTGATAGGTTCAATTATTCCACTTGATTGATCATAATTAATAAAAATGGGATTAACGAAAAATGAAACATGTTGATATTTGTGTTTTGTTAATTGCCTTGTTGTGGATCCTAAATTGTTGATGGACGAAATGCTTTGGTAGCATCATTGTGAACCTGACATTGCTGATATTTATCTTCTCTTCCCTATGATTTGAAATTACTTATTTGTATTGAATTCTATGCATAGTGATGAGACATGTGGTAATTGTGCCAAACAAAATGACGTTGGATGGTTATATTGATATTGATGCTATTATGGGTATTATTGATGTCGAGGTCTTTGCCAATAAATTTTATTGATATCGCGGTCATTTTTATTGTGAGTGCTATTGATGTTGAGATCATTATCTAAGAGTGTTGTTGAGCTCAAGGTCATTATTAGTGATTTCATGGACTGTGGGTGCTTCTCTTTAGTCTCGATTGATATTGTGCATGATAATCTTGATATTTGCATTCAGTATACATGATTATTGTTATTGATGATCGTGATACTTGTGATTGTTATCTGTAATACTTGGGATTGATCTACTTGATAATTATGAATGACATAGTTGATACTTGTTAGTTGTAGAACTGTGAAAGTTAGACTGTAATTGGTAAGCCTGGTGAGTTATGTATTATAAAATTGTTAAGTTTGACTGATTTATATGAAGATTATAGTTGACGTGGTTGGGAGAAAAGGAGTACTCATAGCTTTGTTTTTCCTTGCTTAGTAGGTTACTTGGTGAGTACTTGGTTGTTTTATACTCACTCGCTTCCACACTGTGTATGTTCCGAGCTTGGACTCATGTGATCTTTCTTCTTTATCTATTTTTTAGGCTTTTTGAGATACATTGAAAGGTATTTGCTTGTCATCCCGGTGGTCGCTCTTGTTCTTTGCCTCATGTTTTATTTTATTTGAGAAATAAGGGAATTGAAACTTGTATCATCTTTCATATTTTGTAATGTTATAGTAGAAGTTTGTAACAACTAGGTTTTGGGGTTATTTTAAAATAAGATTTTTTTCTAAATAGTTAATATTGTTTTACTTTTCGTATTTCTTTTGCATTATTGGTTTTAGGACTGACTTGTTTTGGTAGGCTAAACGAGTGCCATCACAACTTCTTTTGGATTGTGACAAAAGGTATCAAAGCCCTAGGTTCATAGGTTTCACGTTTGTACAATGCAAGTCTAAGTAAGATCTCGAGGATCGATACAAAAATATATGTACGTATCTTTGAGAGGCTCTAAAGATTGTTAGGAGACTTTCTTTTATTCACTTTTTCTTATCGTGAATGATTACCTTTGTTAGTGCTTAATTTTTTCCTGTTATTTTTGCAAATATCAAGGACGCAAGCTTCTATTTCCATTGGTAGAGTGGAGGTTGTCCCCCATTCGGTTTTTGAGACCTCATACAATTTGTAAATTACACTTAAAATTTACTACTAAGATGAGAATTTTATATATCCTCATGCCATATTTTTATATTCTTATAAAGTTTCTTTTAAAACATATTGAAAGGCAAAATATAACACATCTCAATGAGATATTAAATATGATAACTTATTATAATTATTATAAAAATTATCATTCTTCAAGATAAATGAGTTCTAATGGAACTTCGAATAAATTATAAATTGTACTTAATATCACTTTCACTTTATTTCAATATATTATATTATTCCAAGTTAATTTGGATCCTGAGTAACAATCTCGAAAAAAAAGTTACTTCATATATAAGGCTCAAACCCGAGACCACTGGTTAAGGATGGATGGACCATATACATCTCACCATAATTCTTGTTGGTACGTATAATGACTTAATTTACTTTCTCTATAATATTTGACAATATGTTGGATTTATTTATTTTGTTTTACCAAAAAGGATTATGGTTGAGTAGAAGTTAGTATTTCTTTATTCGTGACCAAAAGTGTCGGACTTGAGTTTTGAGCATAGGTTTCGTTTGAGAGGTTTACCCTCAACTTGGGACTTTTGACAATCCGAATTTAATAGGATCCCAATAAAAGTAATCGACATCATTAAAAAAGTATTTTGTTCTTGTACTTATGACAATAAGTTATTTTGAAGGGGGGAAAATTGAGGGTAATCTCAAGAATTGTGGTATTAGATTCATAAATCCTATATCTTTCATGAATAATCACTCAAATCTCATAAATAAAATATTTACTTTTTTTTTGTTTTTTACTCTCTAAAAAAAATTATTGTCTTCATATTTTTAAATGTTCTATTAATTCAAATTCATTTAATGTTGATGATAAATTTTGTTATGAAAATTATTAATTGTCAGTTAGATTAATTTTATCCCTAGTTTTGCTTATGGTATATGATGGTGATGATTTTATGGCATCAAATAAAATCTCATGATCTTATCTTTGAGAGGCTAGCAAAAAGGAAAAATATATTTTAACTTCATAAATGACATGTGAATATCCTCTGTTATACTTTAAGGTTGTATATATCCTTACCATCATTCTTGTGCATATCCTTGAAGCTAACGGATGGACATGTGGCTTCATCTAAATGATTTGCCTAATTTTATTTCTTTATTTTTTACCCAAAAAATAAAAAATCCATCCGACCCATAACCAAAATGGATGGTGTTAAAATCCACTCTTCATTTTATTCAAAAAAACCATCCCTTTATTGTTCTGAACCCACCATAACCATGGAATCAAGAACTCATCATTCAATAAAGAAGAAGACTTGTTCACTAAAACTACACTCTTGCTGACAAAAAAAATTCATCATCATTTAGCATAGGAATCTAGGTTATTGGAAAATCCCTTTCAACAATAACAAATCGATTTGAGCATGTAATTTTCTATGATTGTCAACCCACATTAAAAGCTTGAAGCTTTGTCTATCAATAGCAATAATATTTTCTCAACCCCTTTCTTTAACAATAAATCAATTTGAGTTTGATATTTTCAATTCAATTGTAGACCCATTTTAAGCGTGACGTTTTATCCATCAATTGTGTTATTGTTTCCAACCCCTTTCAGCAATAATAAATTGACTTGAAATAAAAAGGGAATTTAAATTGATTTCTTGATTTCCATTGAGATGATATGCTTTTGGATTTTTGTTTGAGAGATTTGGAGAATAGTGCTAAATTGAATAACATTTTTCCTTTAGTTTAATTTTTAATGGAGATGAAAGGCGTCTTTTATATTTTCTATTTAAATGTCATGGTACTTTAATTTTCCTCATAAATACATAATAGATAAAATGATAACTATGTGTTGAACTTCATTATACTTTTGGGTATATTTGTCATTTTCCCTAAAATATATCACCCTACCCTAATTTCATTTGTCTGACGCCCCACTACTTCCGTCTGGCTGGCGATCGGTCAGTGAGCCACTGCATCTCTTTGTCACTTCTCTCCGGTGGAAGATCGAAGCATGGAATTTCATTAGAAGACAAAACCTAAAAATAAGAAATCCAGAAAGACTAACTGATGATTTCTTTTCTAATACACTGATTACTTTTGTGAATTTTTATTATTTTCATATTTAAAGCTTTATTAGAGGTTGTAATCCATGTCTATCATTATTGTTTGAGCCACATTTGAATATTCTGTGTATAATCTATTAATACTTTATGATTAACAAGTTGCTAAAGCTTGTTTTAATTTTTACTGTTGATGCTTCAGGGTTGTTTCAAATTGAGATGTACTCACACTTTAATCATGTTCCATAAAATATTGTTCAACTTGTTTTGGTTGTAATAAGAATTAATAATCATGTTTACTCCGTAATGTGATTTGCTTGTCTACTTTCATCATATCTACAATTTCTCTATTAATAATTTATGATTAACAAGTTGCTACAGCTGATTTTAATTTTTACTGTTGATGCATCGGAGTTGTTTCAAATCGAGATGTACTCACACTTTAATCATGTTTACTCCATTATGTGATTTGATTGTCAACTTTCATCATATCTACAATTTCTCAATAACTAACTTGATCATTGAGAATTCCTCTCCCTTCAAATTTGATTCGCAACAGTCATATGTCTAAATTGGGAAATTAGAGATCTTTCTACTTGTCTAATTGATATTTCTTATTCGAATTATGGTATTTTCATCTTCCTTAGCCGGTCAAGATATGGTTAGTAGCATACATTATTTGACGAAAGGATTATGGAAATTGCATATATCTTTCTGTTTCTCGTTTTATGCTTTTTACGAATATGCTGCTGATCGAGAGGAAAGTTTTCTTTCCATTGGCTGATCAGCCTTCTTTACTATATAATACAAAATTTTTCTCATGCTCCTGATTCTCCATTACAGTATAACTAGAACCTCTTCATCGGAGTACACTTCTCTTCTTGGATACAGTGATAAACCAAATCATCTTTTCTCTGTTCTCTTGTTCTTGGTTGATGGTTGTGTACCAATATTGTCTATTGATGCTTGGATCTTGTTGTTTTTTCTGGATTGTTACTTCCTAACAGGTTAGTTTCTATCGAAGTACTCTTCATGCTTAATGTGGTAGTTGTATTTTTCATTCTCTTGTCGCATCAAATGTGTGTTTTGGAAACTCAAATGTTTAAGCATTCCGGGAGAAGCAAACAGGTATATCCTTTTATATTTAATGTACTTTGATAAGTTTTCAGAAACTTTGTGCATTAGAATACATGTTCATAGGATTTACTCATAATTTAACTTCAAAGCTTGTTGCTCTTTTTCTTGTTTGTTTGAAATCATGATTATCATAATATACCTTTGGGGTTCACTTCTCAGTTTATAAACCAAATAATTGTTAAATGTCGTAGCTAAGAGTATTTCTTATTGTTCCAGAAAATATGTTATGCTCTATTTTCAAAGATTGGTGTGAAATTTGTACTTCACTTTTTGTGGTGCTTAACAAGGCCATTATCGAAGTGGGCTTATAAGTGCTTCCCTCTCTATGCTATTGTGTGTGCTTGTGGGTGTACAATTCTTTTGTGTGAACAGGGCATTAGTTCGATATCGGGGGCATTGAAGAGTTGTCTGGGACTTGGGAGTTTTCAAGGATCGACTAGTCAAGCCTACTCGTCTCGAATTCATTGTCTTTTTTATTTCACTTTTGGGTTTGTAATAACTTATGAACTACATTTCTTGTAACATTAAGAATAAGTGCTTCTCTCATTTGGGTTGGAGAAACATTATGTGCTACATGTTTCTCTTCAAATTTTTATGTTCAATTGTTGGGGAAACATTATGTGCTACATGTTTCTCTTTTCAAATTTTTATGTTCAATTGTTAAAGTAGTTTTCATTTTTCTTATAAAAGCTATAGTCCAACTCTTTTTTAAGTACTTGAATTAGACATGTTGCTTTTGTTTTGACGTATAGTAAATTACTATTTTCTAACCTAGTTGTGGGGAAGTAAAAGGAATTGAGAGGTTTAATTCCAAATTTTTAACCAAGCTGATGTAACCTTTGGAGTTTTGCTTTCCAATGATTTTTCTAAGTATATTTATTTGTTTGTATTTAAATCGAATCTTTCAACTATCCTTTAAATACTATTATTGTGTTCTAAGATCGATCTCAAATAAAAAAGTATTTCTAAGGTGGACCGTGGAAGAGTGTGAATAATAATATTGTGATATTATTTCTATAAGGAAACAAACATTTGAAGACTCCATATAATCTCTTATGGATTGGTTTAAAATTTTAGTTTTTTTTAAGCTTACAAATCATTTTCCTTTGTAATTATGATTCATCTTTGTTTAGGGTAGATTTATTAACAATTTCACCTTTATATTTTTTCATATCTTTTGTGTTAGTTTATCTGCTCACTTATTTATTTTCTTAACTAATTATTGCCTATTATGAATAATTATTTTTAAAAAAAATATTAGCCTCACATTATTAATTTATTTAATAATAAATAGTTATCATTTTAATGTTTTTGTTAATTAATAATCATTTATCTTTGTTAAGTTTAGAATTTTTCCTATTTTATCACATAGTCTACTTTAATTAACTAATTGATGCCCCTTTTGGTTGCCGTTATTTGTACTTATCGTTTAAAGAATAAACATGTAAATTTTATTCAATTATCTAATCACCTAGTTTTGTATTAATTTAGATAATAATGGATTCTTGCTTAATATGTTTACTTGTTTTATGTTTTAAACTATTTTACCAGTTCAACCAACCGACCATCCTTTTGCTTTTGCTACTAATATTACCGCCCTGTTAGTTTGTGTCCACGTGGGCCTCTCCTTAGAGTTCTTACGAAGACTCTGGTGGTGCATGTGTATGTTAGGCACCCATAAGCGCCAAAGATAGGTGATATTGTCATTATAATTGTGGAATGTTGATATTGTACTCGATGATCGAAGGATCTATTGATCTGCATTAACTTTCTGTGGCTAGTAGGGGGAACTTTAATGTAATTGTATAGTCATTCTTAGCTAAGTAAATTAATAGCCTTTTTTCTTATCATATATCACCACATAATTTATACGATTCGGTTGGGATTCACTTTTATCGACCTTGAAAGGTGTCTAACACCTTACTTTTGAGATAAATGTAAACACTAACCTGATCTCTGATTGTGTATAACCCTTTTTAATTAATTATTTGTTTAGTATAGAATGATGTCCAAACACACATGTTATTTGTTAGGTAGCGAGTCTTCTGTATTAAACACCTAAAAGATTTGTCATGTCGTTGCAAAATCCGTTTTGTCAAAAATGGGTGCGACAATATAAATTGGCAAGGTAACAAATGATTGATCATGTCGATTAGTGAGCATTTAGAAGGACTTTTGCATGGTTTAAGTTGTAGAATTTAAAAGACCTAATGAAGTGTTCCCTTTGAAGTTTTTGGTTTAGAGTATGAGGTAAAATGTTGTGAATTTTTGGAAAATGGATAGCGAGTAAACGAGTTACCAAAAGGAATGATAATTTTGTAAATTGAAGAGTTCAAAAAATTTAGAATTGTGTCAAGGTACAATTTAAGAAATGTAATGAAATGAGACATCACGTATAAATCCTTGGTTCGACATATACTTATAAAGGGTTTATCAACGACTCTTCTAAAAAGTTGATTTTGGTTTGGTGAGAACCAGAGATGTATGGAGGATTTTGTCTTTTTATATTGGCTTGGATTGTTCAAATTATTATAGGTTACTTGTGGGTGCACTACATAAAAGACTCAAGTCTACATGGTTATGAGAATTTTGAGTTGAATTGATATAAAAAAATACAAGTGAAACATCCGATAATCAAAATCACTACATTTGAAATCTTAGCCAACTGAACAAAATGTAGTCAACTTGAAAATGGACGTATGAAGATGAGAGACACAATAAACATAAAGAAAAAAAAGGAAGCGAAAACTTAACAAGATATCAAAAGGGTGAAGTAAACACATGAATTAGGAGAAACAAACAAATAGAACTGCAAAATACCCCAAAAGGCCAAGAAAAAAGCCAAAAGATTAGGAACTATATGAAGACATATGAGGAGGAACTCCACAGAGAAGAAGGGCATGAGTATCCTAGTATCTTTATTGTCTCTTCAGTTGGAAAACAAAAGGTTAGAAAGCGGTAAAAGAATACAAAGAGGACAAGAGAGAAAAAAGTCAGTTGTTGGGAGTTGCAAGCTTAAATATCAGACGAGACACCTCTAAGGACACCATCAAAGTAACTACTGCATCCACAAGGTTATATCCCTACAAAAAATGTCAACAAACAAATCGAGAAGGAAATGATAATAGAAATTAATAGAGACAAACCTCTGTGAACTTAGAAAATTGGTAAGGATGACAATTCAAATAAAGGTGTTGATAACTCGCATCAGAAGGAAAAGGAAAGTGGAGTTGAAGAGAGCTCCATGCGACGACATTGTTGATTTGAAGAGAGCTCCATGCAACGACATACATGTTTATTTACGGACCCGGTCAATTTTTTTTTCTGTTTGTTTATGTTTGGTTATGTTGGGTTGGGCGATCTCTTTTGTACAAACTTTTGGAATTGAATAAAAGGAGAACTTAACTTTGTTGTTAATTTAAGAAGAACAAGGAAAAATATATACATGTTGACAATCAAGAATACAAGTGAAATATTCAATAATCAAAATCGTTATATGTGGATTCTTAGATAATAGAATGAAATGCAGTCAACCTAGAAGAATATAAAGATGAGAGACAAGACAGGCATAAACAAGAACAAAATATAGCAAAAACTTAACAAGATATCAAAATAAAAGCTTTCAAATTCAATATACAATGAGGACAATAAGACCAACTAAGTTTGTGATCCATGTACTCCTCTTTACTGAACATGAATGCTTTGATTTTTGTTTCTTGTTTAGTTTTGACTGTCTTTTTTCTTATATATGCCTATATTGTCTCTCGTATAATGTCTTTCTCGATCGAATATAACAATCTTGATTATCAGATATTTCAGTTATATTCTTGTCTGCCAGCAAATATATATCCCCCATCCTTTCTTAAATTAATAGCGGATATAAGTGCTCTTTTTATTGAATTTCAGATTTCTGTTCAAAAGAGGTCATCTAACCAAAAAAAAAAAATAGAAAAGAAATCAGCTCGGTTCGTGAATGAACTTGCTCACATATATTATCAGCCCCTACGTATTAGGGTTTCCTTATTGAGCTCCTTTATTTTCTCCACAATATCATCGTAGGGAGCTCTCTTCAACTCCACTTTCCTTTTCCTTATGATATAGGTTATCAATACCTTCATTTGGACTATCATCCTTATCATTTTTCTCAGTTCATACAGGTGCATGTCCATTAGTTTTAGCTACCACTCCCTTCTTGATTTGTCTGCTGACCTTTTTTTTTCTTTAGGAACTAAATGTGGTGGATGTAGTGGTTACTTTGTTGGTGTAAATAGAGATGCCTTGTCTGGTCTTTGAGTTTGCAACTCCCTATAAGTGACATTTTTCTCTCATCTCCTTTTTATATACTTTTAACGCTTTCTAACTTGTTTTCTAGCAGAAGAGATAATGGATATACCAAGATGATAATGCTCTTCTTCTTTGTGGAGTTCCTACTCATCTGCCGTCCTACAGTATCTAGAACTGTCAAAACGGACTTGGCCTATTAAGTCGTCTCAATGCAACTCATGAATTTAGTAGGGTTGGGCCTAATTTTTTTTTGGCCCATTTAGGAACAATACTTTTTGCCCAACCTCATTTGGTCCGCTAACCTCGTGGGCCCAATACGCGATGCTTAGATTCTAGCCCATCTTTTTACCTTTTTCTTAACATTTTGGGGTATTTTGTTGTTGCAGGACTATTTGTTTTTGTTTTCTATGTCATGTGTTTATTGCACCCTTTTGATTCTCGATCCGAATTTTCAAATTTCTCTTTAGGATGGCTTAGAGTTGGATTTGTTGAAAATATTTGGGATCTAGAGAGTTCCGTCTAGAGGTTCCATTTGAGATTGCCTATTTTTGAGTAGATATAACCCATTCTTTTATCTCTTGATTTTGCTTTGAAATTGATTCTTAATCTCAATTTTCAAGATTTTTATTAGGATGCTTTAGAGTTGGATTTGTTGAAAATATTTGGGATCTAGGGAGTTACTTCTCAAAGTTTCATTTAATATTTCTTATTCTGGAGTTGATCGAGACCCATGTTTTTTCTTTTTTTTGCTTCGTAATTAATTTCTCTATCACATTTCCTTGCAACTCTTAACCTTTTTTTGGTGTTTTTTGTTGTTGTATTTCTATTTGTTTGTTTCTTCTTATTCATTTGTTTATTTCTCCACGTTGATTCCCAATCTCATTTTTCAAGCTCTTCTTTAGGATGTTATAAAGTGGATTTGTTAAAAATATTTGTAATTTGGAGAGTTTCATTTAGAGGTTCTATTTGAAGCTGATCTAGAATCCTCTAATTTTTTCTTGATACTGGTTAGCAATTAAGTCCTCTATTCACATTTTTTCGTGCCAGCTATGATTCATTTTCGATGATGTTCTCTTTGGGATGCTTGGTAAGTGAGCTTTTCTTTTCGTTTTATTTTTTACATCAAAAACTATGTGACCCACATTGAGAATGATCTTTTCCTTCCATGTAACTTTGAACTTAAAAAGATTGATATAATAGAATTAGTATCCTTAGGTTAAAATATCATGCATTGAGCATCAACCAATCCTAACAATGTAAAATTGAAATTAGGGCTTGGATTTGATCTCGATGTTACATTGCTTAATTCGTTCGTGTAGTTGCTTCTTATTTCTCTTTGCTTGTTATTATGTAATATCTGTTGTATTGGTGTCTACATTTTGATTCTTGAGTTCTTGTATGGTTACTTTCTTATGTAGTTTGGTGCATCATTTGTATGGTTCATATCTATTTAACCTATTAAATTAAGAGGTTTTTCAATAATCCAATTCAAAAAAGATTACTCCAAATTTGGTTATGTTATTCTATATGCATGCAATTTTTTTTTGTTTTTTTTCTTTCATTAATGTATAGTTGTAATAAAAGAAAATGGATTAGTTAAAAATTTGTTCATCATGTTCTCCTCCCATCATAGGATTTGTTTATAACAAGTATTGAACTCCTTCCATTTTTCAACCCAATTTTTCATCTTTGGACCTTTTGGGGTATTTTAATGTTGTAGTTCTATTTGTCAGTTTCTCTTGATTCATGTGGTTGTTACAACCTTTTGATTGTCGATCTTATTCTCAAGCTTTTCTTTAGGATGTTTTAGAGTTGGATATGTTGAAAATATTTGGAGTTTTGAGAGTTTCGTCTAGAGGTTCCCTTTGAGATTGTTTATTCTGAAGCTAATCTAGTTTCCTTCTGTTATTTCTTCATTCAGGTTAGCAATTAATTCCTATACTCACATTTTCCCCTAGCTGGTACGATTCGTTGTTGATGTTGTTCTCCCCGTGATACCTGGTAAGTGAGCTTTCTCTTATGTTGCTTATCTTTTTGGTCTAAATTGTGTGATCCAAAATGAGAATGATGTTCTTCTTTATTTAAATTTTCACTTAAAAATATTGATATATGTATAATAGAAGTAGCATCTTAAGGTGAAATGTCGTACATTGCACATCAAGAAATTTTAGCATTGTAAAATTGAAATTAACGCTTGATTTGATCTGCATGTTGATTGCTTATTTGTTTTTTGTAGGTGCTTCTTATTTGTCTTTTCTTGTTATAATGTATTGTCTGTTGTATTGATATTTGCATTTTATTCTTGAATTCTTGTATGGTCTTGTTTCTTATGTAGTTGGGTGCATAATTTGTATGATTTATATCTATTGAACCAGCTCTAATAAGAGGTTTTTGGCTAAGACAATTCAAGAATGATTATTTCATAAACTATTCTATATGAATACAAAATATGTGTTTTTTAATGTCTTCCATGTATGCATACTTGCAATAAAGTTCTGTTAATCATATTCTCCTCCCATCAGGGAATATGTGTCATTTTCACCCTAACTTTTAATATCTTCACCTTTTGGGGTATTTTGTTGTTGCACTTCTATTTGTCTGTTTCTTCCGTTTCATGTTTTTACAATACCTTTTTGACTATCAATCTCATTTTCAAGCTTTTCTATAGGACGCTTTAGAGTTGGATCTGCTGAAAATATTTGGGATCTCGAGAGTTTCGTCTAGACGTTCCATTTGATATTTCCTGTTTTGTAGCTGATTTAGCCTCTTATTTTTTTTTAAATTATGGTTAGCAATTAATTCCTTTATTCAGATTTTTCCGTGTCTTTACCTCTGATTTTTTCCTATGTTTTTCTCACTGTGATGCCTTGTAAGTGAGCTTACTCTTCTTTTTATTTTAAAACAGTGTGACCCACAATGAGAATAATGTTTTCCTTCTTTTAATTTGCACTTTAAATATCGATCATTGTGCAATAGATATAGCATCCCAAGGTGAAACTAAATTAAATTGCACATCCACCAATCCTAATAGTGTAAAATGAAATTAGGCCTTGGATTTTATCTGCATATTGCATTGGTTATTTGATTCTTGTAGCTGCTACTTATTTATCTTTGCTTGTTATTATGTATTCTCTGTTATATTGGTGCCTTTCTTTTGGTTCTTGAAATCTTCTATCTATTAAACCAGTTTAATTAAGAGGTTTTTGACTAAGACAATCCAAGAAGATTACTTCAAATTTGTTTATTTACTATTCTTTCTTTATCCAAATTTGTGTTGTTATTTTTTGTCTTTTATGAATATCTACGTGTAATCAAAGAAACTAGATTAGTTAAAAGTTTTGTTTATCATGATCTCTCCTCATCAGAGGATTTTTTCATGATAAACATTGAATTCCCCCTATTTTCACCCTAACTTTTCATCTCTTGCATGATCGGATAACTAAGTAAGACAATTAATACTAATTACCCTCGTACCCCATACTCCTAGATCAAATAAAGTCTACATATTTACTTCTCCTTCATCTAGAGTTGTATCTTCGAGATGATTAACGTGTCCAATGTCTTCTTTTATAATATGAATTGTTCTAGTAAACTCTTACTCATCCTCATCAATATCTCTTCCACCACTTCAATTATCATCCATGAGACCTTTTAAGTTTCAAGAATGGAATTTCTTAATTATAAGAAGTCAATCTCAATTATAACATGTTGATATTAGTTCTCTTCTATATATCTTATTGCCTTAATATAGTCATAACTTGTGTTTGAGTGTTGTGCATTGTAAAATGCTCATTTCGTTTGTCTTATTAGTAAATAGCTTGTCATTTGTTCCTCACACAAAATTCTCATGATCTTAGAATTTTCTCTAGATGTACAATATGTATTGCATTTTACCTAGTCATTATTTAGTTAACTACAACACACTTGAATCACCCTTATTTATGGGGATAAGTTTGAAGAGATTGTGTAACGACCTGTTTAGTCGTTGAGCAACAGATGTTATTTCTAGAAAACTGGCTGAGACGATGGATCCCACGACGGACCGTCATGGGCACGACGGACCGTCGAGGGGGTATCGTTTCAAAACACTTAGAAATTCTGAAAAATGGGTACTGAAATCGACTCCCTGAACTTCGTACCAAAATGGCAGGACGGACCGTCACAGGCGTGACGGACCGTCACAGACTCTTTAAGGAAATTGAGTCTCTGAACTCTGTGACGGAGCAGCAGGACGGACCGTCGCAGGCACGACGGACCATCACAGGTTGCGTAATCCCAGGCTGAGTCGGATTTCTTTAATGTTTTAAGGGATGTTTTTGACTATTCCTGCTTTAATTATAAAGTTAGTGGGTTAATGTTAATAAGTCTAATTACTTGGGGGTTAAAAGAGGTAACCTTGAGTTAATTAGTGGGTTATTATTGCCATCTTTTATTCTTAATTATATGCTAATTAGGGTAAAAGAAAGAGTGTTTGAATAAATAAAATATAAAGAACAAAGAGAGAGAAAGGATTGAACGAGAAGAGGAAAACACAAAGCTTTGGGGAATTTCCTTGCTTGATCACTAATCTTCGGTGGAGGTAGGTTATGGTTTTTATGCTATTCGTAGTAAACTCTTAATAGCGAATGATATGTATTGGGTAGTGTTGTAAACCCTTCTATATGCTTAAATTGTATGCTTGCATGAATGTGATTATGTAATTATGATAAAATAAGCATGATGAGGTTATTGAATCCTAAATCTTGAAAAACCTCTTTTTTAATGATGATGCCTTAGTATGAAAGAAGGCTTGATGAACTAAAGTAATGAGATTGATGATGCCTTAGTATGAAAGAAGGCTTGAAGAACTAAAGTAATAAGATTGATGATGCCTTAGTATGAAAGAAGGCTTGATGAATTAACGGAATGAGATTAGGGGATCGGGTGTCACGAACCGACACGTAGAATTAGGGGATCGGGTGTCACAAACCGACACGTAGAATTAGGGGATCAGGTTTCACAAACCGACACGTAGAATTAGGGGATCGGGTGTCACGAACTGACATGTAGAATTAGGGGATCGGGTGTCACGAATCGACACATAGAATTAGGGGATCGGGTGTCACGAATCGACACGTAGAATTAGGGGATCGGAGTGTCATGTTCCGATACATAGTAGTAGGGGATCGGAGTGTCACGTTCCGACACATAGTAGTAGGGGATCGGAGTGTCACGTACCGACAAAAAAGGAATAAAGATAATGAATCTTGAAAGATGTTAATACACTCAATCTAATGAACCTAATTCCCTAATGATTATGGTACTGAGGCTTGAGTCCTCATGTGTGAACTTGGCGGTACTTGGTAATGATTATAGTATTTGTTGTTGCTACATGTTGAGTATTGTAGTTGATTTATGATATTACTTGATATATACTGTTTTCTATTTTGAGTTGGCCGATGATACCTACTCAATACTTGTGTTTGTACTGACCCCCTACTTTTATGTTTTCTTCCTTGTTATTTGTGGAGTGCAGCAAACGTGTCGTCGTCTTCAACTCAACCGCAATTCTAGCCAGTCTTCAATTACACCGGATTTCAGGGTGAGCTAATGCTTCTAGCTTGGACTGGATCTTCTTCTTCATGTCTTGATGCCTTGAAGTTCCGGCATAGACTAGCTTTCATTTATTTTAGCTTCTTAGATACTCTTAGATTTAGTAATTTGAGATAGATGTTCTTGTGATGATGACTTCCAGATTTTGGGGATAATAATAGTTGTTGAGTTTTTAGAAGTTATTCAATTGATTTTCATTAATGAGTTTAAGTCTTCCGCATTATTTTGTGTTATTATATTGAAATGTTGGGTTTTGTATTGGTTGGTTCGCTCACATAGGAGGGTAAGTGTGGGTGCCAGTCGTGGCTCGATTTGGGTCGTGACAAACTTGGTATCAGAGCATTAGGTTCGTTGGTCTCATCACACAAGAACGAGTCTAGTAGAGTCTTAAGGAACGGTAGGGGGACGCCTTTACTTTTCTTTGAGAGGCTATAAGACTTTAGAAAAATTCCATTCTTTCATTCTTTCTTTCGTGCTATTACTTGGGTCCAATAAGTATATAGGTGATAAAAATTGGTATCTGACCATCTTCACTCTATTTCGCAGATGGTTAGAACTAGAGCAACAACCGCGCCAACATCAACATCAGCAAGACAAGATGCATCTGAGCCAGCCACTGAGACTGTAGCTCGAAGAGGAGCAGTGGCAAGAGGCCGCGGTAGAGGTCGTGGGAGGACGTCCTCTAGAAGAAGAGGACGAGCACCTAGCCCATCTGGTACTAGGGCGGTGACTCCTCCACCAACTGAGGAAGTGGTAAGAGAGGGTGAGGAAGGGGAGAATGAACAAGGGCAGAATGAGGAAATGCCACCCCAACCTACCCCAGAGATGATAAATCAGGTTCTGGCTTATCTTAGCGGGTTATCTGATCAAGGCCAGACACCTTCAGTGTTTTCTGCACCAGCACCTCAGGTTCCGGAGGTACAACATGCGGCTACTATGGCTCCCCGCATGGATGCCTCATTGGAAATAGGCACGTTTCCTCGTCTGACTACAGGGCCTATAATGACAAATGATCAGCATGAACTTTTTAATAAGTTCTTGAAATTGAAACCTCCAGTCTTCAAGGGTGCTGAATATGAGGATGCCTACGATTTTCTGGTTGACTGTCATGAGCTACTACACAAGATGGGTATAGTAGAACGATTTAGTGTTGAGTTTGTGACTTATCAGTTTCAAGGGAATGCCAAAATATGGTGGTAGTTGCATGTTGAGTGTCAACCAACAGAGGCACCACCTATGACTTGGGCGTCATTCTCTAGCTTGTTTATGGAGAAGTATATCCCCCGGACTTTGAGGGATAGGAAAAGAGATGAATTCTTGAGCCTAGAGCAAGGCAGGATGTCGGTTACTGCATATGAGGCTAAGTTTTGTGCACTTTCCAGATATGCCACTCAGCTTTGTTTCAGTCCACAAGAGCGGATTCGCCATTTTGTGAAGGGGTTGAGGTCAGAGTTGCGGATTTCAGCCTTACAGGTAGCGGCTACAGCGAAATCCTTTCAGGAAGTGGTAGACTTCGTGATAGAGGTGGAGGGAGTGAAGCCAGATGACTTCACCATGGCATCGACATCAAAAAGGTTTCGAAAGGGAGGTGATTTTAATGGTTCTTACTCCAGAGGACAGGGTTCAGGAGGTTACTCAGTTCGACCAATTCAGTCTTCACTACAGACTGTAGTTGGGGGTCAACCTCAGACCGGTCAACACTTCTCTGAGAGACCTATGCTTGACTCCAGAGAGTGTTATGGATGTGGGGAGACTGGACATATTAGGAGGAATTGTCCAAAACAGAGTTATAGACCCCCAATAGCTAGAGGTAGAGGTGGTCATGGTAGAGGCCGTTATTCTGGAGGACGTGGTGGTCGAGGTAATGGTGGTCACCAAAACGGCCGGGGTGATGGGAAAACTTGAGCCACTATAACACAACATGGTAGGGGCAACGGACAGACAAGTAATGGGGCCCATTGTTACGCTTTCCCTGGGCGATCTGAGGCGGAGACATCTGATGTTGTCATCACAGGTAATCTTTCGGTTTGTGATTGCATGGCTTCTGTATTGTTTGATCTTGGATCCACATTTTCTTATGTATCTTCCTCATTTGCTAATGGTCTTAATTTACCTTGTGAATTGCTTGACATGCCTATTCGTGTTTCTACTCCGGTGGGTGAGTCTATGATAGTTGAAAAGGTATATAGGTCTTGTTTGGTGACTTTTGTGGGGAGTAATACTTATGTAGACTTGGTTATCTTAGAAATGGTTGATTTTGATGTAATTCTGGGTATGACTTGGCTTTCTCCGAATTTTGCGATCTTGGATTGTAATGCTAAAATTGTGACGTTAGCCAAGCCTGGGACGGATCAGTTAGTGTGGAAGGGCGACTACACTTCCAATCCGGTTCGTATCGTCTCCTTTCTTCGTGCTAAGAAAATGCTTAGTAAGGGTTGTCTAGCTTTCTTGGCACATCTCAGGGATGACACTACCCAAGTACCTTCAATTGAGTCGGTTTCTAGGGTCCGTGAATTTTTAGATATGTTTCCCGCAGACCTTCCTGGTATGCCACCCGATAGAGATATTAACTTCTGCATCGATCTTGAACCGGGTACTCGCCCCATTTCTATACCCCCTTATAGAATGGCTCCCGTGGAGTTAAGAGAGTTAAAGGCACAACTTCAAGAGTTGCTAAGAAAAGGCTTTATTAGACCAAGTGCATCTCCTTGGGGTGCTCCTGTTTTGTTTGTGAAAAAGAAAGATGGGAGTTTTCGGATGTGCATAGACTACAGATAGTTGAACAAGGTAACTATTAAGAACAAATATCCCATTCCTCGTATTGATGACTTGTTCGATCAGTTACAAGGTGTTTGTGTCTTCTCTAAGATTGACTTGAGATTCGGTTATCATCAATTGAAAATACAGGCAACGGATGTGCCAAAGATTGCTTTTCGTACCAGGTATGGGCATTACGAATTTGTAGTGATGTCTTTTGGTCTTACGAATGCCCCTGCTGCTTTCATGAGCTTGATGAACGGGATTTTTAAGCCATATTTGTATCTCTTTGTGATTGTATTTATTGATGATATACTGATATACTCAAAGAGCAAGAAAGAACATGAGGAGCATTTGAGAATGGTATTGGAAATGTTGAGGGAGAAAAAGCTTTATGTCAAATTCTCCAAGTGTGAGTTTTGGCTAGATTCAGTGTCCTTCTTGGGGCACGTGGTGTCTAAGGATGGCGTGATGGTGGATCCTTCTAAGATTGAGACAGTGAAGAATTGGGTAAGACCTACTAATGTGCCAGAAATAAGGAGCTTTGTTGGTTTAGCTAGCTATTACCGTCGATTTGTCAAGGGATTCTCTTCCATTGCTTCCCAATTGACGAACTTGACTAAGAAGAATGTTCCATTTGTATGGTCAGACGAGTGTGAAGAAAGCTTTCAGAAGCTCAAGACTTTGTTGACTACAGCACCAATTCTCACCTTGCCCGTGGAAGGTAAGAAATTCATTGTTTATTGTGATGCATCCTATTCTGGTTTGGGTGTGCAGTGCTAATGCAAGAGAAGAATGTAATTGCTTATGCTTCAAGGCAATTAAAGGTGCACGAATGCAATTACCCGACCCATGATTTGGAATTGGTTGCGGTAGTTTTTGCATTAAAGCAATGGAGACATTATTTATATGGAGTTAAGTGTGAAGTATACACGGATCATCGTAGCCTACAATATGTCTTTACTCAAAAAGATTTGAATTTGAGACAGAGGAGATGGATGGAACTACTGAAGGACTACGATATCACTATCTTGTATCATCCGGGAAAGGCTAATGTTGTGGCTGACGCCTTAAGTAGAAAGGCAGGGAGCATGGGAAGTCTAGCTCACTTGAAAGTTTCCAGACGTCCATTGGCTAGAGAGGTTCAGACTCTAGCTAACGACTTGATGAGATTAGAAGTAAATGAGAAGGGAGGATTGTTGTCTTGTGTGGAGGCAAGATCTTATTTTCTTGACAAGATTAAGGGAAAACAGTTTGATGATGAGAAACTAAGCAGAATCCAAGATAAGGTATTGCGAGGAGAGGCTAAGGAAGCACAAATTGATGAGGAAGGTGTTTTGAGAATCTAGGGAAGGGTATGTGTACCCCGAGTTGATGATTTGATCAACACTATTCTGACAGAGGCTCATAGTTCAAGGTATTCTATACATCCTAGTGCAACCAAGATGTACCATGACCTAAAGCAACACTTTTGGTGGAGTAGAATGAAGCGTGATATTGTTGATTTTACTTCCAAATGTCCAAATTGTCAGCAAGTAAAATATGAAAATCAGAGGCCCGAAGGAACACTTCAGAGAATGCTCATTCCTGAATGAAAATGGGAGAGAATTACAATGGATTTCGTGGTTGGTCTTCCAAAGACAATGGGTAAGTATGACTCTATTTGGGTGATTGTTGATAGGTTAACTAAGTCTGCTCATTTCATTCCGGTCAAGGTGACTTACAATGCAGAGAAGTTAGCCAAAATCTCTATCTCAGAAATTGTTCGGTTGCATGGGGTTCCACTCTCCATCATATCAGATAGAGGTACGCAGTTTATTTCTAAGTTTTGGAAAACATTGCATGTGGAATTGGGTACTAGGTTGGACCTTAGTACTGCGTTCCATCCTCAGACCGATGGTCAGTCTGAGCGAACGATTCAAGTGTTGGAGGATATGCTTCGTGCATGTGTGATAGAATTTCGTGGTCATTGGGATAGCTTACCCTTAGCAGAGTTCTCCTACAACAATAGCTATCACTCAAGCATTGATATGGCCCCATTTGAGGCATCATATGGGAGAAGATGTAGGTCTCCCATTGGGTGGTTTGATGCATTTGAGGTTAGACCTTGGGGTACTGACCTTCTGAGAGAATCGTTAGATAAAGTGAAATCTATTCAAGAAAAGCTGTTAGCGACACAAAGTAGGCAAAAGGAATATGCAGATCGAAAAGTTAGAGACTTGGAGTTCATGGAGGGTGAACAAGTCTTGCTGAAGGTTTCACCCATGAAAGGGGTGATGCGTTTTGATAAAAGGGGTAAATTAAGCCCAAGGTATATTGGTCCCTTTGAAGTACTTAAGCGAGTAGGGGAGGTGGCTTATGAGTTAGCCTTGCCTCCAGGGCTGTACGGAGTTCATCCGGTATTTCATGTGTCTATATTGAAAAGATACCATGGGGATGGAAACAACATCATTCGTTGGGATTCAATTCTGCTTGATGAAAATTTGTCTTATGAGGAGGAGCCTGTTTCCATTTTAGATAGAGAAGCTCGCAAGCTGAGGTCAAGGGAGATTGCATCCATCAAAGTTCAATGGAAGAATCGACCCGTTGAAGAAGCCACTTGGGAGAAAGAGGCGGATATGCAAGAAAGATACCCACACCTGTTTACAGATTCAGGTACTTATTTTCGCCCTTGTTTTTCTTCTTATGATCGTTCGAGGACGAACAATGGGTAAATTGGTATCTATTGCAACGACCAGTTTAGTCATTTTGAGCAACAGATGTTATTTCTGGAAAACTGGCTGAGACAACGGATCCCACGAAAGACAGTCATGGGCACGACGGACCGTCGAGGGGGTCTCGTTTCAAAACACTTAGAAATTCTGAAAAATGGGTACTGAAATCGACTCTCTAAACTTCATATCAGAATGGCAGGATGGACCGTCACAGGCGTGATGGACCGTCACAGACTCTTTAAGGAAATTGAGTCTCTGAACTCTGTGACGGAGCAGCAGGACGGACGGTCGCAGGCACGATGGGCCATCACAGGCTGCGTAATCCCAGGCTGAGTCAGATTTCTTTAATGTTTTAAGGGACGTTTTTGACTATTCCTGCTTTAATTATAAAGTTAGTGGGTTAATGTTAATAAGTCTAATTACTTGGGGGTTAAAAGAGGTAACCTTGAGTTAATTAGTGGGTTATTATTGCCATCTTTTATTCTTAATTATATGCTAATTAGGGTAAAAGAAAGAGGGTTTGAATAAAGAAAATAGAAAGAACAAAGAGAGAGAGAGGATCGAACGAGAAGAGGTAGGTTATGGTTTTTATGCTACTCGTAGTAAACCCTTCTATATTCTTAAATTGTATGCTTGAATGAATGTGATTATGTAATTATGATAAAATAAGCATAATGAGGTATTGAATCCTAAATCTTGAAAAACCTCTTTGTTAATGATGATGTCTTAGTATGAAAGTAGGCTTGATGAACTAAAGTAATGAGATTGATGATGCCTTAGTATGAAAGAAGGCTTGATGAACTAAAGTAATAAGATTGATGATGCCTTAGTATGAAAGAAGGCTTGATGAATTAACGAAATGAGATTAGGGGATCGGGTGTCACGAATCGACACGTAGAATTAGGGGATCGGGTGTCACGAACTGACACGTAGAATTAGGGGATCGGGTGTCACGAACCGACACGTAGAATTAGGGGATCGGGTGTCACGAACCGACACGTAGAATTAGGGGATCGTGTGTCACAAACCGACACATAAAATTAGGGGATCGGGTGTCACGAACCGACACATAGAATTAGGGGATCGGAGTGTCACGTTCCGACACATAGTAGTAGGGGATCGGAGTGTCACGTACCGACACAAGAGGAATAAAGATAATGAATCCTGAAAGATGTTAATACACTCAATCTAATGAACCTAATTCCCAAATGAGTATGGTACTGAGGCTTGAGTCCTCATGTGTGAACTTGGCGGTACTTGGTAATGATTATAATATTTGTTGTTGCTACATGTTGAGTATTGTAGTTGATTTATGATATTACTTGATATATACTGTTTTGTATTTTGAGTTGGCCAATGATACCTACTCAGTACTTGTGTTTGTATTGACCCCCTACTTTTATGTTTTCTTCCTTGTTATTTGTGGAATGCAGCAAACGTGTCGTTGTCTTCAACTCAATCGCAATTCTAGCCAGTCTTCAATTACACCGTATTTCATGGTGATCTAATGCTTCTAGCTTGGACTGGATCTTCTTCTTCATTTCTTGATGCCTTGAAGTTCCGGCATGGACTAGCCTTTCATTTATTTTAGCTTCTTAGATACTCTTAGATTTAGTAATTTGAGATAGATGTTCTTGTGATGATGACTTCCAGATTTTGGGGATAATAATAGTTGTTGAGTTTTTAGAAGTTATTCAATTGATTTTCATTAATGAGTTTAAGTCTTCCGCATTATATTATGTTATTTTATTGAAATGTTGGGTTTTGTATTGGTTGGTTCGCTCACATAGGAGGGTAAGTGTGGGTGCCAGTCGCGGCTCGATTTGGGTCGTGACAGATTGCATCAAGGTTCTCTATTTGTAGGAAGCATGTTTAAGACTTTCTCTTTCCACCTTCATAAAATGATGATAGTATGCATGATTTGGTATATTAGTTTCGCTTTAGAGTAAATGATATTAGCTAACCTAGTTTGGTCATGTCTATCTTTGTTTCTATGTGTATAAGTAGAAGTAAATGTTATAACTTGGATCTATTATTTGTTTCTAATCATTTGGTGATTGATGCCAACAGTAAAAAATGAGATTCATCATTAACCTACACCACAACTAACCATATATTCAACAATCCAAACTCTATGTTCAGAGATCTATGTATTATATCATCAATTGGAAGCTTAACTACTTTGTAATGTAAACCTAGCGTATCTAGGAATCAACCAACTATTGAAGAATTTTATAGGCATCCTTTTGCTCCCGGGGAAAATTCTAAAGAGGGTGGACCAGAAGTTGTTTGGTCTTTCTCTTCCTTATATAAAAATTCCTAGCCTCTAGTTCCCTCAAATTTAATGTGGTTGAGAAGAATTTTTTGTGCCAGAAAAGTGGGAAGAAAAATAAAAGACATCATTTTATCTAGGGTCTGATTTCATCAACCCAGCTATAGCGGCCCTACATATTCTATAGTGGCACAGCATAGCAGGAGATATCTAGACTCCAACTGTAATGCATTTAAATGACGTCAGTTTCGATCGTCGCAACATACCAAGTACTAGATTATTTGTGCTTTATTTCCTTTTATATGGTTCTATTATTTTGGATTGATTTGATATTGATAACAACAAAAACATTTAGGGGAATAATTGTTAGATAAATTTGATGTGTAGATTTTCTTAAGTATCATTATTTATTTCCAAACTGAAGGGTTTTGTTCCAATCCTATTAAATAAAATGGTGTTGAATAAGAACTAGAAGAATGAACATGACATATAACAAGTGAAGATAATTAATATTTTATTTTATAAATACAAGGTACTTGGGCTCACGACCCACTAACTATTTTATTACGATAAATAAAGACTTGCAACAAATAATATCAAGAAAGAGCAAAAAGTATACTAAATTTCTTCATAAATCAAAATTGAAAAGTATCAAACTTTCCAACTCCGCTTTGTCGGCCGTTCTTCTGAACTTCATTTGGCAATTTTGACATCGTTTTTGATCCATGTTATCCTCTTTGTATCTTGAATTTGAAAGCTTTGATTTTGATATCTTATTGAGCTTTTTCACTCTTTTTTCTCATTTATGCCTATCTTCTCTCTCATAGTTATACGTCCATTTCCAGGTTGATTGTGTTTTGTTCGATTAGCTTGGAATTCAGATATGGCAATCTTGATTTTCAAATGTTTCACTTGTATTCTTGACTTCCAACAAGTATATATATCCCCCCTTTTTCTTGCAATTTTAAGATATTATTTTTGTTGCAATTCTATTATTCTATTTCTTCTGATTAATGTGTTTACTGTACCCTTTGCATTGTCCATCTCATTTTAATAATTGTTCTTTAGTATTTCTTAGAGTTATATCTGTTCAAAGTATTTGGATGTGGAGAGTTTCATCTAGAGGTTCCGTTTGAGCTTATCTATTTTGAAGTTGATCTAACCTCCTTTTATTTTTCTTGTGTTGATCAGCAGTTAATTACTATATTTTCATTTTTTCATGCCATTAGCTATGATTCGTCCCCCAGGTTGTTGTCTTCATTGTCACATCCGGAGCCTATACCCTGGGCGTGACTGGCACTTGAAGACCATTGTTGGCCTTGAGCGTACCCTTGGTCTGGATTACTTACTCAGTGGAAGACTTAAACACCAGAAAAGTAACTCATGAAATAGCTAAAAAATAATCACTTAGCCAAAATGACAAGTCAAGTCTTAATCGTTTACAAGTGAAATGAAAAGACTAAAGAAATAATATTATCTATCTATGAAACCTCTAAAACAAAAATGGATGTTAGGACAGGACCCCCAATCATCCTAACAACTGAAATCTAGAAATAAAGTTGTAAAAATGTCCTTTTGAATGTAAGGAGGCTCACCAAATGATTTTGAGTTGCTCATTAGATTAACGTTACACCGGATGTCGATCCTAGTTATGTGCGTCTGCATCAAAAGACGATGCAGGCCAACTAGCATTAATACATTTAATGTACGAGTATGCGAGTTGGAATGCTAAAATAAAACCTTAAGCTTGAAAAGAGTAAGAAGGAACACTTACCTTGGCTCTGCTCAACTCAAACTCATGAATAACTTAACTTAATATAAAACAACAAGATACATGCAATATATATAAAGCTTGTAAAACAATTTAAACAACTTAGTTCGTTAAAAAAATGCAATGACAATCTCAACTTTACTTTTATAATAAGTAATATAGTTTATGTGGGAGTCTCTAACCGAAAACCACCACTATGAGCCTAAGTGGTGATACAACGTCTTGCCTACGCTGCCAGAACTGTCCTATAATTTGTCATCGCATATAACTTCTTAACTTTAGTGGATCCACTAGCTTAACTTATGTTATCATCTAAAAAGTATGACCCATTAATACCTATGATGACTACAACTCGCATCCCCATATTAGTGCTCAATACTACTCTCAAAATTATACTTAGATCATGTATTTTTAATACAACTTCTTTCTTTGGGTTGAGATAACTGCTCAACACTTAGCTTTAAAAGCTCTCTTGAAATCAGTGTTCCCGTTTCTTGCCCAAAACTCTTTTGGAAATCTTAGTTTCCTCTTGTCTTAATTATATAAACATTTATTAACTCTTAGGCAATACTTAGCTCCCTTAAAACTTTTGAGGAAATGAACTAAACTATTTACTCTTTACTTATCTTGAAACTTGAGTCTTAAAACAAAATTAAAACATTGCTAAAGACGCTTGAAAACTTTTAATAACTTCGCTTTGACTTGCTTCTTAACTTTTAGGATTGACTCTTAACTTCTTTGACTTTGGTCTTAACTTTCCTTGAATTGAATTATGGATTTGACATTCATGATCTCATATTTATGGATGATTTCATGATTTTTAGATGTACCTTAGAGTATTAGAATCAACTAGGAAATATAGGTACATCACTTAGGAACTAGTATAAAAAGATGGGGGGAAGAATGGGGAGAACTGGCGTCCCTGGCGCTATGAGAGGCGTGGGGCACCAATCCTCATCTTATAGAGATCAAATGGTGTTGTGGCTGACGCAGCTCCTCAAGGGCCTACAAACAAAGTCTGTACATTGGGGATTTGAGAGGCGCAGTGCCCTAACCCCTGTACCAAGGTGTCCTCAACTTTTCTTTTTTGTTTTTCATCTCTAAACCCTCTAAACTTCCATGATTCTTTCCCCAAATGCTTAAAATAATTAATACCATAAATACCCAATAGATTTAACTCAAAATCACACCCGGAAACATGAACCAAAACTTCAACAACACAGCTATCAAAAATTCAACGACAAATTTAACAATATTATTAAAGAACTCAATTTCATAAAATTCAAATAGCTTGGATTCGCTGAATTAAACATGATTGGCGTGTTGGTGAACTAACCCAACACTATGTGATCTCACATACCTTTTTAGGGATCACCCTGAAAAATCCACACATAAAGCTTGAGTATTCTTGGCGATTCTTGATTTCTTTCATCTTTTATCTCTTATCCAAGCCCTAGCGTGAATTCTAAATCTTTCTAAACTAATAAAGTCTTATTTTGCACCAATAAATGAATTAATATAATTAGGTAAGGAAAAGACAATTTTCCCTTCCCAAATACGGATTGGAATTTCATTAATTCAACAACCCAACTTTCGAAAGACATAACTTACTCATACAATTTTGAAATCGCACAAACTTAAAGGCACTGGAAAGATTATTCTAAGGGTTTTCCAACCATATCTTGAGATAAACCTAACGCATCCTGCTCTAGGAGTTATGGTCATTTGAAGTTGACCAAAAACTTAATTTTTACCTTACTTAAAGTTTCCAGATTTTCCTATTCTTCCAAAAATAATTATTTTCAGATTTTAAAACTCTTTTCTAGTTCTTTATAGTTTCCAGATGTTACAATATCTCTCCCTTGGGAACATTCGTACTCGAATGAGATTATTCTTACTAAACTTAGGGTAACCATATCAAGTTCAAACACCCACAAGCAAATGCAACCAACAACATGCTTACTCAAATTTAGGTGGTACTATGAAGAAAATTAGTACTTTGGTCTGCATTTTCTTCGGGTTCAAAGAGATGTGAATATATCTTCTTCATGTCCTCCTTATCTTCCAAAGTAGCTTCTTCAACAAATTTGTTCCTCTAAAGGACCTTGACTGATGCTACCTCTTTTGTTCTCAACTTGCGAACTTGGCGATCTAAAATTTGGACCAGAATCTTCTCATAAAACAAATCACCTTTAGTCCCAACATATTTAGTTAGAATGTCAATGAAGGATCACCCATGAACTCCTTCTACATGGAGACATGAAATACCGGATGAACCGCTGCTAACTCTTGTTGTACCTCCAACTCATACGCTACATTGTCAATTCTCTTGGATATACTATAAGGTCCAATATACCAGGGACTAAGTTTCCCTTCTTACAAAACCTCATAACACCTTTCATGGGTGAAACTTTTAAGTAAACCCAATCATCTACTAGGGCCATTTTCAACCACTCTTGAATAAACTTCACCTTCTCCATAGCTTTATGAACTATATTTTTGGTCCTATCAACCCTGCTTCACCAACCTCAAACCATGCAATAGGAAATCTGCATCTTCCATCATAAAGAACTTTATAAGGAGCCATTTGGATGCTAGAGTGGTAACTGTTGTTGTAAGCAAATTCAATGAGAGGTAGGTGATCATCTCAATTTCTTTTGAAGTCAATCATGTAAGTCCCAATATGTCTTCTAAGGTCTAAAAGTATGCTCTGCTTGATCGTCAGTCTGAGGATGAAAGGAAATACTTAAGTTGACCTTTGAACTCAATTCTTTCTGAAAAGATTTTCAAAACTTTGCGGTATATTATGCACCTCTATCTGAAATGATGGAGACCAGAACTTTATGAAGTCTTTCAACCTCTTGAATGTATAACTTATCACAATCTCCTACCGAATGGGTAGTCTTTACTGGAAAAAAGTGGATTGACTTTTTCATTATGTGGACAATCAGTGAAATAAAATCATGCTGCCTACGGACCTTAGTAATCTTGTGATGAATTCTATATTAGTCATCTTTAACTTTCATTCTGGAAGTTCTATATTCTGAGCCAAAACCCCTGGCTTTTGGTTCTCTACTTTAACTTGTTGATAATTCGGGCACTTGGCATCAAATTCAGCAATGTTCTTCTTCATACCTTCCCACCAATGAACTTCTCTAAAATCGCGGTACATCTTTATGGAACCTGAATAAATGAAATATCTAGAGCTATGATCTTTCTCCATGATCCTCTCTTGGAGTCCATCCACTATTGGTACACACAATCTACCTTGATATCTCAAAGCACCATCTCCCCTTTGTTCAAAAGCTAATACTCTTTATTTATGAAAATGTGCCTTCAATTCAAGAAAAATGGAATCTTGGTCTTGTTTCTCTTTCACTTATGACCCTAACAATGACTCAATCCATTTGTCACTACTATTTCTCCTTCTCTGAAAATCCATAGTATGGACTCCTAAGCATGCAAGTCTATGCACATGTTTCTCTAGTTCTTTCTTCTCTTCTTCAAGATGGGTGGTAATACCCATAGAAAACCTACTTAAGGCATCATCAACCACATTAGCCTTACTTGTGTGGTAAAAAAAATGCTCATGTCATAATCCTTGAGCAATTCTAACCATCTTCTATGTTTGAGATTAAACTCTTTATGAGTGAACACATATTGTAGGCTCTTGTAATCAGTGAATATATCAACATGAACACCATACAAATAATGACACCATATTTTCAAGGCAAAAACTACAGCAGCCAATTATAATTCATGGGTTGGGTAATTCTTCTCATAGACTTTCAAATGTCTAGAAGCAAATGTTATGACCTTGCCATTCTGTATTAGGACACAACCCAAACCAACTCTAGATGCATCATAATACACTACAAAGCCTTGCATGCCTTCAGGCAAAGTCAAAATCGAGGCAATAGCCATCCTATTTTTCAATTCCTAAAAGCTTTTATCACAAGCTTCAGACCATTGAAACTTTACTGTCTATTAAGTCAAATTGGTCAAAGAAGATGAAATAGAAGAAAACCCCTCAACAAACCCTTATATAGTATCAAACCAAACACAAGAAACTTTTAATGTCAGTTAGAGATGTGAGTCTAGGCCAACACTAAACTGCTTCTATCTTTTGGGTTAATTCCATCACCGAAAACTATGTAGCCCAAGAATGCCAAAGACTCAAGCCAAAACTTACACTTACAGATCTTGATATATAACTCTTTATCTTTCAAAGTCTGAAAGACTATCCTGAGGTGACTAGCATAATCTTCTTCATTCCTTGAATAGATTAGTATGTCAACAATGAAGATAATAACAAACATATGTAGATTAGGTTTGAATACACTATTCATAAGATCCATGAATGTTGCAGGCGCATTGGTCAACCATAGGACATGACCAAAAACTCATAATGCCCATATTTGGTTCTGAATGCTATATTTGGAATATCACATTCCCTAGCGATGGTAGCCTGATCTTAGACTAATTTTCAAGAAATAGGAAGCACCGTGAAGCTGGCCGAAAAGATCATTTATCCTTGAAAGAGGTTATTTATTCTTGATGGTTACCTTGTTCAATTGGTGGTAATTTATACACATCTTAAGGGAACCATCCTTTTTTTCACAAACAAGACCAGAGTCCCCCAAAGATAGACTTCGGCATAGAAATCATTTTGGATACTCGTCCGATATCTATTCCTCTATATAGAATGGCACCAATAGAGTACAAAGAGTTGAAAGAATAGTTGAAAGATACGGTCTTGTTTGTGAAAAAAAAGGATGGTTCCCTTAAGATGTGTATAAATTACCATCAATTGAACAAGGTTACCATCAAGAATAAATATCCTCTTTCAAGGATTGATGATCTTTTTGACTTGCTTCAAGGTGCTTTCTATTTCTCGAAAATTAATCTAAGATCAGGCTACCATCGCTAGGGAATGTAATATTCCAAATATAGCATTTAAAACCAAATATGGTCTTTATGAGTAATTACTCATGTCGTTTGGTTTAACCAATGCACCAACAACTTTTATAGACCCTATGAACAATGTCTTCAAATATTATTTCTATATGTTTGTTATCGTCTTCATTGATGAAATACTAATCGTTTCAAGGAATAAAGATGACCATGCTAGTCTTCTCAGAATAGTTCTTACGAACTTTGAGGAATAGAGAGTTGTATGCCAAATTCTCTAAATGTGAGTTTTGACTTGACTCTGTGGAATTCTTAAGCCATATTTAGAGAAGGAATTAA
Source organism: Solanum lycopersicum (assembly GCF_036512215.1). Lineage (NCBI taxonomy): Eukaryota > Viridiplantae > Streptophyta > Magnoliopsida > Solanales > Solanaceae > Solanum > Solanum lycopersicum. The sequence goes on from NC_090800.1 coordinate 8,194,132, forward strand.
AGCGGATACTCAGAAAATTAAGGCAGTGCAGAATTGGCCTAGACCCACATCTCCCACTTATATTAGGACTTTCTTAGGTTTGGTTGGATAATATAAGAGATTTGTAGAGGGTTTATTGTCTATTTTTCTCCTTTGACGATGTTGACTCAAAAAATAGCGAAGTTTCAATGTTATGAAGCTTGTGAGAAAAGCTTTCAGGAATTGAAAGAGAAGTTGACTACTACCCCATTTTTAACCTTACCAGAAGGTATTCAAGGTTTTGTGGTGTATTGTGATGCATATAAAGTTGGTTTAGGATGTGTGTTAATGTATAATGAAAGGTTATAGCTTATGCCTAGACACTTTAAAGTTCATGAGAAGAATTATCCAACCCATGACATCGAATTAGCTGCTTTAGTTTTTGCTTTAAAGATATGACGAAACTACTTGTATGGTGTTCATGTTAATATATTCACTGATCACAAGAGCTTACAATATGTGTTCACCTATAAAAAAAACTGAATCTTAGACATATAAGGTGGTTAGAATTACTCAATGATTATGACACGAGTATTCTTTACCAACAAGGTAAGGCTAATGTGGTTGTTGATGCTTCAAGCAGGTTATCTATGGGGAGTATCACCCATGTTGAGGAACAAAGACGTAGTTAGCCAAATATATGCATAGACTTCCATGCCTTGGAGTCAGATTTATGGATTCCAGAATAGGAGGAATAGTGGTGACCAACGGATGAATCATCACTAGTGTTAGAGGTGAAAGAAAAATAAGACCAAGACATCATTTTTCTTGATTTGAAGGAAAATGTTCATAAGCAAAGAATATTAGCTTTTGAACAATGGGAATATGGTGTGTTGAAGTATCAGGGTAGGTTATGTGTAGTAATGGTGGATGGGCTCCAAGAGAGGATCATGGAGGAAACTCATAGCTCCAAATATTCCATTCGTTCGGATTCCACAAAGATGTACAACAATTTGATAGAGATATATTGGTGGAATGGTATGAAGAAGGGTTTTGCTGAATTTGTTGTCAAGTGTCTGAATTGCCACCAAGTGAAAGTTGAACACCAAAATTTGGAGGCTTAGCTCAGAATATAGAACTTTAAGAATGGAAGTGGAAGATCATTAATATGGACTTCATCACAGGGTTACCAAGGTCTCACAACCAACATAATTATATTTGGGTGATTGTCGATATTATGATAAAATAAGCTCACTTTTTGCCGGTAAAGACTACCTATTCAACAAAAGATTATGCTAAATATACATTCAAGAGGTGGTAAGACTTCATGGAGTTCTGTTCTCAATTATTTCAAATAAAGGTGCACAATTTACTGCACATTTCTTGAAATCTTTCCAGAAAGGTTTGGTTTCAAAGGTAAACTTAAGTACTACTTTTTATCCTCAGACAGATGGGAAAGCATAGCGCACCGTTAAGACCTAAGAAGATATGTTGAGGGCTTGTGTAATTGATTTAAAGGTGAATTGGGATGATCACCTACCTCTCGTTGAGTTCTCGTACAATAACAACTATCATTTTAGCATCTAGATGTCTCCATATGAAGCTCTTTATGGGAGGAGATGCAGATCTCATATTGGATGGTTTGGAGTTGGTGAAGCAAGGTTGGTAGGACCAAATCATGTTCACCAATCTATGGAGAAGGTGAATGTGATTCAAGAAAGGTTGAAAATGGCACAGAGTCACCAAAAATCCTAAACAAATATTAGGAGAAGGCCTTTGGAGTTTGAAGTGGATGATTGGGTATACTTGAATGTTTCACCCATGAAGGGTGTTACGAGTTTAGATATAACTGGAAATTTAGTCACTAATATATTGGAGCTTATCGTAAGTAAAAAGGATTGGCATTGTAGCTTATGAGTTCAAGCTACCACAAGAGTTAGCAATAACTCATCTGTTGTTTCACATCTCTATGTTAAATAAATGCATGGGAAATCCTTCATTTATTGTACCAATTGAAAATGTTGGAATTATGTAAAGCTTATCCTATAAGGATATTTCGGTCCAGATTCTAGATCACCAAGTTCACAAGTTGAGAACAAAGGAGGTCGAATCAGTCAATCTCCTTTAGAGTAACTAATTTGTTGAAGAATCTTCTTGAGAATCTAGAGAGGATATTAAGAAGATATATCCACACCTCTTTTAATATGGAGAAAATGCAGATCAAGGTATTAGTTCACTTTTTAGTACTATCTAAACTTTGAGTAAGCATGTTGTTTGGTTACATTTGCTTATGGGTGTTTGAAGTTAATGTTCCTACCCAAAGTCTAGTAAGAGTAACCTAATTTGAGGAAAAATGTTCCTAAGGGGAAGATATTATGACATCTCGCAACTAGAAAGAACTAAAAAAGAGTTTAAAAATCTGAGAACACTTATTTTTTTAAAGAATAAGAAAATCTAGAAAATTTATATAAGTTAAAAAGTGAGTTTTTGGTTAACTTCAAAAAACCACCATAACTCGTATCTCGGTATGAGTTAGGTGTAGTTCTAGATTTGATTAGAAATCCCTTGGAATAGTCTTTTCAATGCAGCTGAGTTTGCGCGATTCCAAGTTCATATGAGTGAGTTATGTCTTTCGAAAGTTGGGTTATTAGATTGAGGAAAGTCCAAATCCAGATTTAAGGAATGACAACTAGTCTTTTCGCTTATAAATTTCCTAATTCATTTTTGGGTTTTATTAAGGGTGAAAAGTAAATTTAGTTCAATTTAGAAATATTGGAATTGCGCTTACGACTTGGAGAAGAGAGATAACAAAGTGGATTATTTTCATTAATACCAATTACATGAAAATACATCAAATAAGAAGCTTACACACACATAGACCAGTCACACAACTAAACACAACATTACAAAGTGAGAAACGGAAGCATTAAAGAGTATTAGTGATACATACAGACACAACAAAGACACTTAGCATATGAGTAGAGCTCTACTAAACAAATTTTTAGAAAAAGAAAAAAGAAACACACTATTGTGCATCTAAAAACACTTATTTTAAAATTTCTTAAACTCCAAAGAGTTGACTGACTCTAAGTTATTTCCGCTGCAGAAGCGGAAGGCCATCTTAGAAATAAGGTCTTCCCTGTCTCGGGAAAGGGTCCTCTCTTTTTCTTCTAGGGTTTGAATTTGGTTAATGAGTTGTTGAATGCGTTGTTCCAGCAACTGCGGAAAAACAGCAGACACATGCTCTAAATAATCATGAAGCATTTGCGGATGTTCTTCCCTTTCATTTTCAACATTTAGAATTCTTTGATTAATTTGAGAAACTCTTTTAGTGGTAGTTGGATCAATATATCCCTTTGCTTTGCCGAATAGAGAATTCAGCTTCTATTTATAGGTGTTGGAGGCCCTAACCCTTTCTTACTATTAGTAAGATATGTTGTCTTGGTTCTGTAACATGTTTAAACCTGGATTTTCATGAATATGAAACTCCATCCACTAGATTTAAGTGTGTTGAATAATCGTCTTTCCCCCTACACATTTGAGTGCTCAAGGCCCCCTTTCTTTTGGTGGGAATCATCATGTGGCTTAATCTCTGATCACTCCTTAAGGAATAGGACACAATAACATAACACACATTAGAGAAGAGAGTACCCCCTTTATTATAAGATATCCCCTCCCCCTATCCCCTCGTCTTTTCTTAAGAGTGGAAGAAATCGTCACTCGAAAGCTTAAAACTGCAAAGTGCAAAAATTTGTGATTTGTCCTCGTTTACGCACCCCACTGGCACTATCCTAATGCCCTGCCTACTTGTCTTTAATTGACTTATTTGTACCCAGCTACATGATGCAAGTCCCCTTGGCCAATCGTCACTCGACAACTCAAAGATGACCAGTACAACCCGCATGCTTGCCTAACCATCTTTCACAGGTCTATTTTGTACCCAACTATAGTTTCTTCCCTTATAAAATAAAAAGGGCCCTCAGCCAATCCTCAATTGGGAGCAACTACGTCCTAACGAAGTTAATTCTCTGCCCCTATCGCTTAATTGATCATATTAGACACTTGCTCTTTCTTACTTTTGATAGAAGAGTAAAAGCGGAAGTTCTCCCTAGTAGTATACTACAATATCTTTATATCCTAGAAAATGAATTTGATAAGAAATTCTCTAGAATCTTTATAATGAACAAAGTGTATCATCCACCCTTTAAAGAGAAGTGAGAATCCTTAGAAATGAAAATTATATTTAATATATCCTTTAGAGAGAGTATTTATGTATGTTGTAGTGTAGATTTTTTACGGTTGGACGGGTAGGTGGTTTAGGAATCATGTTAGAGTTCTTGAGATCAAGCGGATCTTGGTATGATGTTGTAGAGAATTTAGAGGGTTCGTGATAGCGTTATGTATGTATGTGTATATATATATATATATATATATATAAGAATTGTTTATCATAATATATTGTACTTACCATATAGAATAAATACCTAACAACATATATTATTATATACTATAATATACCTAATAACTCATATCATCTGGTACTTATCATATAAAATTAATACCTAACAATAAATATTATCATATACTTGATCTAAGGTTCAAATCAGTCTTAGTGGTAGCAGCTTTAAACACTTTATGTTAACTATATATCCCCGATACCCTAATCACTTATTCTTCTACTCTTATCTTTCTTAGCCAAGAAGCTATTTTACCCATTTCTTCTCATCCTTTGTCTGACTTTCTTTAGGCAATTTATCTAATTTACTCTCTTTCTTCTCACTCGTATCGTATACATTTTCTTGTTCAAAGTGTATCCATGTTGCTGAGGTGGAATATAAATACCTAATATCATATGAGTCTTACTATATCAATAATTAACACCTAACAAGATATAGTTTTCATATACTATGAAATACCTAATAACCTATTATGATTACTTGCAAGCAAATGGAATAAATAATAGTAACAATTTGATATGTACTATAACACTTATTTTCATTTATCATTTTATGTGTTATTCCGGATCATACCGCCCAAATAAATTAAAATGATAAATTCAAAGTATATGATTTATACACACAATTTAATAATATGCTTGTGAAGGGTGATTAGTTAAACACCTTTCTCAAACGAACCGGGCGTGACACTCTCACGTCATACGGCTTCGTCCCGAAATTAGGACCTTAACATTTCCTTTGACCATCGGTTCCTCAAACCATAATCTTCCTAGGAATTCATGTGAGACCCTGCCATTTCTTTTGCAGTATCATCACCGTACCTCCAGTACCCCCTATCTTTCAAAAATACGTTTAGACTTTCCGAAAGTTGGGGCTTTGGTGTCTCTATTTTTGGATACTCTTGAGGATTTCGGCCATCCTCCCCCAGCCCCACCATCCCCACCCCCACCCCCCACCCCGTCTCTCCTCCAGCATGTCTGTGAGGCGCTCCTCTTAAAATCCCCGGAATGCATGCGTGAAGTTCGCGGTGAATCTCTTGAATCACCGCGGCAACCTCCTTGTGATTTTGAAGAAGCCGCTCCTAATTTTCTTGAGACATATGTTCATCAGTATGAGTTTGTATAAAGGTTGGTGAAAGTGGGGATTTGTGGCTAGGGAGGTGCTTCTTACCAACTGTATCATAAGATCGAGGATTTCTAAGCCTTAAGGCAGATACCTAATCACTCATAGATGACTTTAAAGAAGAGGTCGGAGGTTAGATCCTTAACTTCAAATGGTATTTATCTAAAGTCGTGAAAGTAACATTTTCAAGAGTAGAAGTGAAACAAGCAGTTGCCAAGGGGCAGAAGCCTTTCTTCTGATTACTTCGAAAACATAGGAAGATTTGTTATATAATCCAATTCATCCTACAAAGTTAACATCACTTCCTTCCAGCATGTGAGAGAAGATTTCTTGTGCCAAGCCTTAGAGGCTTAGAACGATACCTCCCTTCGACAATCATTATTCCCCCCAATCACTAATTCTCTAGCATTGTCGTCTTCCTAGGCTAAAATACCTTCCTCCTCCTACACCTAAAGTGATGGAATTTTCAATCTATCCTAAAAGAATTGACTTACCTTCCATATTTCATTAGGACTTTCCTTCTCTAAAGAGATTTTCGCTTCAATTAGCACTTCTGGAGAGGAAATAGCAAAGATATCAATCTTATTGTGGGCCACATAGTTCCAGACAAAAAAAATACAAAGAAGAAAAAATCTCATTTACCATGTGACAAATAGGTTCTGGGGTCATTTTAGAATAACTAAATTTTCTTCTCTAATATTATTAGTATTTTACTTTCCACATTTCATTCGTGTTGTTGAATTTTAGGCTGACTTGTCTTAGTGGGAGAGACGAGTGCGATCACAACAATTTTTGAATTGTAACATTTGTGTTCTCTACAAAAAAAAAAGATATCCTTATGTATGTTATTTTTGTTTTTCTATCATATTCAATTAGATTCATATATTGTTGATAATGACAAATATTTTTTGAGGGAAATGATTGTTTGTAATTTAGATTAACTTTTTACCATCTTTTTTTTGTGGTATATGCTGATGATTTTTATATATCCAGCTAAAATTTTGTGTTCTAGTTTTTAACCTATAAATGTCATAGTATTGAATCAAAATCAGGAAAAGTGAACAGAACCAAAATCTTCACTTCAAAGAAAGAAAATTATATTTATTCTGATGACATATATTGAAGTAAAAAAAACATATATCAATAAAATATTAAACATGATAACTCATTATAGAAATTATGGTTCTTCATAATAAAGGAGGTCCAATGAAATTCAGAATAAATTGAATATTGAAATTAATATTTTGTTCGTTTTTTATTATATCATATCGACTTCAAACTAATCTGAATTTCGAGAGACACATTCTAACAATATTCATATTCAAAGCTCAAACTAGGGACCTCTGATTAAGGGTGGATGAATCATATATGTTCCTCCACAATTAATGTTGGTACTACTAACTTAATTAACACTCTCTTGCATATTCTGCAATATGTTGGAATAAGTTTTTGAGTTCTACCAACAAGATTGCATTGAAAAAGAAGTAAATATTACTTCATCCTTAACCTGAATTGTTAAGTTGAGTCTTGGGTATGAGTTATCTATATTAGAAAGAGGTTTCCCTTCAATTTGGAACTTTCCATTATCCGAATCTAATTGTGTCACAATAAGAATATTATGAGATTAGTCTCATCAACTTTCCATCTTTTTATGAATAACCCACAATCTTTTTCATGAATTTTTTTACTTTTTATTTTTTTATTGTTCTCTACATATGAAGAATTTATTTTATATTTAATTTATTTCTTTTTTGTGTTATTAATTTATATTTATTACAAAATTATTTTTTCTCAAGGTGATGATTGACTGTCAATTAAATACTTTTATGCCTAATTTTCATTGTGGTGTATGATGATGATTTTATAGTTTCAAATAAAAAATTTGTGTTCGTAAAATATTAAATGGCATGGTATTGATTAAAATTAGGAGTAAATTACAATAAAAAAATTACTAGTAAGATGAGAATTCTATATATCCTCATGCCATATTTTTATTTTCTTGTAAAGTTTCTTTTAAACACATATTGAAAGGCAAAAAATAACACATCTCAATGATATATTAAATGTGACAACTTATTATAATTATTATAAAAATTATCATTCTTCAAGATAATAGAATTCCAATGGAATTTGGAATAAATTATAAATTGAACTTAGTATCATTTTCACTCTATTTCAATACATTATATTGGATTCCAATTTAAATTGGATTCTGAGTGATAATCCTTAAAAAGATTTTCTTGATATCCATGGCTCAAACGAGACCGATCGTAAAGGATGGATAGATCATATATATCCTACCATAACTCTTGTTGGTACATATAATGACTTAATTTAATTTCTCTATAATATTTGGAAATCTATTGGATTTATTTATTTTGTTTTACCAAAAAGGATTATAAATGAGTAGAAGTTAGTATTTATTTATCCATGACCAGAAGTGTCAAGCTTGAGTTTTGGGCATAAGTTTCCTTTGAGAGGTTTACCCTCAACATGGGACTTTTCATTATCTGAATCTAAATAAGTCCCAATAAAAATATCAAACATCAATTAAAAAGTATTTTCTTCTTGTACTAATAAAAATAAGTTATTTTGAAAAAGAAATTGAGGGTAGACTCAAAGATTGAGGTATTGGATTCATATATCCTCTATCTTTATATGAATAATCACTCAATGTTCTTAATAAAACATATATATTATTGTTTTTACTATTTGAAATTAAATAATTGTCTTCATATTTTCTTTTTTTTATGTTCTATTAGTTTAAATTCATAAACGTTGATAATAATTTATTAAAAGAAAATGATTATTTGTCAGTTAGATTAATTTTGTGCCTAGTTTTGCTTGTGGTATATGATGATGCTGATTTATATAGATTCAAATAAAAATCTCAATATCTTAAACTATTTAATGACAGGTAACTCAAGCAAACAAGTGTGAAGATATATGACTTTCGAATAGAATAAAATGTTTATTTTCTTAAATAAAAAGGGTATGTTGGAAAGAAATATAGTGCGCGGATACATTTAAGCTATTTTTTCTTTCTTTCTTATGTTCGATATTCATTTATTCATATATCAATTATATCTTAAATTAATATTACTTAATCAAAATGTACTATAGATGGTACAACTGAGAAAATACTCAAGAGGATCAAAGGAATTTTGTACGAAGGATATGAATGACAATTTATTTTCTAATAAGGCAAGAGAATTAGTATTTTAAAATACTCATATATAAGTTATGACTATACTAAGGCAATGAGATATATAAAAAAAAGAACTAATATCAACAAATGCTATTGAGATTGACTCTTTATTATTAAGGTATTTCATGCATAAAACTTGAGAGGTCTCATGGACAATAGTTGAAGTGATGAAAAAGATATGGAAGAGGATGAGTAACACAAATATCGAAATAACTCATATTATAAGGGAAGGAAATCGATATGCTAATCATCTTGAGAATAAAACAGTAGATGGAGGAGAAGAAAATACGTAGTGTTTCATGGATCTAGAAATATAGGGAAGGAGACTAATTAATAGTGATAAGTTAAACTGCCCTTATGTAAGGATCAAATCATGCAAGGATGAAAATTTGCGGTGAAAAAGGGAAGGTGTTCACCGCTTATCATGAGCAAATCTCCTGATGGATAAGAACATGATAAACAAAACTTTTAGTTAATCTAGTTTCTTTTATTTCAAGTATTCATGGAAGATAAAAATACAATGAAGAAATTTTGGATCTTTATTGAAAAGTACATAAACAAATTTGATGTAATAATGTATTACAACATTTGTGTATTCTACCAAAAGAAAAAGTATCCTTCTGTATGTTATTTTTCGTTTTTCTATCATATTAATTTAGATTCACTTATTGTTGATAATGATAAATATTTTTTTGAAGAAAACAATTGTTTGTAATTTAGATTAATTTTTTTACCAGGTTTCTTTGTGGTATATGATGATAATTTTTATAGATTCGAATAAAATCTTGTGTTCTTATTTTTTTAACATATAAATTCCATAGTATTGAATCAAAATCGGGAGTTGTGAATAGGACTAAAATATTCACTTCAAAGAAGTATATGCTATTTATTCTGATGACATATATTTGAAATAAAAAAAATGTATCTCAATGAAATATTTAACATGATAACTCATTATAGAAATTATGGTTCTTCATAATAAAGGACATCCAATGAAATTCAGAATAAATTGAATATTGTAAATAATTCATTTTTCATTATACCATATTGACTCTCCGACTAATTTGAATTCCTAGGGACACACTATTACAATACTTTTTTCATATCAAAAGCTCAAAATCAAGACTTCTGGTCAAGGCTGGATGAAATATATATGTCTCTCCACAACTACTGTTGGTACTAATAACTTAATTCACACTCTCTTGCATATTCTAAAATATGTTGGAATAAGAGTTACCAACAACATTTTGTTGGAGAAGAAATTAATATTCCTTCATCCATAATTAGAAGTGTCAAGTTCAAGTCTTGGTTATGGGTTATCTATGTTAGAAAGAGGTTTACCCTCAATTTGGAACTTCCCATTATCCGAAGCTAATTGTGTTTAATAAGAATATCATATACCAAGTAAAAAAATATATCCTTCGTCTACTAATGAAAATCATATATTTGCTAAAAAGAATTAGAGGGTAAGCTCAAAGATTATGAGATTAGTCTCATCAAATCTCCATCTCTTTGTAAATAACCACAATCATCTTAATGAAATTTTTTACTTTTCAATTTTTTATTGTTCTCCACATATGAAGTATTGATATTGTATAAATTTTATTTATTTTTTCTGCTACTAATTTAGATTTATTACAATAATATTTTTTTAAGGAGATGATTGATTGTCAATTAAATAATTTATGCCTAATTTTTATTGTGGTGTATGATGATGATTTTATTGTTCCAGATAAAAAATTGTGTTCTTAAATTTTTAAAGAACATGGTATTTAATTAAAATCACGACTAAATTACAATAGTAATTTACTAGTAAGATGAGAATTATATATATTTTGATGCCATATTTTTATTTTCTTATGAAGTTTATTTTAAACACATATTGAAAGGCAAAAAATAACCCATCTCAATGAAATATTAAAATGTGACAATTTATTATAATTATTTTCACTTCATTTCAATATATTACATTGAATTCCAGGTTAATTTGGATCTTGGGTGACAATTTCTAACAACATTTTTTTCATATCCAAGGCTTAAACCCGAGACCTATAGTTATGGATGGATAGATCATATACATCCAACCATAACTCTAGTTGGTATGTAAAATGACTTAATTTACTTTCTCTACAATATTTAACAATCTGCTGGATTTGTTTATTTTGTTTTACCAACAAGGATTATGATTGAGGAGAAGTTAGTAGTTATTTATCCTTGATCGGAAGTGTCGAATTTGAGTTTTGGGCATAAGTTTCTTCGGGGAGGTTTACCCTCAACTTGGGACTTTCCGTCTGAATCTAATTGAGCCCAATAGAAATATCAGACATCATTAAAAAATATTTTCTTTTTGTACTTATGAAAATAAGACATTTTGCAAAAATAATTTGACGGTAAACTCAAAGATTGTGGTATTAGATTCACAAATCCTCTATCTTTTCATGAACAACCACTCATCTCTCACATAAAACATTTACAATTTTTTAACTCTCTAAAAATAAATTATTTTCTTCATCTTCTTCTTTTCTATGTTCTATTAATTTAAATTCATTTAATGTTGATAATATTTTTTGTAATAAAAATGGTTATCTGTTAGTTAGATTAATTTTATGCCTAGTTTTTCCTATGATATATGATGGTGGTGATTTTTAGAGCTTCACATTAAATCTCATGATCTTAAGCTATTTAATGAGATGGTACTGAATCAAACAAGTGTGGAGATATAGGACTCTTGAATAGAATAAAATATGCATATTATTAAAATAAAAAGGGTATGTTCGCAAGAAATATAGTGTGTGGATATTACTTTTCAAATGTAATAGAGATGGTACATCTAGAGAAAATCCTCAAGATAATCAAGGTGATTTTGTAGGAGGGATATGAATGTCAATCTATTTTCTAATAAGCCAAAAGAATGAGTATGTTACAATACACCAATACTCAGATATAAGTTATTACTATACTAAGGCAATGAGATATATAAAGAAGTACTAATATCAACAACTGATAATTGAGATTGACTCTTTATTGTTAAGGAATTTCATTCTTAAAACATGGTAGATCTAATGGACAATAATTCAAGTGATGAAAGAGATATAGACGAGGATGAGTAATAGAATATCTAAACAAATCATATAATAAGGGAAGGAAATTGACATGCTAATTATCTCGAGAATACAACAATAAATAAGGAGAAGAAAATACGTAGTTTTTCATGGATCTAGGAGTATAAGAAAGAAGACTAATTAATAATGATAAGTTAAACTACCCTTACATAAGGATCAGATCATGCGAGAGATGAAAAATTGCGGTGAAAAGGGAAGGTCTTCACTGCTTATCATGAAAAAATCTCCTGATGTGAGGAGTACATGATAAACAAAACTTTTAACTAATTTATTTTCTTTTATTTCAAATATTCATGGAGGATAAAAGTACATAGACAAATTTTGTGTTAACTTTCTATGATTGGCTTGGTAAAAAAAACATAATTAAACTGGTTAAATAGATATGAATCATATCAATGATTCACCCAACACAGAAACATACAATCATACAAGAACTTAACATCAAACACCAACACAACAATTACATAATAATAAGCAAAGGGAAATAACAAGAACCTATAAGAACATATTAAGCATGGTAACATGTAGATTAAATTGAAGCGCTAAGTTTAATTTTACACTGCTAGGGTTGATTGATGTGCAACGTAGGTTATTTACTTAGGATGCTACTTCTCTTGTACACAAATAGATCTTTTCGGAAGAAAAATGAAAAGAAATGAAAATATCAATCTCACTATGGGGCACAATGTCTCAGACCAAAAGAAATAAAAAGTAAAAACATAATTATAAATATATTTTTGAAGGAAATGATTATTTTAATTTACATTATTTTTTTACTAGCTTTCTTTGTTGTATGTGTAGATTATTTTTATTGATCCAAATAAAATCCTATTTTCTTACTTCTTAACCTAAAAATTTCATGGTTTTTAATCAAAATAAGAAGTAAATATATAGTACTTAAAAAATTCACTACTAAGAAGTAAATTCTATTTATTCTACTCACATATTTATATTTTCTTTTCAACAGATATTGAAAGTTCAAAAATAACATATCTCAATGAAATATTAAAGATGATAACTTATTGTTATTGAAATTGTGGTTCTTCATAATAAATGAGTTCTGATGGAATTAAGAAAAATTTGAAAATTGTAATTAATATTTTATTCACACGGTTTTCATTATACCATACTGATTCTCCGACTAGTTTGAATTTCGAGGGACACACTAACAATATTATTTCATATCTAAGGCTCAAACTCGAGACCTCTGGCTAAGGATGGATGTTTCATATACATCCTTCCATAACTATTGTTAGTCTAATAATAACTTAATTCACCCTCTCTTCCATATTTCGCAATATGTTGGATTAAGTTATTCAGTTCTACAAACAATATTGTGTTGGATAAGAAGTTAATATTACTTCATCTTAGCCAGAAGTGTCAAGTTTGAGTCTTGGGCATGACTTATCTTTGTTAGAAAGAGTTTTACCTTCAATTTGGAACTTTCCATTATCCAAAACTAATGGTGTCCAAATAAGAATATTGGACACCAAGTAAAAGACATTTTCTTATTTAATTATGAAAAATAGATTTTGCCTTAAAAATTTGGGGATGAGCTAAAAGATTGTGAGATTAGACTCATCAAATCTCCATCTTTTAGTTAATAAAAGATATCAATAATGCACCCAACAATAATAAAAACACAATCATAGAAGAACTCAAGAACATAAATGCAAACACCAACATAACAATAAGCAAAGGGGAGTAACAAGAATCTACAAGAACCAAATAAGCATCGCAACATGCAGACTAAATCCAAGCCCTAATTTTAATTCTACACTACCAGGGTTGATTGATGTGTAATATAGGTTATTTACACTTTAGGATGCTACTTCTATTGTACACAAATAGATATTTTCTAGAGAAAAAATGAAAAGAAATGAAAAGATCAATCTCACCATGGGGCACAAAGTCTCTGAAAATAATTTTAAAAAAAAGAACAGAAAATTCCACTTATTGTGTGACACTCAAGTTTTGGGGTTATTTTAGAATGATTAAATTTTTCGCTCTACTACTATTATAATTTTACTTACCACATTTCTATTATAGTGTTGGATTTTAGGTTGACTTGTATTTGTGGGATAGACGAGTGTCATCATGTCCAACTTTGGATTCTAATATTTGTATTCTCTATATAAATGGTATCCTTATATGTGTTGTTTTCTTTTTTCCTATCCTATTAATTTAGATTCATTTATTGTTGATAATGATAAATATATTTTTGAAGGAAATGATGGTATGCAATTTAGATTAATTTTTACTAGCTTTCGTGACAGTATGTGATGATGATTTTTATAAATCCAAATAAAATCATGTTTTCTTGTTTCATAACCTATAAATTTCATGGTTCCGAATTAAAATCATGAGTAAATAGTAGTTAAGAAAAATCACTACTAAGAAGTAAATTCTATAAGTCTAAGATATTTTATAGATTGTACATCTAAAGTAAATCCTTACAAAGGATCATCGGAACTTTGTAGAAGGATATGAATGACAATATTTTGTAATAAGGCAAAAGAATGAGTATTTTAAAATACACCAATACTCAAATAGAAGTTATTACTATACTAAGGCAATGAGTTATATAGAGGATAACTAATATCAACGGGTGATAAAGAGATTGTCTCCTTATTTTTAAGGTATATGATGCTTAAAACTTGTGAGGCCTCGCGGACAGTAATTGAAGTGGTAAAAGAGATATGGATGAGGTTGAGTAACTAAAATATTTGAATAACTCATTTATAAAGAAAGGCAATCAACATGCTAATATTTGCAACACTAGATGAAGGAGAAGCAAATACGCAGTATTTCTTGGATCTGGGAGTTTAGGGGAAAATACTAATTAATAATTATTAGCTAAATTGCCCTTACATAAGGATCAAACCATACGAGAGATGAAAAGTTTGCATTAAAAATGGAAGGAGTTCACTAATTATAATAATCAAATCCCCTGATGAGAGGAGAATATGATAAACAAAACTTTTAACCAAATCTAGTTTTGTTGATTGTAAGTATTCACGAAAGACCAAAAACAACGACACACTTTCGGATCTTTATTGAATAGTACATAAACAAATTTGGTGTAATCTTTCTAGGATTGGCTTAGTCGAAAGTAAAATTGTTCAATGGATATGACTCATGACAATGATGCACCCAACTACATAAAAGCACAACCATACAAGAACCCAAGAACAAAAAAGCAAGTAATAACACAATAAACAATACATAATAACAAGCAAAGAGAAATAAGAAGAAGTTGCAAGAACCAAATAAGCATGACAACATGAAAATTAAATTCAAGATCTAATTTTAATTATATATTGCTAGGGTTAATTTATTTTCAATGTATGGTATTTACACTTTCGGATTCTACTTCTATTGCACACAAATAGATCTTTTCCAGTGCAAAAGAAATGAAAATATGATTCTCATCGTGAACCACACAATTTAGACCAAAAATATAAAAATAAGAGAAAATTCACTTACCATGCATCACTTAGAGAACAACAACATAGACGAATTCTAGTTAAAAGGATGGGAAAGTATGAATAGGGGAATAAGCGCCTAGACAAGAATCTAATTAGAAGTCTTGATGTTCCATTCTTTGAAGATCAAGCTATTGGAGATATTGACAAGAGTGAGAAACCAGATTCTCAGACTGATGAGAGTTAGTTAATGTTGATCCAATTCCTATTATTGACACATCTTCTGCACATGAACGAACCAAGATAATGAAGAGAGTGTAGAACATATAATTGTTCCTACTAATGATTTTATGGTTGATAATCAACCAACTCATGTTGGGATGACCGTTTCGGATGCTCCCAAAACATCTTGTAGAAGATGTACTAGAGAGAAGCGAAACTCAACACGTTATTCTCATGATGAGTTTAATCTATTGACTAACATGGGAGAACCTGAAGGTTATGATGAAGTCATGTTAGATAATAGAAATAAGTGGAAAGAACTCATCGTAGACAATCATGAGTTTTGTAGAAGTGTAGCAGGCAGGAAGCCTGTCAAAAGTTCTTGCACTTGAAGTCCATTTGGCCCCTTGGCTAGAGGGGGAGTTTGTTGGGATATTGCCCATGTTCCAACCAAAGGCCCATGGACTAATCCTACTTGGAAAAGGATTGAAATTATTCTCTTTATTTAGTTTCCAATTCTTTTAGGAAAAGGATTAAAATTGTAATCCTATTTGTAGTTGGTTTTGGCTTTGTAAGGAAAAGCACAACTCTATAAATAGATGATGGTCTTGAAAGAATAATTTAATTGCTCATTCATATTTTCTTTGAAATACATTAGAACTTAAGATAGGTTTTTTAGAGAGCTTTCAACAAGAGAAAAGAGAGAAGGAAAAGGGTTCTTTTGCTGCACTCTTTTTCTCCGACCAACAACGTTCAGATCGTTTTTCTCAATTAAATAATCATTTTATCAGGCTAAAATTTGGATTGAGTGTTCTTGACATCTTCGTGGTTTATTCGAACGGTGAATATCAAATTCGAACATCAGCAAGATCCTGTTTTAGGTCCCAAACAGAAGCTGGGTTCGGGTGGGATTTTTTTCTATTTATCTTTTATTGGTGTAGCTATTTGAAGGATTTTTCCACGTTAAACTTGGTGTTCTTTATTTTTTTCTATTTATCTTTTTTTGAAGTGGTAAAAGAGATATGGATAAGGTTGAGTAACTAAAATATCTTAATAACCTATATTATAAAGAAATCTAACAAACATGCTAATGAATACAATACTAAATGAAGGAGAAGAAAATATGTAGTATTTCTTTGATCTGGGAGTTTAGGGAGGGATACTAATTAATAATGATTAGCGAAATTGCCCTTACATAAGGTTTAAATCATACAAGAGATGAAATGTTTGGGTGAAAATGGAAGGAGTTCACTAATTATCATGAACAAATCCCCTGATGGGAGGAGAATATGATACACAAAACTTTTAACTAAATCTAGTTTTGTTGAATGCACTAAAAGACCAAAAATAATGACACACTTTTGAATCTTTATTGAGTAGTACATAAACAAATTTGGCGTAATCTTTCTAGGATTGGCTTAGTCAAAAACAACTTAATTGGATTCAATAGATATGACTCATACTAATGATGCACCCAACTACATAAAATCATAACCATACAAGAACCCAATAACAAAAAACCACACTAACAAAAATAAACAATACATAATAACATACAAAGAGAAATAAGAAGAAGCTACAAGAATAAAATAAGCATGGCAACATGCAGATTAAATCCAAGCCCTAATTTCAATTTTACATTGCTAGGATTAATTGATTTTCAATGTATGGTATTTACACTTTAGTATGCTACTTCTATTGCACACAAATAGATCTTTTCTTGTGCAAAATCAAAAGAAATGAAAATATGATTCTCATTTTGAACCACACAATTTAGACCAAAAATATAAAAATAAGAGAAACTTCACTAACCATGTATCACTTAAAGAACAACAACATAGACGAATTCTAGTTAAAAGGATGGGAAAGTATGAATATGGGAATAAACGCCTAGACAACATCAAGAAACACAAAAAGAAGGCTAGATGAGCTTCAGAATAGAAAATCTCAAGTGGAACCACTAGATGAAACTTTTCAGATCCTAAATAATTTAAATAGATAAAACGCTAAAGCATTCGAAAGAAAATCTTGAAAATGAGAGATTTGCCAATTCAAAATTCTGTTGAGTTTCAAAATGGAATTTTATTGATTCCATCCGTCTCAAAATGTGGAAATTGATCTATGGGAGTTTTCGGTTTAAGATTTGGAGTATTTTTTTAGGATTTTAGTTGTTAAGTTGGAAATTTATGAAATTTTAGCATTTAAGTTGACTTAGTTCAACATTTGGAATTGGGATAGTCCGATGAGAACTCTAAGTGCTTTGTTGGATTCAGGGAATAATTTCAAGCCTAGGTGAGATCATGGTTGAACTTTTAAAGGATCCGAGCTTGATGTAGCCTTTATGAGTGCTATGTTCATTTCTTTTGACTTTCGAAAATGCTGAATCAAAAGGACCTTAGATTCATATGTTGATGGTTCCATTGAGTTCATAACGTCGAGTATATTCAAATTGCATATTAGGTTTGTGTGTATGGGGTCCCAAATGAATTCTGAGGTTCCATTTGATGATTTGAGAGTTAATTGTGTTTTCTGGTTCATGTTGACCTTGCGATCACAAAAGATATTCACCTTCATGAGGGAAGTGTTAGTTAGTGAAGATCACTTCGCTTTCGGGAAGGGTTAAGTGTTCATACCTTCGTAAAAGTGGGGGCTTATCACAATTGTGACCTTGTTATTAGCAAAGGTGAGACATGAAAGAAAAGGCCGATTAATTTTAGGGGTTCGCTTAAGCGAACATGGGTTTGGTTAAGCAACATTAGAGAGGGTTTTGGACTGCAATTTCGGGGGTTTGCCCAGTTTTCCCCATTTTTGAAATTTCGGAAAACCTTGGAGGAAATTGCAAAGAGATTTCCTGTGCCAAATTATTTGGTTAAACATTTGTGATCCTAAGACTTTAATTCCTTTTTATCATTTATGGATTTTAACATCAAAACTTGGTATTTTGATTGATAAATGACAAGGTTTTTCAAGAACTTGAGTTCTAATATAAAATAGTGATTATGAACTAATTTTACATCCTTTTTGAAATGGTTTTCACCAACGAGTTCCAAATGCCTTAATTAATGTTTCAAATAAAAACTTTTGGATTCAAATCTCATTTGATGAATTGGTTTTTTGAGTTGATTTGATCAATTTTCAAAATCAATGATTTGATTGTTGTTATTTCCATAATCTTATTGTGATTACTTAATTGAATTAGATTATGTGACTTTGGATATTGTTCGAAAAGGGAATCCTCATGTCTTGAATTGTTTTTTGATTGAATTGAGACAAGTGATCTTCTAAGCCTTGTAAAACTTGTAAAAAATCTTGTATTTCCGTTCATTGTGTGTGTTGTGGAATAACAGGAATGAGGTGATGGGTTCAATTATTCCACTTGATTGATCATAATTAATAAAAATGGGATTAATGAAAAATGAAACATGTTGATATTTCTGTTTTGTTAATTGCCTTGTTGTGGATCCTAAATTATTGATGGACGAAATGCTTTGATGGCATCATTGTGAACCTGAAATTGCTTATATTTATCTTCTCTTCCTTATGATTTGAAATTACTTATTTATATTGAATTCTATGCATAGTGCTGAGACATGTGGTAATTGTGCCAAAGAAAATGACGTTGGATGGTTATATTGATATTGATGCTATTATGGGTATTATTGATGTCGAGGTCTTTGCCAATAAATTTTATTGATATCGAGGTCATTTTTTGTGAGTGTTATTGATGTTGAGATCATTATTTAAGAGTGTTATTGAGCTCAAGGTCATTATCAGTGATTTCATGGTCTGTGGGTGCTTCTCTTTAGTCTCGGTTGATATTGTGCATGATAATCTTGATATTTGCATTCAGTATACATGATTATTGTTATTGATGCCCGTGATACTTGTGATTTTTATCTGTAATACTTGGGATTGATCTACTTGATAATTATGAATGACATAGTTGATACTTGTTAGTTGTTGAACTGTGAAAGTTAGACTGTAATTGGTAAGACTGGTGAGTTATGTATTATAAATTGTTAAGTTGAACTGATTTATATGCAGGTTATAGTTGAGGTGCTTTGGTTGGGAGAAAAGGAGTACTCATAGCTTGGTTTTTCCTTTCTTAGTAGGTTACTTATTGAGTACCGTGTTGTTTGATACTCACTCCTTGCTTCCAGACTGTGTAGGTTCCGAGCCTGGACTCATGTGATCTTTCTTCTTTATCTATTTTTTAAGCTTTCTGAGATACATTGAAAGGTATTTGCTTGTCATCCCGGTGGCCGCTCTTGTTCTTTACCTCATGTTTTGTTTTATTTGAGAAATAAGGGAATTGAAACTTGTATCATCTTTCATATTTTGTAATGTTATACTAGAGGTTTGTAAGAACTAGGTTTTGAGCTTATTTTAAACTAAGATTTTTTTTCTAAATAGTTGATATTATTTTACTTTTCGTATTTCTTTTGTATTATTAGTTTTAGGACTGACTTGTTTTGGTAGGCTAAACGAGTGCCATCACAACTTCTTTTGGATTGTGACAAAAGGCCCTAGGTTCATAGGTTTCACGTTTGTACAATGCAAGTCTAAGTAAGATCTCGAGGATCGATACAAAAATGTATGTACTTATCTTTGAGAGGCTCTAAAGACTGTTAGGAGACTTTCTTTTATTCACTTTTTCTTATCGTGCATGATTACCTTTGTTAGTTCTTAATTTTTGCCTGTTATTTTTGCAAATATCAAGGACGCAAGTTCTATTTCCATTGGTAGAGTGGAGGTTGTCCTCCATTCGGTTTTTGAGACCTCATACAATTATAGGGGTAGTTCTTGAGCTAGAGGTCGTGCACATGGAGTAGCACCAGCTAGAGGTCATTTCTGTTGAGCGACATTAGCTAGAGTTTGAGTTAGAAAGATCCCACTGAGCCATATATATTGAGGCAGTTAAGGACTAGATTTCTCTTGAGTTTACAACTCTTTTGTTCAAGATACCTTTTGAAATATATTGGGTGTGTTATATAACTTCTCTAAAGGTTGTATGCCCAGTACACCATAAGGTTCTCATACGAGAGTAGGGGCGCAGACCCCACATCACCAATAGAGATGGTTATTTATGCTCAGATGGGTTAGCCATTAGCGGTTGTTGCACCGATTGTTGGTGCACATATTGCTCTTAAGGTAATTTTGACAATTGATGAAAAATGGTGTTAGAAGAGGTTTCAAAAGATGAAACCACCCTAGGGTGGTAAGAGCTAGGATTCTCATGAGCTCTTAACTTTGTGCCATCAGATGTTAGAGACAGTGGATATAGTTGATGCACATGGTGTTTGTTTTATTTCACATTAGCTCTATGCACCTACAAGCGAGTAGTGGAGGACTTATATGACATCTAGACAAATTGGATCTCTTCTGATAGAGTGGGATGTGTAATATAGTTCTTTTTCAGGACATTCATTCTTTAGGAGCGTGAGCGAGGAGAGATCTTTGAGATTTGAGGAATGGAGAAAGTGTTGCTGGTTATTAAAAAGTAAGAAACCCGTTTTCATGAGCTATTTAGGCATGATATTACTATTGTTTTGGATGAGGCACAGAGAGTTCATAGGTTCGTGATAGGATTAAATTTCACCATCATGGCTTATGTGTTTAGAGTATCCAAAAAGGGGCTTCCTTCCGATCCATTGAGAGTACCTACAAGGAGGCAGAGTTGATGGTTAGAGAGAAGCTTAGGAACCCCAAGAGTGGACAAAGCATTTGAGGGTCCTATGGTTTTGGCCGAGGTGGCCAGGGCAGCTCATCTGGTTCACCACAGTATTCATCCACATTGAGGTCTTATTTTTGATATGGAGATCCAGGTCATATGATTCGACAGTGTCATTAAAAATTCACTCAGGACCCCATCATACTTATTTAATTACTCTAACTAAATTCAGAGTTCAGTTCGGTAAAGGTAGCAGGGAATCTAGTAGGGGTGTTAATGCTCAGCAGGGTGGAGGTCGAGGCACTACTCTAATTGGAGGTGGTCGAGAGGTACAAGTGTTATATTTTTTCAGGGAGGCAAAATGATGAGATTTCTAACACTGTGATTACAAATATCTTCTTAGTTTTCCGTCTATATTGTTAGATACGAGGTATTCTTTCTCGCACGTGTCTACATACTTTGTGTTTCTATTTGATATAATGTACGATACTGCACGTATTCCTATTTATATTTATTCATGGGTGGGTGAGTCTTTTGTGGTCCATCGAGTGTATCAATCTTTTTTTGTTTCTTTGGTTGGGTATGATACTTGAGTAGACTTCATCATTCCAAAAATGATGGACTTTGATATTATTTTTTATATTGATTGGCTCTTCTCACATCATGTTATTCTTGATTGTTATGTTAAGACTGTCACAATAGTGATGCTAAATTTTAGTGGTTCTTATCCAAGAAAATTTATCTCTTTCATTTGAGCTTAGATATTAGTTGATAGATGGTAATTGTTTTATTAGGCCTTTATTCAGAATACTATCATGGAGCCACCTCCTATGGATTTTGTTCCTGTGGTTTAAGAGTTCTTGGATGATTTCCTTCTGATATTCCAGATGTTTCTATGGGTAAGGATGTTGATTTGGATATTGAATTGGAGTTAAGAACTAAGCACATCTCTATCTCTCATTGTCGTATGTTTCCACAAGAGTTGAAAGAGTTGAAGAATTGATTGTAGAACTTGTTGAGCAAAAGGTTTATTTGCCTAGTGTATCTCCATAAGGTACCCTTATCTTGTTTGTGAATAAGAAATATGGAACCATGAGGATGTGTACTGACTACCAATAGTTGACCAAAGTGATTTTGTGAAGAACAAATGCCCTTTTCCTCGTATCAATGACTTATTTGACAAACTTTAGGGATCATCTTTTTTTTTTAAGATTGATTTAAGGTCAGGCTATCCTCAGTCATAGAAAAGGGAATCAAAATATCCCTAAGATATCTTTCAGGACTCGATATGGGCAATATGAGTTTCTTGTGATATCTTTAAGATTAATTTATTCCCTGTACCATTCATGGACTTAATGAACAGGGTGTTCCGATAATATTTGGATTTATATCATAGTCTTTATTGATGGCCTCTTTGTGTACTCCAAAACTAAGGAGGACCATGATCGACATTTGACTCCAGCGGTTGAGAGAAGAGAAGTTATATTTCAAGTTCTCAAAGTGCGAGTTTTGGCTTAATTCTATTGTATTTCTAGGACACGGGGTGTCCAAAGGGGTATTCGGGTGGATCCAGGCAAAGATTAAGAGTTTTATGGGACTACCAGGAAATTATTAGTGATTTGTCTTGAGATTCTCCACTACTAAATCTCTTTTGACCAGATTGACTTGACACTCGACAGAGTGTAAAATTCTAGTGGTCTAATGAGTGTGAGGAAAGTTTTCAAAAGCTCAAAACTTTATGGAATTCGTCTGATGTGTTTACTTTACACGAGTAGGGCATGGACTTTATTAATTATTATGATGATTATAGAGTCAAGTTGGGGCTGTTCTGATACAGAAAGGGAAGGTCATCGCCTATGCTTTTAAGCAGTTGAAGACCCATGAGAATAAATACCCTACTCATGATTTAAAGTTGACAATTATGGTAATCCTACTTAAGATATGGCATCATTATGGTGGAATTATTTATATGGGGTGTATTGTGATTTCTTTACTAACTACCAGAGTTTTATATACAGTTTCTATCAGAGGGATCAAAACTTGAGGAAAAGCATATGGCTTGAGTTACTAGAGGATTATGATATCACCATATAGTATCATCTAGGGAAGTCCAATATGGTGGATGATGTTTTGAGTAGGAAAACTTCTAGCATAGAGAGTCTTGCTGCTATTTGTGTTAAGGAGAAATCATACGCTAGAGATGCTCAGAGGTTAGCCAACGGACTTGTTCAGTTGTAGATTTCTAAAGAGACTAGTGGTTTGATTGCTTTCATAGAGGCCCAATATTCCTTAGTTTAACAGATCCTAGGGCATCAATTTGACGATCATAAGTTGTGTCTCATTCGAGACAAAGTCTTGAGAGGGAAAGTCAAAGAGGTTGTCCTCGATTTTGATAGTATCTTAAGGATCGAAAGAAGGATTTTTGTAACCAAGGTGGGCAAGATAATTATACTGATTCCTTAGGAGGCTCATTTTTCTTGGTATTCCATTCATCTAGGAGCAACAAAGATGTATCATGATTTGAATCAAATTATAGGTGGTGTGGCATGTATAGGGATACTGCAGTTTGTATATCTCTATGTTTTACTTATCAACAGGTCAGAGGTATTTATTAGAGGATGTGTATTCCTACATTGAAAGGCAAGTGTATTACTAAGTATTTTGTTGTGGGTTACCTATCACTGTTGGTGGTTATGGATAAATATGAGTGGTTGTAGATAGGTTAATCAAATCCACCTATTTCATCCCTTCTTCGGTGAAATATACAACTGAAAAGTTAGCCCATCTTTATATTAGACAGATTTTTCCACTTCATAGAGTCTTTGCTTACTTTGTTTTCAATTGAGGTTTATTGTTCACTTCTTATTTATGGAAGGATTTACCACACAGTTTGGGTAATCATATACACATATGAGTACGAACTTTCATCCTCTGATTGATGGGCAATCATAGTGGATGATTTAGGTGTTGGAGATATGCTTCGAGCATGTGTTATCGAATTAGTCACTATATGTGAAAAGAATTTCCCTTAGTACAGTTTGCCTACAACAACATTTATCACTCTAGTATTCAGATAGACCCATTTGAGGCATTAAATTAAAGTTAGTGTATCTCTCTAATCAGTTGGTTTGATTTGGCTCAGATGGAATGTTTAGATATTGTCTTACTTAGAGAGGCTATGGAGCATGTTCATATGATTCAGACTAGATTTTTGATATCCTAGAATCGATAGAAAAGTTATGTATACCAATGAATTTGATCCCTACTATTAATGGGGAGTGATCATGTTTGGCTCCAAGTGTTACACATGAAGGGTGTGATCATGTTTTAAAAGAAGGAAGTGCTTAGCCCTAGGTTCATTGGACCTTTTAAGATTTTTATCTAAGTAGGAGAGATGACCTATAAGCTAGTCTTTCCTCCTATCTTATTAGTTATGCATCCTATGTTTCATATCCCCATGCTCCGAAAGTACGTGCCAGATAATTCCCACATGTTTTTACTTGATTCAATAGTTTTTGGTCATGACTTGTCATTTGGGAAGGATCTTATAGCCATCTTGGATGGGAGGGTATAAAAGCTTAGGACCAAGGAGATTGCTCCGTGAAGGGGCACTGGAAGCACAATTCAGTTGGTGAGGTGACTTAGGAGTCAGAGTTCGACATGTATGCAAGATATCCTTAACTTTTGAGGCTCCAGGTACTTTATATTATTTATGATAAAAAATGAACATGGTTTTCGGTGGTGGATAATGAAATGACCCAATTAGTCATTCTTGGGAATTTTGTAAAAATGACTATTTTAACCATCTCTATATTTAACCTGGGCTACATTTTAAAGTTTTTTCAATATTTGAGTAAAAATTTATGAATTATGTATGTTTTGGGTTTTGAAAGGCTAAAGTTCTTAAAAATAGATTTTGGTGGATTTTGGAGTTGTGAGTGTTGGAATAGAATTAGGTGGATTCCATTAGTCCCCAAATGTGGAAAGTGGTCTACAAGAGTTTCCGTTTTCAAATTCAATATTTTTGAGGATTTGAGGTCCTAAAATGAAAAAATGTAAACTTTTAGCCTTTGGGTTGACTTATGTCAACATTTGGAGTTTGGATGCTCATATTAGAATTTTGAGAGTTCCATTGGATACAAGCAATGATTTTAGGATTAAGTGAGTTCTTTGTTAAATTTTAAGAGGCCTAAGCTTTATTTAGCCTTTTTGGGTGTTATGTTCCTTTCTTGTGATTTTCACAAATGTCAATTAATGAGACCTTATATTTGTGTTCAATAGTTCCATTGAATTTGGAATGTCAAGTATAATTAAATTGCATATTTGGTTGTATTTACAGGGTTTCAAATGAATCCTAAGGATTTATTTGATTATCTGGAAGTTGGTTGTGTTTTTTGATCTCTATTGACCTCACGAGCGCGAAAGATCTTTGCTATCACGAAGGTTGCGTCAGCAAAGAACGATTTGATATTGTAAAGGATCAAGTGGCCAGAAAGTGAAGGTTTGTTGAAGATCACTAGCTTCGCATTAGTGAAGGTCAGCTCGCAAAGTGAAGGTTGAGTATCTATCGGGGTTCGCTTAAGTGGCATCAAAGAGGATTTTGACCTTCTTGAAAGGAATTAGAAAATCCATGAAAGGAATTTCAATGATATTTCTTGTGCTAAATCCTTTGACTAAACCATTGTGACGTAAAACTTCAAATCTATTTTTTATTATTTATGGATTTTAACATCAAAACTTAGGATTTTGATCGACATATTGCAAGGGTTTTTCTTGAACAGGAGTTCTAAAGTAAAATGGTGATAATGAATTCAATTTCATTCCTTTTTCAAAATAGTTTTCTTCAATGATTTTCAAATGCCTTGGGATGAAAGAAGTACTCGTATTCTAGCATAGTTTTGCATTGTTTAGTAGGTTTCTTGTTGAGTATCATGTTGTTTGTTACTCACTCTTTGCTCCTACACTTGTGTATGTTCTGAACCCAGCCCCATGTGATCTTTCTTCTTCATCTATTTTCTATTGATTGTTAGGATAGATTGAGAGGTATCTACTTGTCATCCCAGAGGACTATTTTGTTCCTTACATTATTTCTTGTTCTATTCGAGAAACAAATGCATAGAGACTTGTATTATCCTTCAAATTCTACATTATTGATGTACTGTGGTTTCATGGAACATTCAATGTTTTTTCCTTAAGTATAGTGTGTGTCTAAGGCCTTTTTGTTTTAGTTTAAATGTATTTTTCTCTTTGTTTGCAGAAAATCTGTCCAGGATAAAAACGTGGAAGAATTATGCTAAAATTGCAGAAATGACGACCTACGGAGCCATCGACGGTCCATAGACCCCTCGATAGTCCGTAGGTGACTACCGCCGTATGAAGAAAATATTGTTAAAAGAATATTGGGGAATTCTGACCAAGTGTGGGGATACGTAGGCTCTCGACGGACTGTCACCTCCACGACAAACCGTCATGCACATCCGTCATTGTTAACAGAAAGTATCTCCAGTAACCAACTTGAAAAGATTCTAACTGTGGAACGACGGGGAGCCTCGACGGTCCGTCGTAGCCTCAACGGTCCGTCGGTCCGTTCGTCGACTCAGACGCGTTTTTTTGGGCAGATTTTCCTTAAATAAATTTCCTTTTTATGTTAGGACTTCTTTATTATAAATACTGGTAAAAATGGAGGTTAGACTCTTGGGTATTTTTCAGTTTTATTGTTTTAGTTGTTGAACTTGTGATTTTGAGAATCATTCTATTTTTCGAAAATCGTTTGTTGCAAGAGTATTAATTAATTCAAGCAATTTTCTGGATTTTATTCAATCTCATCAAAATAAGTACATGAATTCTTATCAAACTAATATGAATTGTGTGATTATTAACATGGGTAACTAAATTCATAGCTAGGGTTGTGGGAACCATGGGTTATTAACAAGGTAAAAATTAGTTAAAATAACAATTCTAGAATAGTGTCTTGCATGTATTGATAATTCTTTCGTTTAGAAGTATTTTTAGTGAGTGCACGCATTAGAACTCGCCTTGTTGCTACTTGCCGGACCAAGGAGGCATATAATAAGAAAATAATTATCAACGTAGATTTAGTATATACTATCTAATAGGCTAGTATCGATTGGTGAGAAGTAACTACTAAGCCATACATCGATTATGATGTTTAATATGAGGTAAAGGTAAGGCTTAGTAAAGCACACACACGTAGCCGTACCAAGGTGCGGAGTTAAATTTCCTAGTTGCCGGACCAAGGAATTAGGGATACACAACATACCACTTTGAATGCAAGATACTAGCAAAGGATATAGCTATAATTACCGCGTTATGAACCTGTGGAGAACACTTAAGCCCTAGTTACTTTCATTACTTGATAAAAATCAAATCTTTGAATTTGTCACTTGTTTACTTAGACATAGCTAATTACATTTGTTACTTGAAACCCCCTTTTTGTTACTTTTTTCAGAAAGGACTTGACTAAATAGAGGTAATAGTAGGTTGAAGTTAAGTCTAAATCATTTTCCTCGTGGGATCGACCCCAACCTCATAGTTGGGTTCTTTACTTGATACGACCTCTTATATTTCTTTTCAAGAAGTAAATTTGAGCTTATCAAACTATTTTCTAGATTTGGCACCCATAATATGGCCACTCTTTACCATCCTCAAACTAGTGGGAAAGTTGAGGGGTCAAAGAGGGAGATTAAGCAGATTTTGGCAAAAACGGTGAATGCTAGTAGAACGGATTGGTCAAGGAAGCATGATGATTCACTTTGGGCCTACCAGACAGCATACAAGACTCCCACGGGTATGTCCCCATAACAACTTGTATATGGGAAGGCTTGTCACTTACCGGTTGAATTAGAGCATAAAGCCATGTGGGCAATGAAGACATTGAAAATGGATTGGAATGAGGCTGCGGAACAGAGGTTATTCGGGTTGAATGAGCTTGATGAATTTTTCTTGAAGGCATATGAAAGTTCAGCCCTCTGCAAAGAAAAGATGAAGAAGTACCATGACCAAAAGATTAAGAAGCGTGATTTTTTTGTTAAGGATTTGGTGCTTTTGTTCAATTATAGGTTGCGCTTGTTTCCAAGCAAACTCAAGTCCAAATGGACTGGTCTCTATTTGATCCCCCAACTAGTCCCTCGTGGTGAATTTGAGTTGGAGAGCAAGGAGGGTGTGAGGTTCAAGGTGAACGGGCAGCTAATCAAAATCTATCTAGGGAATTCTGAAACGGTGAATCAAGTGATCGAGGCATACCATCTTGATAAAGTATGAATTCAAGAGTCCTCCGTCGTCCTGCAACGTTAAATCAAGTGTTTATTAGGAGGCAACCCAATATGTATCCTCTAGTCAACTATAGGTTTTTCATGATTTTCTATGCATAATTGCATTATTTTTGTTTTATTACTTATGTCACGTCTGAATGTTCCTTTATTTTTTTTAGAAGTGTTGGCTAGAGCGTAAAGTAGGGTCTGTGTCCAAAAAGTGTCAAGAAAACACAAAAATGTTAGCTTAATGGGTGTTAAATGTGCAGGGACCAAATCACCAGAAATCTGCAAAAAATTGCTCTGGTGCACCCATTGACGGACCGTCGTCCCTTCGACGGACCGTCGGTAGGACCCGTCGTGCCCAGGTATTTTTTTTAAATTTTTCTAAGTTAGGACACTGTCGACAGAGGAGTCGACGGGCCGTCGACCGACTTACGGTCCATCGACGGGAATCATCGATCCCTCACCCACCAACCCGACCCAACCCGTCCGTCTACATATTAAAAGTTTTTAAGCTTTTCAGCTATCCACCTCTTCATATAACCCTCATAACCGTTTCCCTCCCTATTTCCTCTCATTTTCCCTACTTCCTCACCCATTAACTCCCATTCCATCATCAGATTCCCAAACATACCCCACTTCCACAAAATCCATTCTCTCCCTCAATCTTCCATCTTCTCAGTCTCCTTGTCGGTTGGTGTTCGTGGTGGTTGTTGTTGCTGTTCCACTACTAGTCGTTCATACTCTTATTCCTCTACTAAAGTTGTCAGGTATGTTGTTCTGATCTTCTAAGATTAATTGTCATTAATTTTCCTGATTACCTTGATGTCTAACTGTGTGGGAACTGAATTTCGGACCCTTTTGAATGCTAAAACTTACACCCAAAAGTCCTATGTCCCTTGGAACAACTACAATTGAAAGGGATGGGGGTGAATTGTTAATAATTGGCGTGTGTTTGCATGATTGTCTTCCTGACCTAGGGTTTGATTGGATACCAAAAACGCATGTTAAAACTAGGAAAATTCATGCCCGACGAATCATGGGATGTTGGGTAAATGTTTGGGAAACATAGGCTTATAAGGATACTTTGAATTAGTAAGATAAGGGAACCAAATTGGCTACAACACTTTGTCCTTGAAGGACGGTACGATACCCCGTCGACGGACCGTCGATCCCTCGACGGACCGTCATTGGTGTCCGTCAACCCCAACTTCCCTTGTTTACTCTAAGTGTCCCTCGACGGACCACTTTGACGGACCGTCGAAGGGGCGACGGTCCGTCCTGCACAACCGTCGACGGTGTCAGAACCTTTGCTTCTAATTTTCTATATAATAATCTAGTGTCCATCGACGGACCCTTAGGAAGGGCTGTCGTCCTTTAGATGGTACATCCTGCACAACCGTCAACACTGTTAAATACCTTTGTTTCTGACATTTTTAAAATTTATTCTGAGTACCCCTCGACGGACCCCCATGATGGATCATCTTGACCTCGACTGTCCCTTGTGCATAACCGTCGCCACTGTCAGAACCTTTGTTTCTGATGTTTTTAAAATTAATTCTAAGTGTCCCTCGACGGACCGCCATGACGGACCGTCGTTCCTTCGATGGACCGCCATGACAGACTGTCGTTCCTTGGATGGACCATCAATGGATCCTTTCTACACTCTATAATTCTGCACTGCATTCCTTTTTTGTGTTCTGCTCTTGTGTTTTCTGCTTTTGCATGTCTTGCAGGCTTACACTAGTACTAACTACTTCTCTTTGTAGGTACAAATGGCACCTAAACACGACCGTGTCTACTCACGTAGGCGTTCCAAGTCCATTGCTCTATCTAACCGGCTGGTCACAAGCTCAGACGATGAGCGTGACCCAGAGTATGTGCCACTAGGCACCCTTACTCCTACCCGTGTTGACCGTACCACTAGAACCACGCTCACCTAGGTCTCGCCCGGTGGAGTCACTGCCTCCCAGTTTGAAGAGGAGCGCATACTGACCGGTACACCTTCTAGGTCGGCTACACATTCCAAGGGAGCGTCTGGCTCTATGGAGGCATGCGGTTCTAAGAAAGATTCCAGATCTGTGGAGGCTTCCGGGTCTGAGGATACTTCTGCTTCTGCCTCGTCTGATGAGGCTGATAGTGATGACTCTACTCCAGCACCACAACTGGCGTCCCCGCTCCGGATGTTGATTAGACTAACGTGGTGGTGTGTCGAGGGGCAATATCAATTCTACAATAATGCCAAGATGCCCAATGACAAGGGGGTCATGACCCAGACCCTGACACTTGAGCGGTGGGTTCTCACGGGGAGTTTTCCCACCATATCGGCCATTCATGAGTTATTCACTAGACATTGGCTGAGTAAGAAGGCTCGAGATGTAGGCCGCTATAGCGAGGAGATGGTCCAAGAGATTTATGTCTCCTATGGGGCGACTTTCCGATCTTAGCTGGACAGGCGGGCAGCCCCCGCCAAACACGCACCATTTGAGTACGTCCGAGTCCGCAGCAAGCGGGTTGATATTTCCTTGCAGGCCATTCACAGGTTCCTCTATGGCGCGGATGTAGATGCCACCCAAACCCCTCTTATTGCCGAGTTTAATTATCGGTGGAAGTTTATCAAAGATGGTAAGTTCTAGCGTGGGCCAGATGTGACAGAAACCACCAAGCGGTGGATTGCACAGAACCTCTCCGTAGATGGTTAGGTTGCCGATTGGGTGCTGGAGCCCAAGGGAAGTATCAAAAAGGCCAACCTCACTTTCAAAACCAAGTTCTTATGGCTATTGGATTCCTCCACAGTTACAGATAACATAGTCACCTGGGATCGTGTAGTGCTGATGGCAGGCAGCCATGGTTGCGGGGTTCGAGGTAGACTTCACATGGCTATTGCAGGCGATGATACATGAGAGGTCCTTTAAGGACACTACTACTTATCACTTCCCGTGCATGATCTTTGAGTTATGCAGGTCTGCAGGAGTGCCCGTGTGGCACATTGATATGATCAAGACCACGCCCGGAACAGTGGATATTGGCCTCATTCGGGATGAGCCCAATATGTAGGCTCCCCACAGAGGGCACCATCCAGAGGTGCAGCCGCTCGGTGAGAACCTAGCGGCCACGTTAGAGCAAGCCCAAGCGGCTACTCCAGCTACATCCGAGCATACGGACACCATCTCGGTTGAGTCTATCCCGGGTCTAGCATGCTCCGAGCTCCTCCCACTTGACTCCTTCTGCTAAACTGGTCCCACTTACTAGGGTCCAAAAAGTAAGCCCAAATGGCCACAATTCTGTATCACATCCATTCTTGGATGCAGAGGTCCATTGCTGAGGCAGAAGAGCGGATAGAGAGGAAGATGGCCCAACATACTGAGCGGCAGATCATGGAGGTCCACCAGTACTTGGATGAATTTGAGTTGCGGGTTCTCGCCCGTCCATCCCCTACACTGGATTTGACGATTCTACAGGTTGTTGTGAAGAATACGAGAGCAGACTTGGATACCATATTGGAGGCTCGGGTGCTTGAGTCTGAAGCCCCTTCTGCAGATCCTGCTGAGGACACGGTATTGGATGCCCTTTTCTCCACCACTATTGTGCCACCACCTGTCCACGAGATCGTGTAGAGAGGCACCAAGTTAGAGATGAGGATGCGTCTCAAGCACAAAAATAAATAGCACACTGAGTTAGAGGCTGCGAGGAGAGCCTCGCTGATTGATGAGGAGGCTCACCAGTTGAGGGTTCTAGAAGTGGATACTGGGGCGTCTAGCTCCAGAGTTGTTGAGGCTGAGAGGAGCATTACTGATGGTGTTGTTATTTCTGAGGACACCACTGATGGTGTTCCTACTACAGAGGGAGCAGGTTTCGGGAAACCGAACCCATCAGCATGTTGATTGTCGATGCTTTGCGCCTCAGGTTTGCTTCACCTATCCCCCTATTTTACATATTTTTATGCATTGGGGACAATTGCATGTCTTTTTGTTGGGGGTGGGGTAAGTGGAAAGTGAGTGCTAGAGTGAAGTTTGAGTAGCCCAGCTCAGGATCCTCTCTCAGGGTTTTCTTGACTGTGTTCTTTTTCCCCAAGAGACTGGTTATTTTATTGTTGAACAGGCATGTTGGTATTTTTTGTACATATTATAGAAATGGAATCTGAAGCATGATGGCTAAAAAACTAATATCCTGATTTAAAGAAAATGTTGCATGACTAGGCATAGTAACTGATGAATGTGTGGCTCTAAGCATGACATAGAGATACACCACGGCATGACCCTAAATCTAAAACTCTAACTACGTGTCTGATAATCTGGTAGAGTAATGAGATTTCAAGTGAGTGTGAGGAAAACTTTAATAGTCCACCATTAGTACTGAGCTAGAACTTTCCTGGTTAGTCCTTCTTGATCCTAATGATTTGAGCCTAAAATAGACCTTCTTTTTCACCCCAACTGATCTTTTTTGGGAACAATGTGTTGGCCTTGGTCCTCCTTGGACATGTGCACCTCAGCTTATGCCAAAAGCATAAGTTGAGGGTGGCTATAGAAACAATAAAAAATAAAAAAAATAAAACTTGTCGTGGCCCTGACCCAACCTTGGGTATTGTGTACCTTAACTCATAGCAAAGCCATGAGTTCAGGGTGGCTATTATGAGGAATGTTCCAGAAAGTGGGGTTGAAAGAATAAAGATAGAGAAAGAACAAGAGAAAAGTGACTCAAGAAAAGTTTAAAGCAAAGTGAAAAAATTGAAAATTTGAAAATTCAAGTAAGAAAATATAAGAGTCACTTACACAAAAGGAGAGAGGAAGGAGAATAGCAAGGTGAAAGAATACAAGAAAATTAAAAAATAGGGCGGAAGAAAAATGATGAAAAGGTAGGACGCTTAGTCGTTATTTCATGGAAGGATAAGTCACTAAAATACATCTAAATATATCCTACCTAACCCCCGAGCTAAGTTACAAGCTAAGAAAGTCCTATAGTGATCCTAAGAGTCTATTATAGTGAACTTGAAGCAGTGAAAATAAGGTCAAGCCTATGGCAATGAGTATAAATAAGGTGTGAAGTTTTTTGAGAGCGAGTGTTGAAAAAAAATTCTTATACTCAAACTGAAATCATTGTGTGAAAAATGAGGATGTTGTTTTGAAGTGAGGACACTAGTTGCAATACCGAAAAATTGGTACCTTAGTCAGTGATCAAAGAGGATAGGTTACGGTCTGTGGTGAGTCTGTGTCATGGTCTGATCCACATAAGCGAGCCTAATAGTGATAGCATTCATAAACATAATAAAAATAATCGGAATTGATAACCAGATGATTGCGAAAGCTAAAATAAGGATACTCTTGTACAAATATTTTGTAGTGACTTATAGTGCGTCGTTTGAGGACAAACAACGAATATAAGTTGAGGGTGTTGACGTACCGTGGTTTCACGGTACTTTCAATGCTTTTTTCTTTAAGTTTAGTGTGTGTCTAAGGCCTTTTTGTTTTAGTTTTAATGAATTTTTCTCTTTGTTTGCAGGAAATCTCTCTAGGATGAAAACATGGAAGAATTGTGCTAAAATTACAGAAGTAACAACCTACGGAGCCATCGACGGTTTGTCGACCCCTCGACGGTTCGTATGTGGCCACCGTCATATGACAAAAATGCTGTTGAAGGAAGATCAAAGAATTCTGACCAAGTGTGGGGGTACGGAGGCTCTCGACGGACCGTTCTGCACATCCGTCATCGTTAACAGAAAGTAGATCCAGTACCCGACTTTAAAAGATTCTAAGTGTGGAATGACGGGGAGACTCGACGGTTCGTCGATCCGGTCATTGACTCGGACGCATTTTTTTGGACAAATTTTTCTTAAATAGATTTTCTTTATATGTTAGGACTTCTTTATTATAAATACTGGTAAAAACCTCATTTTTGGAGGTTAGACTCTTGGGTATTTTTATTTTTATTGTTTTAGTCGTTGAACTTGTGATTTTGAGAAATTATTCTATTTTTTGAAAATCGTTTGTTGCAAGAGTATTGATTAATTCAAGAAATTTTCTGGATTTTATTCAATCTCATCAAAGTAAGTACATGAATTCTTATCAAACTAATATGAATTGTGTGATTGTTAACATGGGTAACTAAATCCATAGCTAGGGTTGTGGGAACCATGGGTAATTAACAAGGTAAAAACTAGCTAAAATAACAATTCTAGAATAGTGTCTTGCATGTATTGATAATTCTTTCGTTAGAAGTCTTTTAACGAGTGCACGCATTAGAACTCGCCTTGTTGCTACTTGTCGGACCAAGTAGGTATATAAAAAGAAAATAATTATCAACGTACATTTAGTATAAACTATCTAATAGGCTAGTGTCGATTGGTGTGAAGTAACTACTAAGCCATACATCGATTATGATGCTTAATATGAGGTAAAGGTAAGGTTTAGTAAAGCACACACATGTAGCAGGACCAAGGTGCAGGTGAAATTCCCTATTGCAGACCAAGGAATTAGGGATACATAACTTATCACTTTGCATTCAAGATACTAGGAAAGAATTATTATAGCTAGAATTACCGCGTTATGAACCTGTGGGAACACTTAAGCCCTAGTTACTTTCATTACTTGATAAAAATCAAATCTTTGAATTTGTCACTTTTTTACTTAGAAATAGATAATTACATTCGTTACTTAAAACCCCCTCTTTGTTACTTGTTTTCGGATAGGACTTGACTAAATAAAGGTAATAGTAGGTTAAAGTTAAGTATAAAATATTTTCCTCTTGGGATCGACCCCAACCCCATAGTTGGGTTCTTTACTTGATACGGCCGCTTATACTTCTTTTCGAGAAGTAAATTTGAGTGTATCAATTATTATACTAGTGGCTTGTACACGCGACAATCAAGGTTTGAGGTTATTGTAGAATGACTAATTTTTTCGCTCTATTGCTATTATTATTTTACTTTCCGTATTTCTTTCATATTGCTGGATTTGAGGCTGACTTGCTATTAATTTAAATTCATTTATTGTTGATAATGATAAAAATAAAAAGGGAAATGATTGTATGTAATTAAATTGATTTTGTACTAGATTTATTTACGGTATATGATTATAATTCTTATCGCTCCAAATATAAGTTTTTGGTCTAACTAATAAATGTCATGTTAGGAGGAGTAAATAATAACAAAAAAACTACTAAGAAGTAAATTTTATTTATTGTGATAACATTTAAAAAAATTTAAAAACGCATATTGAAAGTTCAACAATAACATATTACAGAAACTATTATTAAACATGATAACTCATTATTACAGAAAATATCATTCTTCATAATAAATCACCTCCAATGAATTCAGAATAAATTAAAATGTGTGACTAGTATTGTGTTCACTCAGTTTTCATTATATCGTATTGAATCTCTAACTAATTCAGATTCTTAGGGACACTCTCTTAAAAAAAATCATATTTAAGGCTCAAACTCAAGACCTCTGGTTAAGGATGGACGGATCATATACATCCCATCACAACTATTCTTGGTACTAATAATAACTTATTCACTTTCTCAATGACATTAAGCTGTTAAGTTCTACCAACAATATTGTGTTGGAATAGAAGTTAATATTCCTTCATCCTTAACTAGTGGTGTCAAGTTAGAGTCTTGGGCATGAGTTACCTTTGTTAGAAAGAGGTTTACTCTTAATTTGAAACGTTAACATGATACAAATCTAATTGAGGCTTAATAAGAATATTTGACACCAAGTAGAAAAACATTTTCTTCTTGTACTAATGAATATCAGACATTTGTGGAAAAAAATAATTGGGGGTGTACTCACAGATTATGAAATTAGTCTCATCAAATCTCCGCCATCTGGTGAATAACTCCACAATCTCCTTAATAAAATATTTATTTTCTATGTGTTTTGTGTTCTCTACATATAAAGTATCATTTTTATATTTTCCTGAGCTATTAGTTTAGATTCATTTAATGTTTATTACGATAATTTTTTTGTAAAGGAGATGATTGTTCGTCCAATTAGATTAATCTTATGCCTAGTTTTCTTTGTGGTGTGGTATGATGGCTTTATAGGTCCAATTAAAAACTGTGTTCTTAAATTATTAAATGATGGTATTTAATCAAAATCAGGGGGAGTAAATTACAATAGAAATTCACTAGTAATATGTGAATTTTATATATTCTGATGTCATTATATTCTCTTTAAAGTTTATTTTAATCACATACTGAAAGGCAAAAAAATAATACATCTCAATGAAATATCAAACGTGACAACTTATTATTAATATTATAAAAATTATCATTCTTCTAGATAAACGAGTTCCAGTAGAATTTGGAATAAATTATAAATTATAATTAGTATTATTTTCACTTGATTTCAATATGTCATTTTGAATCCCCAATTAATTTGACTTTAGAGAGACACTCTCTTACAAGATTTTCTTCATATTCAAGGCTCAAACTCGAGACCTCTGGTTAAGGATAGATGGATCATATACAACCCACCACAACTTTTATGGTACTAATAATGACTTGATTTACTTTCTCTTAAATATTTGACAATATGTTGGATTTATTTGTTGTATTCTACCAACAAATATTTTGATTGAGTGAAAGTTAGTATTTATTTATCCTTAGTCAGAAGTGTCAGGTTCGAATCTTAGACATGAGTTACCTAGGTGAAAAAGAGGTTTACCCTATATTTGGGACTTTTTGTTATTCAAATCCTATTGGGTCATAGGTGTGGAAATGTGTTAGAAAATAAAGAGGTTATTGAAAAGAACATATGGTGGTAATCAAAGGGGTACTGTTAGCATTTGGTATGATAATTGGATTAATCTTGGTCCTTTATATCTCCAATCTTATGAATTTCTTGGCTGTCATTTTCCGGCAGATGTAGATGTTTTCTTGAAAGAGGATGGTTAAGACTTGTGTATTATGCAAGACATCTAGCCTAATAACCTTGTTGAGTATGTTAGGTTAAATATTAGTTATTGTAGGAAATATGTTTAAATAGATAAACCATGGTGGATTAAGTCTCGTAGTAAGAAATTCACTATCAAAACTACTTGGTACATCCTCATAAATAGATCTCATTCTAGTGATGACTTGAAGAAGTCGTGGGTGAATGAGATTCCTTATAAAGTTTCCTTTTTCGGATGTACGGTATGGACACAAAGAGTTCTTGTGACTGATATGGTATCTTCTTGGGATCCTAATGTTTCTAATTTATGTCATTATTGTAGATCTTATTTGAGGGAAATATTAGAAGATTTATTCTTGTCGAGAGAAATAACTAATTTTATTTGGAATAACTATGCTAGGGTTGTGGATTACAGGTGCTAGGGTATAAGTTAAACAAGCTATGAACAAATGGTGGGAGTTTCAAAGTAATTGTAGAGTGAAGATGATTTGTCAAGCAATTCCTAATATTACTCTTTGGTTTCTATAGAAGAGAAGGAATAAAATTTTACATGGTGATTCTTATTCTAGTGACAAAGTTATATGAGATATCAATGCTGCCATTAATAAGTTTGTTAGGTTAAATTTCAACTTCTTAAGGTTCCCTAAGTGATGTTGTGTTCTATTTGAGAAATCATGACGTCAATCTAGTGAGAGCTAA
This sequence comes from Solanum lycopersicum, assembly GCF_036512215.1. Classification (NCBI taxonomy): domain Eukaryota; kingdom Viridiplantae; phylum Streptophyta; class Magnoliopsida; order Solanales; family Solanaceae; genus Solanum; species Solanum lycopersicum. The sequence goes on from NC_090800.1 coordinate 8,232,186, forward strand.
ATTCATAAAATTTGATGATTCAGCTAACTTAGTGGTTGAGGCTAAGGAAATATGTGAAGGTCTTCAATGTTGTTTTGATAAAGGATTCTTCGATATTATCGTGGAATCAGATTAACTATCTATGGTTAATATTATTAGCGGAACCTAGGAGGTTCTTTGGAGTGTTTCAATGGAAGTCAACGATATAAATAGGATCACAAGTGTCATTTCAGTGAGAGTACAACCCACCTTAATGGAGGAAAATACTCTAGTTAATTTTTTCGCTAACATAGTTTATAGTTTTATTGATACATATGAATTCAATTTATTTTAAGAAGTTTCAAGTAAAGGGAAGAGAATTGTCAATCTTGATATAGATAGTACTCCAATCATTAGAATTAAGCAGCTGAGCTGAACTAATAGTTATAATTAAAAGTTAGAAGGTTCGCTATCTTTTGTACAAGTCACACTATTGAGTTACAAGCGAGGCTACAAAAGATTTTTTGGATCGATGTCTAGTTAAGTTTGAAATTTTTTTGATTGGTTGATAATATTTTGCACTCGGTGAGAGATTTGAGGTGTTCATTTGATAATAAATAAGGATTTAAAAGTATTACTCATTAACTTTAGATAAGTCGAACCTAATTTAACTCAATCACAATTTTCTATTGTAACATATTTGAAATAGTAGTCTGATTCAGTATATAGACTTTTTATGGTGGTATTACTTCATATTGAGGGATTAATTCCATTTAAGGATAGGTTATGAATGAGACAATCATTTCAAGTAATGTTTGACTACATGATAGAAGTAACAGAGTTGAGTTGGCTGCTTTAGCACTAATATTGCTGGCTACTAACCCCTGTAGTTTGCGACCTTGTTAGAAAGAAGCTGAATTCCCCACATAATATGATGGTAATTATCCACCACAAAAAAAAAGAGTGAAGTTTTGAGATATATGATCTAGATTCTTGAAAAATTTTCAAAAATTTGAAAATAATTCAAAGTGGTAGAAACTTATCTGACTCACCATTTCAGATTCATCTAGACTTGATCCCACATCTAGCTCAAAAAAGTGGTAATACTAAGCTAGCCGTTGGAGGGGAGGAGACTTTAGCAAATAAAATTATTCTTGGTTTAATATCTTCAAGTCAACTTGTGAAATATTAGATCGAAATCCTTGATGAATTGAGTCTGAAATTGGAAAATAACTCAAAGTGGTAAAGATTTACCTAGTATCATCATTTCACATTATCCCAGATTGGGACCAAAATCTAGATCACAGAAGTATTACCACCAGTGCTAGACATTGGCGGCGTGGAAACTTCATTCGATGAAATGATCCCTGGTTTAATCTCTTCAAGTGAACTTGTAAGATATCATATATAAATCTTTGATGAATCGAGTTTGAAATGGTAAAATAACTCAAAATGGTAGAGACTTACCTAATATCATCATTTTAGTTTCATCACAGGTTGAGACCTAGATCTAGCTCACGAAAGTGGTAACAATCGTGCCAAGTGTTGGCGTCGGGAAGCTTCTTATCCTTAGTTTAATCAATTCAAGTGAAATTGTGAGATATCACATCAAGATCCTTGACGAATTGAGTCTGAAATAGGAAAACATCTCAAAGTGGTAGAGACTTACCTGATATCATCATTTCAGATTCATCTCGGGTAGAGATATAGATCTAGCTCACATAAGTGTTAACACTAGTGATAGTCGTCGGTAGGGAGAATCTCTTCAAGTGAAGTTCTGAGATATCATATCTAAATCCTTGACGAATTGAGTCTGAAATTGAAAAATTACTCAAAGTGGTAAAGACTACCTAATATCATCATTTAAGATTCTTCTAGACTTGAGTCCTGATCTAGTTCACAGAAGTGATAACACAGGTCTCAGCGTTGGCCGAAAGGATATTTCATTCAACGAAATTATCCTTTGTTTAATCTATTCTGGTGAAGTTGTGAGATATCAAATCTAAATCATTGATCAATCGAGTCAGAAATTGGAAAATAACTCAATGTGGTAGAGACTTACCTCATATCTTCATTTCAAATTTGTCTCAAGTTAAGATCCAGATCAAGCTTATAGAATATATATATATATATATATATATATATATATATATATTGTCACGACCCAGACTATTAATACTTATTTGCCAACCAACTCTAATCTAATACTAAAGAATTTAAGTTATGAAAGCAAATTTAATAGCTAATAACAAAGTTCTATAAACTTCCGAAAGATCTAAAAACTAAATAATGTGGAAATACACCTAGAACTTAAAAGTCAATGCACCAAAACATCGAATAATGAACCAAAAGTAAAAACAGGAAAGGATACAACCCCAAACTAATGAATTAATTAACTAACTAGAAAAGCCGAAGTCTAAAATGTGGACATAAACGAAAGGAGAACTCATGACAACCCGGAAGAACTAGCTCACCCTTGAATTCAATCAACAATCAATGATCTTCTAAATGAGGTACATCAATAGCCTCCTGAAGATGCCCTATACTAAACAAAGAAAGAGCAAGTGGAGTATCAGTACACTCCCACAATGTACTTGTAGGATCATGCAGCTATCCCACTAAGTGTAACGTATATAACTTATTACAACAATAAAATCACATACATATATGAAACATATACAATATTATTAACATTTACGAAGAAGGTGCAATTTTACATTTCTCAAGATACACAATTATAACAAATCATTGGTCTTCTCATGAAACCAAAACCTAAACAATAATCATATCAAAACGTGGTATTCGATCAAATGTGTATGCAGAACGTTGCAACCGATCCCATATTTATACCGATATGTGGAAACCGATCCAAGTTATTGTGTTAGAACACAACACCCGATCCATTGAAGAAGCCACACTAACAATCATAAGTATATTGTTAAATCATACAATTAAGTCATGATACAAGGAATTCATCATTTATCTATCTCATTTACAACAAGTGTGATCAATAATGTAACATTTGCATACATACACGTATCACAATGAAGCAAGAACAAACATATATCACACAATCATGAAATCACAACCATCACGTACCTCGAAACAAGCTTGAAAGCCTTAAGAAAATTTGATTCTTTCCTTTCCGAATTCATTTCACTTATTCTTGGTCTACAAACAATCATTACAATACGGAAATCAATAGAATCATAACAATAATAAAATTGTTGGTAATTACCCAGATTACCAATAATTCTATCAACCCCAGATCATACTCATGATCCCCATACCCATATTAGGGTTTTCTTCACCAATAATTTCCACATCAATACCCTTCCTCATCGATAATTACTAATCAGATTATGTTTGACGGATCAAAAAATAGATTTGGGGAGTTGAAATATTACCTTTCGCCTCATGAATGGTGAAAAACTATTAAGAAAACCCATTGCTTCGTTCTTTAGCTCTCAAGTTCAAAAATTACAGAATAAAACGTTTTTGAGGTTTATTTATGACTTTAAGTTGTGTTTTCCTAACATGGTGGCACCCACCTCACTGCAGCAGACCCACCCTAAAGGCAAAAATACTGCCTCTGCGGCTCACACAGAAACAGTGATCTATTTTATAAATTTCCAAGACTTTGTTTCACAAACCCTTTCAACTAACGATACTGAGAAACTACCCCTTCACAGTAAGATCAATTTTGGGAGTTTTACTCATCGAAATTTAATTCTGTAAAGTCGTACGGGTTCCTTATCGACTTATGTATCTATTCATGTGATTAAATACACAATTAGATCTCCAAAATTCTAACAGATTTCCCTGTACCTCATAGACTCCAATTTCATCCCAATCTAGACTACGTCGGGAAATCTCAAGTTAATACGGAAAAAAAATTCGGTCCAAAATTTTCCCTGTTAGATTTTCTAAAATGACGGAACCTGGTCGTTAAAATAGATACAATTTACCCATCACTCGTTCCCTAGTGAGAAACTTAGGAAAACAGGCTAAAGAAGGAAATGAGTAGTACTTGAATCGACGTACAATTTGGGATACTTGTCTGCATGTCCTTTTCGGTTTCCCAAGTAGCCTTCTCAACTAGATGATGCTTCCATTGAATTTTTATCAACTTTATCTCCTCGGTCCTCAACTTGTGCATATTAGATCAAGGATTGCAATCGGTTCCTCCTAATATTGTAGGTCCTTGTCTACCACAATTAAGTCCAACTTAATGTTGTAATCTTTGTCACCATGATATCTCTTCAGCATGGATACATGAAATACCATATGAATTCCTGATAGGTTAGGAGGTAAGGTCGATCTATATGTCACGAGCCCTACATATTCAAGAACCCCAAAAGGAACAATATATCACAGACTTAGCTTTCCCTTCTTCTCATCACCTCTTTCATGGGTGATATCTTAAGAAGAATATTCTTACTGGTTAGAAATGTCATGTATCTTACCTTGTGATCCGTATATTTTATTATGTCTACTCTAGGTTGCTATAAGCTTAGCTTGAATACTCCTCACCCCCAAGGTTTCACATCTACAGCCTCAAACAATCCTATGGGTGATCTACGTCTCCTCCCATATAATACCTCAAACGATGTCATATTAATGTTGGAGTGATAACTATTATTATGTGAGAACTCACAGGTAAGAACTTAGCCCAATGTCCTCCAAAATCGATCACATATGCCCTTAACATGTCTTCTAACACTTGAATAGTCCTCTCCATCTGCCCGTATGTCTATGGATGAAAGGTTTTACTAAAAGTGAGTTATGTGCGCAATTCATCATGTGATTTCCTCCAAAACTTGGAGGTAAATTGAGTACCACGATCTGAGATGATGGAAAGGGGCACCATATGCAACCTCACTATCTTTTTCACATAAATCTTTGTCATTTGTTCAACTTTGTAATCTATTCTTACCGAAATAAAATGGGATGATTTAGTCAATCTATCAACCACTACTCAAATATTATCAAACTCCCCCAAAGTCTTTGGAAGACCAACCACGAAATCCATGGTTATCCTTTCCCACTTCCATTCCAGAATTGGCATTCTTTGAAGCAACCTTGCAGGCCTTTGATGTTCATACTTCACTTATTGAAAATTTTGACACTTACACTGTGGGAAGGACTCCGGGACCGACCAACCCCTTCATAAAGGTCATGATCCGCTGAACTAATATTGCGTCTAAGGGAAGAATGTTAGTATTCCCACCTCCTCTGGTCTAATGTCCTCATCGTCTTCAATTTCCACATTCTCGTTTTCCTTTTCTTATGGTGCAGGACGGGCCTCTTTCTCAGAAGCATTCTCAACTGAGGCTCCACCCCTAGTGGGGGCCACTCTTCCTCAGCCTCTGCACGTTCCTCTTTCCCTACCCCTATCTCGACCACGACCTCTGGTTGCTGACTCCTCTACTGGCTCATTGATAGGAGTACGAGTCTGCCGTCGTTGTATCGTGTATTAACCATGTGGACACAGAAAATTCAAGGAGATTAGATACCAATTTATCACCAGAAACCAATTGAAATCAAGTCATAGCACAAAAGGAGAAAAAGACAGAGATTTCCTAAAGTCTTAAAGCCTCTTAAAGAAAAATACATAGGTCTTCGTATCGTTCCACGAGACTATACTAGACTCATTTTGATAAAATGAGAGACAAACCTAAGGCTTTGATAACAACTTTGTCATGACCTCAACCGCCATGATTGACACCACACTAGACCTCCGGTGGGAGATTTATTACTACAACCCAACTAAGCAATTAACGAAGCTAAAAGTTTAAATATACAAAAGAAAGTCTAAATGACTAAATAATTACTGAGTTCGTATACACTCCAAAGTATTAACAATCAATTATTGCGAAAATTCAAACAAGTGAAAGTCATTGTACCAAAACGCTAAAATCAACAAGTTATAGAAAGAGGAGGTGCGACCCTGAAGCAAAATAAATGTCTAAACACCAGTATGATTTTGAAGAGAATGGACTAAACAAAAGAAGGATCCATGACAACCTCATCGTAGTAGTAGTACTCATTTTAAATGAATTGAGTATCCAACTTATCTAAAAATAAGTTTAAAAAGGGGTAAAGGCCAAAAAAAAAAAAAAGTCATATAGGGTTGGATAGTAACAAAAAAAAATTTTAAAAAAAGTAGGTAGGGGTGGGGGTTGGTAGGAGGTAGTTGGTAATCTTTTTTAAAATACTTTTTTCAATAAAAATTAAAATTTTTGTAATTCTTTTTTGGATGGGGTGTGGGTCGGGGGTCTATGGGTGGAGTCGTAATATTTTTTTCAAAAATAAATTAAAAATATTAATGGAAATATTAATAAAATTACTCACTAACATTTTAGAATACTATTATTTCATGTACCCATATAGATTATTTTTGAAAAAAGAACATAAATGCATTATATGTAATTTTTTAGAAGATTTATAAGTAAATATTATTCATTAAAATAATGGAAGAATTTACGCAACAATTTTTTTAAAAAATAATCAAATTCTAATATTATTAAAACTAATCATTGGATATTAAATTAAAATGTACCAATTTAATTATCTATTACAAATATTGCTAAAAATGTACAATTAATAATTATTTAATAACAGATAATTTATACTTAATACGAACTCAATTCACAAACATGGCTATATTTTTAAGTTATAAATGACATAATAAAAATGATAAACTAATTAGAGTATCACAAAAGAAAATAAAATACATGCAAAAGATGACAGAAATTTTATAAATTTTCTTATATATTATTAATAAATTTAGACAATCAAATAATTTTAAATTATTGATATTAAAGTAAAAATATAATATTATAGGAATAAAAAATGTATGACGTAACAAAATACTAAAATTGTGTAGCATATAAATTAAATTAGAAAATATATTTTTTAAATAATATTTTATTAATGAGTTACTTAAAATCAATGTGATATATTTTTTAAAAAAATGATCTATTTTAAAATTGAAACTAGATAAAAACTTTAGACTCTTTATTTAAATATACTATTAATAAAAAATTGACTAACAGACATAATAAAAATTAAAGACTAATTAGAGTATCACGAAAGAAAATAAAATACATACAAAAGATGACAGAAATTTTATAAATTTTTTTTTATATTATTAATAAATTTAGACAATCAAATAACTTTAATTATTGATATTAAAGTAAAAATATAATATTATAGGAATAAAAAATGTATGACGTAACACAATACTAAAATTGTGTAGCAGATAAATTAAATTAGAAAATATATTTTTTAAATAATATTTTATTAATGGGTTACTTAAAATTAATGTGATATATTTTTTAAAAAAATGATCTATTTTAAAATTGAAACTAGATAAAAACTTTAGACTCTTTATTTAAATATGCTATTAATAAAAAAAATTGACTAACAAACTAAATATTATCATACTTACCCTCAAATTAATTTTTTAAATTCCAATTAGAATTTAAACAGATAATTTTAGAACTTCCAATTATAGACAAGCTCTAAAAGCTTATTAACCAAATATAAATAAAATATTTAAAATTAAATTTATCAAAAATAAAAATAAATTGGAATTTATTAGCTAACATTTCCAAATCAGTTTAAAAGAATAAATTGAGAATATTATAAATTCATATTTTCAAAAATAGTGCCACATGTCATCATCAAAAAAGTTATCAAATTTTCAGTTTGGATATTTGTTTAAAAATTATCTCCAAAAAAGATAATTTTAATTTGATAAACAGCTATATAAAAACTTGGAAAAAATAGTAAATTAGTCAAAATTCATAACTTAATTAGTAAAAAGCTCATTATTTTAAAAATATCAAAAATATCATTATTTTGAAAAACAATATGTATCCTAATTAAACCCCTATTTTATCTCCTATTGCCTACATGTTTTCCAACTAATTCTATAACAAAAAATTACTTTATTTAACTCCACTTATTCAGATTTCTCATGTATATCCCATTCATACATGCAATTTATTCGTGTTTCATATGTATCTCTCTTCCAATTTGGGTCATATATATATATATATATATATATATATATATATATAAAGTTTTTTTCTCCCTTTCATATCTTCTTTTCACATTCTCATTCAATTTTCAAATTTCTCATATCTCTCTGTCGTAATTTTTGGTGTTTTTATTTTCAGAAATTGAATTCACACAAATCCCATTAATTAAGGTATTCATCTTTATCTTCTTTTTTTTAGATTTTTTTCTAATTTTATTTTTATCTAAATCATTCATAATTGTTGAAAGTAGGATAAATCTCGATTAGACCTATATAACAATTTTCAGTGGATGAATCTAAGAGACTTACTAGAGTTATTCAACTTATTCGTCAAATTTCTAGTGATTTTTCATCCTTTAATCTATGTATTACTTAAGAAATAGCGGATAATGTAGGATCCACTTTTAAAATGAGGGAAGAGAGACGATCAGAACAAATTCTTCCTCTTCAAATAAAAAAAATAGTATCTTCATCTACTCGTGTGGTACTTGAAAAAGACGAAGAAGACCAAATATTTGATAAAGAGGTATTTAATTATTTTTTCCTGTTTAGTATTTTGCATATTGAGTTGAAGTTAAAGAACAATTTTTGTTTCAACAATGTAGTTTGATTTTATTTTTGTATGTATCCAAAATCAATTTAGTATGTGTATTGAATATATTTGCAAATGTCTTATGTAGACCGTGCAATTTTTGTTAGTTTGTATGTGTGTTCCTTCTTTTATTTTATCCTTATATTTTGGCGACAATTATTGTTAATTTTGATAATGTATCAAATTTTTAATCATTCCTCCTTATATTTTGGCGACAATTATTGTTAATTTTGATAATGTATCAAATTTTTAATCATTCCTTTATATTTTTTTACATTGGTAGATATTCAATAATTTAAGAATACATTTTACATGAATATGATATTTCGTATTTATTAATGAATTCTACTTGGATGGTTTTGTATTCGTTGTGGTGTATTTGTTGTATTTGTGTTGTATGCAATGTAACTTTCATATATTTGTTGTATTTGTGTTGTATGATATTTATTAATGAATTCATTTTGGATGATTTTTGCTATGTTTGTATTCATTATGCTTTATGAGAGTCATGTTTGTATCAACAAAGTAAACATACATATAAAATTTATACATTTCTTAACAAATACTAATGTTATTTGAATGTTTTCAAAGTTAAAGTATAAATACATATTAATTGTATTCACTGTATTCATTCAATTTTATTCCATTATTTTATCGTCATTGTCTCATGTTTGGTGTTTTCATTAGATCATTACATTTTGAAAATGTCAACTTTGATTTATAAATTACATTATGATCTAAAATTGTTTTTTTTATGTGTGTAGTTTCTAAGTTATATTATGTATACTTATTATATTTTCATGCTTGCCAAGTTGAATAATTTTTCTTACATATATCATTTACTCAGGGAACTGCATTTGCATGCAAAGATCACAGTTTTTTGTATCCAAGCAACAAATGTATGTATTCACAATAGTGCTTACATCATGTTATGAACAAAATTGTATCCAAGTAAAAAATGTATGTATTCGTGATAGTCCTTGATTCATGTTATGGACAAAACTACATTTTTTTTTATTTTTAAATTTTTGTAACTGGTGAGAGTTTTAATCAATCATTCAGTTTTAGTATTTCTTTCTCCCTTTAATTTCTCCTTTTTATTTTTTAGCATTTAATTCTATTAATTAAAACAAATAAAAAATAAATAAATGAGATACATAATAAACTAAAATTTTGATACTTTTACCAAATAATGAAAGTATTGACAATGAGTCAGTCCTATTAAATGTCAAAATATTGACATTTTGAAAAAATTTCAAAAAAACTTTCACATTAAATTGCCAAAAACAAAAAGGAATAGTTATATGTTATCAATAACTAGTAAACAAAGCCTGGGCGTTGCCCGGGTCCAACATGAATAAAAGTTATACTATTGCTAAATAGAAAATAAAGGCAGCGATAAAATTGAGGGTAGAGATGAAACAAATCTTTTTAACTTGAAGTAAAATAAACAGAGCAGAGGCAACATTAGGGTAGGACGGTTCAGTCGGTTATTTTTAGAAAACTATAGCATTTCAATTATTCGATTATTTTATAATGTATAACCAAGATTAAAATTTTAAAACCATCTCAATCCTAATTTATGTGATAGAAGCAACAGAAACATTATTTTTTTTGTTGTCATGTGGATGTTTTAATATATCAATTATTTTAATTTATAGTACATTTTATTTGAGTTTTTAACAACATATGTTACTTTTTGTGTTGAAGAGTTCAATCATTTCTTTATGTGTCTTGTGATTTTTAGTAATTTAAGTCATTTTAAAAAAATATATGTTACTTATTTAGTCTCAATTTTATGAGAAACAGTAAAATTAGGAGAGACAACTAAATTTTTGTGATTTTTAGTAATTATTACGTCATTTTCAAGAAATATGTGTTACTTGTTAGTCTCATTTTCTGAGAAACAGTAGAATCAGGAGAGACAATTTTTAGTAATTTTTAGGCCATTTTCAAAAAATATATGTTACTTGTTTAGTCTCATGAGAAATAGTAGAATTTGGAGAGACAACTAAATTTTTGTGATCAAATAAAGATTGACATTCACAAGATTGATATCTGAAGAATTTAGGATTGGATGTACTAATTGAAGTCGGTAATTGTATCAGTTACTACTTTGTCATATTAATTCGATATTTTGAACAAAAAATTTAGATATTCAAAACCTACATGAAAAATATTATGAATTGCAATTTTTTCATATTAAATGGGGTAAAAAAAAGTACATCATAAAATGTTAATTGAAATTGAATTAAAAAAGAAAATCACGATGATTAAAAGTGAATGAAAAAAAATACATAAAACTTAAAATTGTTGTCAACTGAAGCGAACCCATTGGAGGACTGAATTAAAAATAGAAATTAAAAAGTGACGTTGGCTGGGTTTGTTCTTGGGACATTTTGCATGAAATGTCATGCTGCAACCAGCTGGGCAAAGCAAGCATGACAAACCTAAGCTGTTATTGTAGCCTCTTGTTATATATATACGAATAGGAATTTGCAGACTTTCTAAAAAAGTATTATTTAAAAAATATTAAGAAATAAAAAATTAACTAAATGCATGTATTTAGCATTTTGTACAGTTTATGAGATTGTGTTAAATTAAATGAAAATCATTTTATTTTGCAAGATTAAATAAAAGAGGGATGTACTATAACGATTGCAACATACTTTGTAAATTATTTATAAATTTTAGTTAAAGCAGAGATAATTTTTAATATTATACTTTAGATTGATCTATCAATTTATAATTTAATTATTTTGATCATTTGAACACATGCTACATATGATATTAGTCTTCATTATACTAGAAAAAGGAGAAATTGTTAGAATAATGTTTAATGTCTTTAAAGAACATAAACTCATTGCACATAAATCAGGGTTAACATTTGTTAAATGTATACAAAAAATTAAGTCATTACATATGACTACATGCACTTTGTTATTTAACAATAATTTATATTTGTTATTTTTAATTTAATAACTATTATTTTAGAATATTCGTTCAACGCGCAGCTATATATATTAGTAAGTATTAATTTATAAATCTTATAATATATATAATTTGCATAGACTTTCTTTCTTTATAATATATGCAAAGAGATGAAATTTATTTTTATATCAATAAGAGTTGAGAGCAATTTTAAATTAAAATTACAAAAGTATTATGTGGATAACATAGTCTTCTTATGTGTGTTTTTTTTACGTTGTTTGTTAATTTGTTTGAAATGTGTAAGAATCCATTTTGAATTCTAAAAATTATATGAAGTTATTGAGAAACATGTTATTTTGGCAAATTTTAAAAGATTCAAAGAAAGAGAAATATTTACAAAAAAACATACATACTTTAAAAACAAATTTACAAAATAAATATTATTCTTTTTAATTTTTAAAACATTCGAAAATTTAAATCCATCTCTTTAAAAATAATAATAAAGAAATAAACAATTCTATGCAATTATAATCATATTTTCATCAATATAGCTTGGATATAAGCAATTAATTTAAATTAAAATAAAAGCTAAGTGAAGACTTTCGCTAGCTATCCATGAATTATGGATCCTATTAACTTGAAAATTGGGCAACATCTAAATTTTTCAAAAAATATTTTATAAATTTGTGTTTAAATTATTTTTAAAATATTACTTGTTTCCGTGGTGACATTAATGGCAATCATATCGGTCGTTAAATAAATAACACTAAAAATATAATAGGATTTTTATCCGAACTCTATATAAATATGACTAAAGATTTTAACGATTTTAAATTCAATGACATTTAATCAAATGTCGATAAATGTATTTGTGACAATAAATATTGTCCGTAAAAAAAACAATTACAGCTAAAAATATTTTTTAAGTAATATACGTTCCTATATCAAAGATATGGATTCCTACTTTATTTTATATATTTTAGGATTTATTACTCTATTAACTTCTTTTCTTTAAATTTTTTCTGACACAAATTATAATTATAAAACTTAAATAATAATATATTAAAATAATTAAAATTAAGATTAAATTGGGGAATCAAAACAAGTCCACTTCTAAAACTATTTAAGCCCAAAATAAACTCAAACGGATCAAAATCAAACTCAATTTCTATTTCAAATTGTCCCTTTCGCTAAAATATACCCCCCAGCCCTAATTTCATCTCCCTGGGTCTCCCGTTCTTCTCACCAGGAGACCACCAGAGAAAGGCCACCCGAACGCCGCCCTCTCTCCTGACGCCGACCTACCACCATCTGTCTGGCGAATCGGACAGCCACCAGAAACCTCACCCAGCTGACTCGGCGAGGCACCGCATCTCTCTGGCACTTCTCTCCGGCGGAAGATCCAAGCATGGAATTTCATTCGAAGACAAATTTACAATGAGCAATCCAGAACGACTAACCGGTGATATCTTTCCTAATACTCTGACTACTTTTGTGTTTTTTTATTATTTTCATTTTTAAAGCTTTTAGAGGTTATAATCCATGGCTATCATTATTGTTTTAGCCATACTTTATGATCAAACAAGTTGCTAAAACTGATTTTAATTTTTAGTTTTGTTTACTGTTGATGCATCGGAGTTCGAATGGAGATGTACTCATACTTTAATCTTGGTATGTTTTTATATTGCTCAACTACTCCGTTATGTGATTTGCTTGTCAACTTTCATCATGCATACAATTTCTCAATTGTTAATATGGTAAACTTGATCAATTGTAAATGGGGTAACTAGAGATGTCTAAATGGGGTAACTAGAGATGTCTCATTGATATTGCTTATTCGATCAATTGTAATTTTCTTCTTCCTTAGCCGTTCAAGAAATGGTAGTAGCTTGGATTACTTGATTTGAGAAAAGGATCGTGGAAATTGCATACATCTCTCACGAATACAAACTTCTTCTCATTTTTTTTCATGCTTCTGATCACTTAAATCACCCCTTGTGCCCTCTTTTTCTCTAAAGGAAAAAGACAGCCCATGGAGCCCTCTCATCTTCGCGAATAACTAGCAGTTCTACTCTTTCATCAAAATATATTTAAGATTTCATCTTTTCTTGTCAATGACGGGTCACTGATGAAAGACTCTGGAACTCTCTTCTCCATTGCAATATAACTAGAACCTCTTGATTGGAGTACACTTCTCTTATTCGATATACTGATAAACCGAATCATCTTTTCTCTGTCCTCTTGTTCTCTTTGGTGGACGTGTACCAATTTTGGCTATCGATGCTCGGATTACTGTGGTATCATTGGTTATTGTTGTTTTTTCTGATTTTTTACTTCCTAACAGGTTACTTTCTATGGAAGTAATCTTTATGCTTAATGTGTATTTTTCATTCTCTTGTCGCATCAAATTTGTGTTTTGGAAAACTCGAATGTTTTAATCATTCTGGGAAAAGCAAACATTTGAAGGATCCTTTAGTCATGCCTACTCGTCTCGAATTCATTGTCTTTGATAAGTTTTCGGAAACTTTGTGCATCAGAATACACGTTCATAGGATTTACTCATAATTTAGCTTCAAATCTTGTTGCTCTTTTTCTTGTTTGTTTGAAATCATGATATCATAATATACAATTTAATTGCACCAAAATACTTTGGGGTTCACTTTCCAGTCTACTTACCAAATAATTGTTAAATCTGTCCTTCACATTTGTGGTGCTTAACAAGGCCGTTATGGAAGTGGGCTTATTAATTAGTGCTTTCGTCTCTATGCTATTGTGTGTGGGTGTGCATTTCTTTTGTGTGAACAGGGCATTAGTTCGATATCGGGGGCATTGAAAAGTTGCCTGGGACTTGGGAGTTTCCATGGATCGTCTAGTCAAGTTTACTCGTCTCGAACGCATTGTCTTTTCTGTTTCACTAGTAGGTTTGTAATAACTTATGAACTAGATTTCTTGTAACATTAAGAATAAGGGCTTTTATCATTTGGGTTGGAGAAACATAATGTGCTACATGTTTCTCTTTTCAATTTTTTATGTCACACTTTTGTACTTTTCCATTTTTTATCTTTGTTCAATTGTTAAAGTTGTTTTCATTATTGTTATCAAAGCCATTGTCCAACTCTTGTTTTAAGTACTTGAATTGGACATATTGCTTTTGATTTAGATGTATGGTAAATTCCTATTTTCTAACCTATATTAAGTGGTGGGAGAGTAAAATGAATTGAGAGGTTTAATTTTAATTTTTTAACTAAGCTGATGTGACCTTTGGAGTATTGTTTAGCAAAGATTTTTCTAAATGATTAAGTGTATTTGTGTGTAATATATTTATGTGTTTGTATTTTAATCAAATCTTTCAACTATCCTTTAAATACTATTATTAAATCTAAAATCGATGATAAATAAAAATGTTTTTAAGGTGGAGCGTGATTAATAATATTGTGATATTATCCCTATAAGGAAACAAACATTTGAAGCCTCCTTATAATCTCTTGTGGATTAATTTAAATTTTAAAGTATATTTTATGTTTACAACTCATTTTCTTTTATAATTATAATTCATCTTCGTTTGGGGTAGATTTATTTACGTTTCACCTATACAATTTTTCATATCTTTTGGTGTCAATTCTATCGGCTTACTTATTTATTTCTAAACTAATTATTCCCTTGTTATGAATATTTATTTTTTTTAAAAAAAATAGCCTCACATAATTATTTTATTTAATAATAAATAGTTCTTATTATTTTAATTTTTTTGTTAATTAGTAATCATTTTACTATCTTTGTTAAGTTGTTTTGAATATAATTTTCCCTATTTTATCACATAGTTTACTTTAATTAAATAATTGATGTTGTTGCCATTATTTTTACTTATCGCTTAGATAATAAACATGTCAATTTATTTAGTCATCTAATCACCTAGTTTTGTATTGATTTAGATGATAATAGTTTCATGCTTAATTTGATTACTTGTTTTAAGTTTTAAAATAAAGCTTTTATATACTATTTGCTCGATTCAACCAACCGCTCGTTCTGATGTCTTTGCTATTGATTTAACCGCTTCTCATAGCTAATTTGGGTTCACCTTGGCCCTCGCCCCAAAGTTCTTATGAAGATTTTGGTTGGGCATGTGTATGCTAGGGTTCCCCATAAGTTCCAAAGATCGGTGATGTTGTCATGATAAGTGTGGAAAATCGATATTGTACTCGATGATTGAAGGATCTATCAACTTGCATTAACTTTCCGTGGCTAGTAGGGGGAACTTTAATGCAATTGCTTAGTCATTCTTAGCTTAATAAATTAATAGCCTTTTTGCTTATCACATATCCCCACATAGTTTATAAGATTCAGTTGCAATCCACTTCTATGAATCTTAAAAGTTGCCTTACACCTTACTTTTTGAGATAATTTGAACACTTGTCTGATCATTGATTGTGTATAACCCTTTTTACTTAATATATTTTCTTAGTAGAGAATGCTTTGTTGGTGGCAACTCTTCTCTATTTAACACCTAAAAGAGTTGTCATGTCATTGCAAAATCCATTTTGTAAAAAATGAGTGCAATAATATAAATTGATAAGGTAAGAAATGATCGATCATGTCGATTTGTGAGCATTTGGAAGGATTTTTGCATGGTTTGAGTTGTAGTATTTAAAAGACCCGATGAATTGTTTCGCTTGAAGTTTTTGGTTTAGAGTATAAAGTAAAATATTATGAATTTTAGGACAACGGATAGCATTGGTAATCGAGTTAACGAAAGGAACAATAAGAGTTCAAAATATTAAGAATTGTGTCAAGGCACATTTTAAGAAATGTAATGTATAAATTCTTGGTTTGACGCATACTTATGAAGGGTTTATTAACGCTTCTAAAGAGTTGATTTTGGTTTGGTGACAAACAATGATGTATGGAGGATTCAATGTTCTTATATTAGGTTAGATTGTTCAAATTATGATAGGTGACACATGAGTGTACTACAGACTTAAGTTTACATAGTTATTGAGAATTTTGAGTTGGATTGATGTCAAAAATACAAGTGAAACATCTGATAATCAAAATCACCATAATTGAATTCTTAGTCAACTGAACAAAATGTAGTCAACTTGGAAATGGACGTCCAAAGATGAGAGACATGATAAACATAAACAAGAAAAAAGGAAGCAAAAACTCAAACAAGATATCAAAAGGGTGAAATAAACACGCGGATAAGAAGAAACAGACAAATAGAATTGCAAAATACCTTAAAATGTCAAAAGATTGGGAACTATATGACGACATGTGAGGAGCAACTCCACAAAGAAGAACATAAGCATACTGGTATATCTGTTGTCTCTTCAGTTAGAAAAAACAAAAAGTTAGAAAACGGTAAATGTAACACCCCGTAGCCAAAACATACCAAAAACAAGCTTTACAGAAAAAAATCGGCAGTTGCAACCAACGGTGGCATTGACGAACCGTAGCCTGACCCATGGTCCGTCCTGCACAACCATCGATGGGATCAGAAACTCCAAAAAATTACAGCCCAGAAAAATTGGCTAATTATTGGACGACAGACGGACCTACGGTCCGTAGGTCAGACGACGCTCCGTAGTCCGTGACCATCAATCGAGACCCCCATTCATCCATTCTCTCACAATATCTACGGGTGACCAGCACGGTCCATAGGTCAGACGATGGTCTGAAGTCCGTGACCGTCGATCGATACCCCCATTCACCCACTCTGTGACAAGAGCTACAAATGACCAGCACGGTCTGTAGGTGGACCTACGGTCCGTAGGTCTGACCGTAGGTGGGAACTAGCAGACAGTTAAGGGGAAAATGCAGTTGGGTCAACTTCAAATGGTCATAACTCTTAGCACAAAATGAATTAGGTGTCTCATGACCTACCCATATATAGATAATTGAATTAGCTTTCCATATCCAATGACCTTGCTAAAATCAGACCTCCGAGTAAAACATTATGCCCATTTTGGTAAAGGCTTGTCGAACAGGCCCAGTCGACGGACCCAACGACGGGGCATCGGTCAGACATCGAACCATCAGTCCTGGCCGTCGTTTGGTCCGACAGTAACTTTCTCAGGGGTCTTTTGGACCTTTCCCACTTTCTTTGAACCCTAAGTTACATCGTTTTGATCCTAAATCATCATATTTTAGTCAGTTTAATCCTAGAAACATAACTAAAACATATCTAAGTCAAATAATTAAATCAAAAGTTAGAAAATTAGAAGCAAGAAAGGAGAAAAAGCTCAAGAACTATAGTTCAAGAACGCAACAAGTTGCAGCAGTTCCAGCCCCAAAACCTAAGTATTTTTCCGTTGATTTCATCACCAGGTATGTGGATTTCACTAGTGGGTTCCTTTCATCCATTGGGTCCCTAGTTTTCAGTCAAATTCTTGATTCTCTTATCATGATTAAACCTAGGATTTCTAGAACTTTGATAGAACTTCATGAATTTATTAAATATATGTTTCAATAATTAGATTATCATGTTATTACTCAGATTATCGCATGAATTTCAGAACCCTACCTTTGTATTTCTTTAGTTCTTGAATTACACATGCTAGGTCAGATATTTTAGACACTTCAAATATACATGTCTCAGTTATAAATGCATAATTACCAGATTAATTGTTGTATTCTCAGTTTGCATATTCAGTCGAGCTATCCAGTATTTACAGAAACTCAGACATAATCAGTAAATTGACATAATTCATGAGAGTAGCATAATACCGAGTTGGACTAGGGTTTAGCGTACCCAATAGTCTCAGAACAACTAGCCAAGTAGGTTGTAAGTCCCCTCTGTGAGCAATCAGTTTAGTGATCACGTCAGCATGCCTTTATAACTTTGGCAAGGCATATTGGGTACTCTTGATGGGGCGCATACATCGGACTCCACATTTAGCTCATGTGGTTTTATTATCGGTTATTAGTATCTCCCACAGAGTCAGACTCTCTGCATTGACCATTTATCAGTATATTCAGTATTCAATTTCAGCATGTTATAAATTGATCATTGCATTCATCAGCTCAGAATTCAGTTCATCATGTCAGATTATTATACTTTCTTTTATGCTTGTTCAGTTATATTTTATTTCAGCTTTACTCTTTCCTACATACTCTTACCTTTTAAGTACTGACACATACGTGCGCTACATCTTCTCATGATGTAGGTTCAAGTTCTCAGCATCCAGATCATGCATAGATCGACTTTCGATTTCCAGTTCAGCAGATTCAGTGGTGAGTCCTCATTCTCCGAGGACAAAAGTCATAAGTGTCATTTCAATTTTTAGTCATTTAGTTTCAGTTTTTTCTAGATTTAGCTAGGGGCTTGTCCCAGTATTTCTAGTACAGTTTAGAGGCTTATTTCAGACATAGTTAGATTCAACTTAGTATTGAGTTAATATTTCCTTTGTATTAAACTCATTGTTTTCAAGTATCTCAGTTATAGAATATGGGTATTCCCCATCTTTTCAGATTTAGTTATGATTTAGCTTCCGCATCAGTTTGTTATCTTTAGTATCCTCATGATCATGCCAGCAGGATTAGCTTGGGATCACTTGTGGTCCTAGGTTCCGTGTCCACATCTCGAGGGTAGCTCGGGGCGTGACAGTAAAAGGATACAAAGAGGACACGAGAGAGGAATACCACTGATAAGGAGATGCAAGATTAAATACTAGACGAGGCTCCTCTAATGAAACCACCAAAGTAACTACTGCATCCACCATGTATATCCCTACAAAAAAGTTAGCAAACAAATTGTGAAGGAAATAGTAGCTGAAATCAATCGAGACGCACCTCTGTGAACTTAGAATGTGTTGATAACTCACATTAGAAGGAAAATTAAAGTGGAGTTGAAGAGAGATCCATGCGACGATATTGTGGAGAAAATGAGGGAGCTCAATTAGGAAATTCTAATTCTTAGGGTGTGATAATAAAGGCAGGTATGTTTATTTACGGACCGGGTAAATTTCTTTTTAGTTTGTTTGTTTGGGGGTGGACGATTATCTTTTGTACAAACTTTTGAAATTGATGAAAAGGAGAACTTAGCTTCGTTGTTAGTTTAAAAAAAAAGAAAAATATATACTTGATGACAGTCAAGATAATCACAATCGTTATATCTGGATTCTAAGCTAATTGAACAAAACGCAGTCAACCTAGAAATAAACATATAAAGATGAGAGACAAGATAGGCATAAACAAAAAAAATGGAAAAACTTAATAAGATATCAAAATCAGAGCTTTCAAATTCAAGATACAACGAGTAGAATATGAATCACAAACTTAGTTGGCCGTAAAAAGGATGTCAGGGTTTTCAAATTGAAGCTCAGTAGAATGACGGACAAAGCGAAACTTGAAATTTATACATTTGTCTATTTTAATTTGAAAGGACATTTATTTTCCGCTTAGCGTTTTCCATTTTTCGATGTATATTTATCGAAATACTTTATTTAACATAATGAAATAGTTAGTGCATCAGGAGTCCACTGACCTTGTATTTATAAAATAATATATTAATTACTTTCACTGTTATATGTCTTTTTCATTCTTTCCATTCTTATTAACACCATTTTATTTCATCAGTTAAGAAAAAATGCTTCTATTTTCTAAAGAAAACGATACTTAAGGAAAACTTTGTATCAAATTTATCTAACAACAATCATTCCTTTAAAGGTTCTTACTATTATCAAGATCAAATCAATGTAAAATGATATAATAGGGAAAAAGGAAATAAAAAATAAAAGATTATACTTGATGTTTAAATAAAAGATCAGTGGGGAACCCACTAACTATTTATTATGCTAAATAACTTGCATAAAATATTAAATAGAATAACGAAAAAACATAGAATAAAGTAAATGTCTTCTCAAGTTAAAATGAAAAGTGTAGAACTTTCAAGTTTCACTTTGTCTGTCATTCTTTTGAGCTTGAATTTAGAAATTTTATATTCTTTTTATGGTCAACAAAATTTGTGATCCATGTCCTCTAAACTGAACTTTAAAACTTTGATTTTGATTTCTTATTGTGTCTTTGCTTTCTTTTTTCTTATTTATGCCTATCATGTATCTTGTCTTTATATGTCTTTCTTGGCTGACTTCATTTTGCTCAGTTGGCTAAGAATTCAGATATAACAATATGAATTATCAGTATTTCATTTATTCTTGACTGACAACAGTTATATACCCCTTCTTAAACTAATAGCGGAGCTAAGTGCTCCTTTTATTGAATTTAAAAAATCTATGAATAAGAGGTCGTCCGACCCAAAACAAAAAAAAGAAAAGAAATTGACTTGGTCTGTGGATACTTGCCCGCCTTTATTATCAGCCCTTAAGCATTAGAGTTTTCTAATTGTGCTCCTTTATTTTCTCCTCAATGTCTTCGTAGGCATCTTTCCTCAACTTCACTTTCCTTTTCCCTATGATATTGGTTATCAACACCTTCATTTGGGCAATCATCCTTGTCATTTTCTCTGTTCATAGAGATGTGTTTCTATTAATTCCAGCTACCATTCCTTTCTCGGTTTGTTTGCTGACCTTTTTTTTTGTAGGATAACAATGTGGTATATGTAGTGGTTACTTTAGTGGTATTTGAGCTTGCAGCTCCATGTAAGTGACATTTTCCTCTCATGTCCTCTTTGTATACTTTTACTAATTGCTAACTTGTTTTCTAGCTGAAGAGACAATAGATATATCAAGATGATAATGCTCTTCTTCTTTGCGGAGTTCCTCCTTAATTGCCTACAGTACCTAGAGTTGTTAAATAAGTGTGGCCTATTAAGTCGGTCCAGTCCAATCCTTGAATTAAGTAGGATTTGCCCTAATTTTTTTGGCCCATTTAAGAATAAGGCTTTTTGGCCCAATCTCATTTGGCCTGCTATCCTCGTGGGCCCATCCCGCAAGGCTTAGAGGCAAATCCATCTTTTGACCTTTTCTTTAACCTTTTGAGGTATTTTATTGTTGTAGTGCTATTTGTTTATGTCTTCTATTTTATGTGTTTAGATTTAAATCTATTGAACCTGCAAAAATAAGAGGTTTTTGGCTAAGCCAATTCAAGAAAGATTACGTCATATGCACTATTCTATATGAATACAAATTTGTGTTGTTATTTTGTCTTCCGTGAATGTTTACTTGCAATAAAGAAACTAGATTAGTTAAAAGTAATCGTATTCTTCTCCCATTAGAGGATTTGTGCATAATAAGTATTGAACTCCTCCCATTTTCACTCTAACTTTTCATATCTTGACCTTTGGGGTATTTTGTTGTTGCACTTCTATTTGTCCATTCTACTGATTCATGTTTTTATCGCATCCTTTTGATTCTCGATCTCATTTTTAAGCTTTTCTTTAGAATGTTTTAGAGTTGGATATGCTTAAAATATTTGGGATATGGAGAGTTTTGTCTAGACGTTCCATTTGAGATTTCCATTTTGTAGCTGATTCAGCCTCCTATTTTTATTTTTTGGTTAGCAATTAATTTCTTTATTCACATTTTTTCGTGTCTTTAGCTCTGATTCGTTTCCTATCTTTTTCTCTTTGTGATGCCTTGTAAGTGAGTTTTATCTTCTTTTTATTTAAAAACAGTGTGACCCACAATGAGAATAATGTTTTCCTTTCTTTTAATTTTGCACTTACAAAGATTGATCCTTGTATAATATAAATAGCATCCTAAGGTGAAAATACAATACCAAATTCATCAATCCTAATAGTGTAAAATTGAAATTAGGGCTTGGATTTTTTCTGTATATTGCATCGCTTATTGGATTCTTGTAGCTACTACTTATTTCTCTTTGCTTGTTATTATGTATGCTTATTTGGTTTTTGAGCTGCTACTTATTTCTCTTTGCTTTTTATTATGTACGCTTATTTGCTTCTTGTATCTGCTACTTATTTCTCTTTGCTTGTTATTATGTATTGTCTGTTATATTGGTGACTTTATTTTGGTTCTTGAGTTCTTGTGTGGTTGTATTCTTATGTAGTTGGATGCATCATTTGTATGATCCATATCTATTGAACTAGTTCAATGTAGAGGTTTTTTACTAAGCTAATCCAAGAAAGATTATGTCAAATTTGTTTATGTACCATTCTTTGTTTATACAAATTTGTGTTGTTTTTTGTCTTCCATGAATGTCTACGCGCAATAAAAGAAACTAGATGATTTTGTCTTCCATGAATGTCTACGTGCAATAGAAGAAACTAGATGATTTTGTCTTCCATGAATGTCTACGTGCAATAAAAGAAACTAGATGAGCTAAAAGTTTTGTTTATCATATGTTCTCCTCTCATCAGGAGATTTGTTCATGATAAGTATTGAATTCCCTCTATTTCTTCATTCCAACTTTTCATCTCTTGCATGATCTGATAATTAAGTAAGGTCAATTTAGCTTATCAAAATTAATTAGTCTCCTTCCTTATACTCCTAGATCAAAAAAGTCTACGTATTTACTTCTCCTTAATCTAGAGTTTTAATTTCGAGATGATTAGCATGTTGGATGTCATCCTTTATAATATGAGTTATTCGAATATAATTGCTACTCATCCTCATCCTTATCTCTTCCATCACTTCAATTATCAACCATAAGACCTTCCAAGTTTCAAGAATATAATTTCTTAATTGTAAGGAGTCAATCTCAATTATCACCTATTGATGTTAGTTCTTCTCTATACATCTTATTGTCTTAGTATTGTCATAACTTTTATTTGAGTGTTGTGCATATAAAATGCTAATTTCTATTGTCGTATTAGTAAAGAGATTGTCATTCATATCCCTCATACCAAATTACCATGATCTTAGAATTTTCTCTAGATGCGAGCTATTGTATAGGAGCGGAGATTTTACTTTATGTGCCCCCAAAGGATAGCGGCAACGGTTTTCCTTATCATAAAAAAAGAATTTTCTCTAGATGTATAATATGTATTACATTTCACCTAGTCATTATTTAGTGGCCTCCAACACACTTGAATCATCTTGTATTTTTGGGGATAAGTCTAAAGAGATTGCATCAAGGTACTCTATTTGTACCTTCATAATCATCTTGTATTAAGCGTTTCTCTTTCCACCTTCATAAACATGATGATAGTATGCATGATTTGGTATATTAATTTCACTTTAGAGTAAATGAGATTAGCTAACCTAGCTTTTTCATGTCTGTCTTTGTTTTTGTATGTCTATTAGGAGATGAAAACAACAAACTTAAATATTATAACTTGGATCTCGTATTTGTTTATAATCATTTGGTGATTGAAATTGTTGACTTAATTATCCAAATTCTATATTTCAATCACCCTCAATTATGTTCTCAAGGTAACACCCAGTCATATCAAATGCCAACAGTAACAAATAAAATTTATCATTAAACTACACCACGACTAACCATACATTCAACAGGTGTCAAACAACTATTGAAGAATTTTGTAGTAATCACTTTGCTCTTTGGGACAAATCCTACGTGGACTGAAAGTCGTATATGGAAATTCATATCCTCCATTACCCTTTAATTTAAAGTGTTTGAGGAGAATTTTTGGAGTAACCTTTTGTGTCAGAAAAGTGGGAAGAAAAATAAAAGACATAACTTTATATAGGGTCTAATTTCATCAACCCAGCAAGAGGTATAGTAGCACTACATAGAGGGAGATGTCTATTTAGATATGGCGGCCAGATGCCAACCCAGATACTTTCAAATATAATAATTCGGTCGGTTGTTCCAAAATTTCATTTTGCACCCGTTAAAAAATTTTCAAACACCACTTGTGATGCATTTAAATAACGTTAGTTTGGGTCCTTGCAACATACCAAGTACTAGATTATTTGTGATTTCTTACCTTTTATATGGTTCTATTATTTGAGAATGATTTGATATTGATAACAATAAAAACACTTTAGGAGAATGATTATTATTAGATAAATTTGTGTGTAGATTTTCTCAAGTATCATTACTTATTTTCAAATAGAAAGGTTTTATTGCTAACCAATTCAATAAAGTAATGTTGAATAAGGACTAGAAGAATGAAAATGACATATAACAAGTGAAGATAATTAATATTCTATTTTAGAAATACAAGGTCATGGGATCCCGATTCACTAACAATTGTATCATCATAAATAAAGACTTGCAATAAAAAATAAACAGAAAAAGCAAAGAGTATAGTAAATTTCTTCTCAAATTAAATTAGAAAAGTGTAAAACTTTCCAGCTTTGCATTTTCAGCCGTTCTTCTGAACTTCAATTTGACAATTTTGACATCTTTTTTAGGACCAACTAAGTTTGTGATCCATGTCCTCCTTGTCTTGAATACGAAAGCTTTTATTTTGATATCTTTTTGAGTTTTTTCGAACTTTTTTTTCGTTTATGCCTCTTTTGTCTCTCCTCGTCATACGTCAAATTCCAGGTTGACTACATGATGTTTAGTTAGCTCAAAATTCAGATATAGCAATCTTGACTTTCAAATGTTCACTTGTGTTCTTGATTGCCAACAGGCCAACATGTATATATTTTCCCCCATGTTCTTGCCAATTTTGAGATATTTTTGTGTTGCTATTCTATTACTCTATTTCTTCTGATTCATGTGTTTATTGTGCCCTTTAAATTGTCGATCTGATTTTAAAAAATGTTCTTTAGGATTATTTAGAGTTATATTTGTTGAAAGTATTTAGATGTGGAGAGTTTCATCTAGAGGTTTCCTTTGAGATTTTCTATTTTGAAGTCGATCTAGCCTCCTAATATTTTTCTTGATGTTGATCAACAGTTAATTCCTCTATTTGTATTTTTTCATGCCTTTAGCT
Source organism: Solanum lycopersicum (assembly GCF_036512215.1). Classification (NCBI taxonomy): domain Eukaryota; kingdom Viridiplantae; phylum Streptophyta; class Magnoliopsida; order Solanales; family Solanaceae; genus Solanum; species Solanum lycopersicum. Next base: position 8,257,482 of record NC_090800.1, read on the forward strand.
ATGATTCATCCCCCGTGTTTTTGTCTTCGTGATGCTTGATAAGTGAGTTTTTCTCTCCTTTTTTTCATTTTTTTCTTAAACAATGTGACCTACAACAAGAATAATATTTTCCTCTCTTTTAATTCTGCACTTAAAAAGATTGATTTTTGTACAATAAAAATAGCATCCTAAGGTAAAAATATCACATATTGCACATCAACCAATCCTAGAAGTGTAAAATTGAAATTGGGCTTGAATTTAAGCTGCATATTGTGTTGCTTATTTGATTTTTGTAATTGCTTGTGTATTGTCTATTGTATATTGTATATATATGTGTTTGCATTTTGATTCTTGAGTTCTTTTAGGTTTGCAGTTTGGTGCATCATTTGTATGATTCATATATATTGAAGCAGTTCAATTAACAGGTTTTTAACTTAGCCAATTCAAGAAAGATTACACCAAATTTGTTTATTTACTATTTTATGTGTATCCATATTTGTTGTTATTGTTTGTCCTCCATGAATGTCTACTTGCAATAAAAGAAACTAGAATAGTTAAAAGTCTTGTTCATCATGTTCTTTCATTAGAGTATTTGTTCATGGTAAGTAGTGAACTTTGTCCATTTTTCACCCCAACTTTTCATCTCTTATATAATTTGATTCTTAAATAAGAAAAATTTAGCTTATCATTATTAACCTTCCCTATAATAAAAAAAAGACTATGTATTTGCTCCTCCTTCATCTAGTATTGTATTCGGAGTTGATTAGCCTATCAGATGCCTTCCTTTATAATATGAGTTATTCAGATATTCTTGTTACACATCCTCGTTCATATCTAATATACTACTTCAATTATCGATCAGAAGACCTCCCACCTCCCAATTTTTTAGAATAAAAATCCTTAACAATAAGGAGTAAATCTCAACTATTACCTGTCGATATTAATTCTCCTCTCTATATATCATTGTCTTAGTATAGTCGTATTTTTTGTGCGATTATTGTTAATATACTCATTTCTCTTCCCCTATTAGCAAGTAGATTACCATTCATATTCCTCATATAAAATTTTCATGATCCCCTGTCACGATTTTTTCTAGATGTACCATATGTATTACAATTCACCTTATTCATTATCTAGTGGCCTCCAACAGATTTGTATCACCTTTGATTTTGGGGGTATAAGTCTGAAGAGATTGCATTTAGGCATTTCATTTGTAGGAAGCATGTTTAAGATTTTCTCTTTTCACCTTCATACACATGATGATAGTATGCATGATTTGGTATATTAATT